>NC_081406.1:297548014-297868014 GCF_030272615.1 Cryptomeria japonica | reverse complement strand
TGGAAGATTTCAGGGAGGAAGATTTCTAGTAGGAAGAAGCTATTCTAGAGGAAGAGGACCATATACAGATCGGAATAAAGACAAGGAAGTTAGCAAAGATGGCAGTTCATACCAGAAGGACAATAGAAATTTTAACTGGAGAAGAGATTGTGATGGATACCAGAATGACGGTTATGGGAAAGAAGACAGAAGACAAGACAAAATAGTGTCTAAAGGAACTTGTTTTAAGAGCGGAGGAGAAGGACATCATGCTTTTGAATGTAAGAAGGCAAAGAACACTGTAAGGGAAACATTGGTAGAAGAAGACCATACCAGATTAGCTAATAAACCAAAAGATGGAGAATTGCTTGTGATGAGGAGAGAATTTTGTCGAACCGGAGAAGATGAAGAGCCCTTATAGAGGAGGAATTTGTTCAAGATCAGATGTAAGGTATCTGGTAAGTGTTGTAAATTTATAATTGATAGTGGTAATTTAGATAATCTTGTTTCAGAGGAGATGGTGAATAAGTTGAATTTGAAGAGATTGAAACACCCTAAGCCTTATCAGATAGCATGGATTCAGGATGATCATAAGATACTAGTAAGTGAACAATGTTTGCTAAAATTGAAGATTTTATCTTATCATGATGAAGTTTTGTGTCATATTATGCCTATGGATATTTATCATATCTTGGTGGGTAGACCTTGACAGTTTGATAGACTGGAAATACATGATGGGAGGAAGAATATATACACTATTGTTGCAAATGGGATGAAGCAAACCTTGTTGCCCTTAGATGAGCCTCTAAAGAGTAAAGTTTGTACAAGTGCTAGAATTTGTTTGGTGGATGGAAGGAAATTCATGGATGGGATGAGACGTGAGAATGTGTGTTTTGCCTTAGTTCCTAAGAAGACTGACAATATAGAGAATGAAGGAGAAAAACCGAAAGAAATAAAGGAGTTGTTGACAGAGTATGCAAACATCATTTAAGATAATGTACCTGATGGATTACCCCCTGTGAGGAGTATCAGTCATTACATGGACCTGATTCCCGGAGCTAGTTTGTCTAATAAAGTAGCACACTGGATGACACCGACAAAGAATGAGGAGCTGAATAGACAAGTGCAGGATTTGTTGAGGAAAGGTTTGATTAGGGAAAGCTTGAGTCCTTGTCCAGTGCCAGCAGTGTTTGCACCTAATAAGAATGGAGAATGGAGGATGTGTACTGACTCTAGAGTAATAAACAAGATCACAGTGAAGTACTGATTCCCTTTGCCTAGGATGGATGACATAATGGATTAATTGAGTGGAGCCAGATACTACACAAAGATAGACTTGATGAGACAAATGAAGGACCATATGAGTGGTTGATGATGTCTTTTGGACTGACTAATGCACCGAGTACTTTCATGAGGTTGATGAATAAGGTATTGAATAAATTATTGGGTAAGTTTGCTATAGTATATTTGGATGACATCTTGATATTCAATAAGACCAAGGAGGAACATATGTTGCATTTGAGACAAGTTCTGCAGAGGTTGAGAGAAGAGAAGTTGATAAATATTAAGAAGTGCAGTTTCATGAAGGAAGAGTTAGTCTATTTGGGATTTGTGATATTTGTAGATGGATTGAAGATGGATCCCAAGAAGGTAAGAGCAATTGTTGAATGGACTACATCAAAAAGCATTGGAGAGGTAAGATCATTTCATGGATTGGCTAGTTTCTACCAAGAGTTTATCAAAAAAAAAAAATCAATTTGTAGCCCTATGACAGAACAAATGAGAGTAGATAGAAATGATTTCAAGTGGACAACCAGAGAAAATAGGAGTTTTGAATTGTTGAAGTAGAAGGTGACTGAGTAGCCTGTGTTGTCTTTATCAACTTTTAGAAAAAGTATTTCAAGTGGACTGTGATGCTAGTGGGAATACAATTGGAGCAGTGTTAAGTTAGGAAGGAAGACCGGTAGCATATTTCGGTGAGAATTTGAATGATGCAAGGAGGAGATATTTAGTGTATGATCAAGAATTCTATGCCATAGTTCAAGCATTGAAGAAGTGGAGACATTATTTGTTGCCTAAGGAGTTTGTGTTGTATATTGATCACCAAGCTTTGCAATATTTGAACACTCAACCTAAGTTGAATTAGAAACACATGAGATGGGTGGAACTCTCGCAGAGTTATACCTTTGTTTTGAAGCATATAAGTGGGAAATAAAATAAAGTTGATGATGCATCGAGTAGAAGGAGGATCTGCTAATAGAGATGAGAGTGGAGGTACTAGGTTTTGAGGAATTGCAGAATTTGTATGAGGATGACCCAAATTTTGCAGAACCTTGGAAAGCTTGTAAGGAACTGGTTATGGAGGATAGAAGTAAGTGGTTGGACTATTTCATTCAAGACAATATGTTGTTTAGAGGAGTTCAATTGTGTATACCTAAGAGTTCTATGAGAGATAATTTGATAAAGGAGAAGAATAGTGGAGGATTAGCCAGACACTTTGGAGTTGATAAGATAGTGGCATTGATTAGTGAGAATTAATTTTGGCCTAAAATTCATAAGGATGCCATGAAATTTGTGCAGAGCTCTAGAATTTGTGAACTTGCAAAAGCTAGTAGTCAGAATGTTGGATTGTATAAGCCTTTGACAGTTCTGAAGAGACCTTGGGAGGAAATAAGCATGGATTTTATACTTGGATTGCCTGAAGCACAAAGAGGAAATGAATCTATATATTTGTGGTGGTGGATAGATTCTCAAAGATGGCACATTTCATACCTTGTAAGAAGACAATAGATGCAATACGTGTTGTTGGCCTATTTTTCAAGGAAGTGGTGAGATTACATGGATTACCTAAAAGCATAGTTTCAGATAGAGACACTAAGTTTGTTGGATATTTTTGGAGAACAATTTGAAAGAAGATGAAGACATATTTGAAGTTTAGTTCTACTTTTCACCCATGGATTGATGGACAAAAATAGGTAGTGAATAGAAGTTTGGGAAATTTGTTGAGATGCCTACTTGGAGAGAAGACTGGAAGTTGGGACTTGATTCTTGCACAAGCAAAATTTGCCTACAATAATTTAGTGAACAAGAGTACCGGAAGAACACCTTTTGAGATTTTTACCGAAGCACACCCTAGAGGCATATCAGTAATGAAGATAAAAGGAGTGTAGAAGCAGAAGAATTTGCAAAGCATATGAAGACAATGCATACTCAGATCACACAACATTTGGAGGACATGAACAACAAGTATAAGGAGAAAGTAGATGAGAAGAGGAGGCATAAGGAATTTGAAGTTGGTGATGAAGTGATGGTGTATCTGAGAAAAGAGAGATTTCCAGTTGGAACCTATAATAAGTTGCAGATGAGGAAGTTTGGACCTTGTAAGATCTTGAGTAAATTTGGTTCCAGAAATGCATATGAAGTAGAGTTACCAGATGGTTTAGGTATTTCACCTATTTTCAACATTGCAGATCTACCTCAATATCATGAGACAGAATTCGGTGTAGCAAAAATGGAGAATTGGATACCCCAGAGGGAACCAAATCTGATTAAAGACATTTTAGACAATAGGATTGGGTGTAGCACCTGGAGCAACCAGTACAAAGACTATCTGTGAAGTGGAAAGGCAGACTAGTTGAAGATTCATTGTAGTACCCCTCTCTTGATCAGACTTTTAGATATTTATTTCAACCATGGTTGACTTTTTTAGTGGATATTAGTGGATACATTATGTGGTGATGTTTTATTAAGATATTATGCTATGTTGGTTTACGCTTTGATTTGAGATTCAATGAATGTTGTTTATGCATTATTTCCTTATTGATGGTTAGATGTTAATTTTATTGGATTACTGACCATGGACTAGCACATTTACTTTATGTGTGAGATGTGTTATGTATGTGTCATCATGTATGTGTGTAAAGTATATGGGGTGTGAGGAGATGATTTTCCTTCACTCACTTCAGTGAGACAAGGAACGTTACAATTATCCTTCGTCGGTGTGTCTACCATGTTTGAATATATATATATATATATATGTATGCGTGGTTTGGTGATGTAGGAATTATAGGTACAAGGTACTGACTTCACCTGGTTCCACGGGTCTGAGCGTACCTAAATAATTTGATGGAAGTGGAGGAGATAGTCTTAAGGCCCTAAATTTCATCCCTAACCTTGTTCGATAGTGAGCATTGTCAGTCGTTGGTCAACCTTCCCTTTGTTGGTATATGGGTCATGTCTTTGCTTTATTTTGTTGAGTTGCGTGTTATACGTTTGTGAATTTAAATTATTCTCTTCTTATGTTTTTTAATGAGTAATTAACTATTAATACCTTATGGTTATTAATAATTAATGGATATTGTGTTTATTAAATTAAATTAAAAATAAATGATTAAGAGTATTTTTATGGTTTGGGATGACCCTTTGGTGAAATGGTGGGGCTTCTTGCCTATAGTGCCTACAACCTAGGCTCAAATGCCCATGGGTTCATCTCTACCGTGTTAAAAATGGAGTACCCTTACCCTGGGGAGAACCTTGGAGAAATAGTGGGGCTTCATGGCTATAGTTCTTTCATCCTTGGTTCAAACCATTAATTTAGAAATCATCTGCTTGATGCGAAAAAATGTGAATAACGCAACACCATCTTCACAAAGTGGCTCCCTCCTAGAGCAACACTTGCAGGGATTGACAGACCATGGTTAGTAAGAAATAGAAAAGAAGGAACAACATTCAGGCTCTGCATGGTTATTCTAATCCCCGTGGGAATTTCTAAATTGAAGGGCATCCTTTCTACCCTAGAAATTCATGGCATGATTTAGTAATAGAACGAAGCAAGCTCAAAAAATCCTCTACTATGAATCTCACAAAACCTAGTCCGAATAACATTCATCACCCTCAATGGGTGTTTGAAAATGGGGTTTGGGTGGATAAATGCACCCCATCTCACCTAATTAGCCACTTAAAATCTAATGTTGAGGTTATTAAACCCTTTAATAACAAAAATGACAATATTAAAAGGAAACATGGGACAAACAAAGGTCAAAATCTGGGGTTTCCTCCAGCTTCAGGTTCGAATGCAGTTCCTCTGGGGAAAGATAGGGGTTTTCCATCCAAAATTGCTATCAAGGAACTAGTTTTTCAACCAAAAGTCAATAATACAATCGAATTATCCTCAACAATGCTTAATCCAATGTGGAATTTGTATTACAAGCTAGGGCTTCTGGTTAAATGGAAGGGTAAGGATTTCCCGGCTCGGGAAGCAATTGATTAGTGGTATTCATGGTTTCCCCGAGAGGTAAGTATTTCTCATCTTGGCAATGATGTTTTGTTCATTTTGTGTAAGAAGCTAGACACTAAAAAAGAAATTCTTTCGAGCAAAGTTAGATTATTTCAGGGGCATTGCTTTTCTGTTGTGGAATGGTATTTGAATTTTGAACCGTATTCTTTTAGACCTAGTAAGATATAGAGATGGGTGGATCTAGGCCCTCTCCCTGTAGAATATCATTTTCCTCAAATTTTAGAAATTATAGGGCAAAAACTGGGCACCTACATTGGATGTGAAGGTCTTGATAGGGAAGACCAGTTCAAACATATAAAATTACTTATAGAATTAAAATTAGATGTTAAATCTTTCGATCCGGTAGAAATTCTATCAGGTCAAGGATCTTGGACTATTAATCCATCCCTTTATAATGGGATCATTGATATATCAAATATTTTAACTAAAGATTCTGGGATTGAAGAGTTCAATCAAATCAAAACGGAACCAGAGACATTCCCTGGAATCATTATTTAATTTCATGGAAAACAAAGGTGGTTTCTATCTGGAATCCCATGATGATATCATTTCGGTGCCCTCAATATCCTTTTCTCATAAATCATAAAAGTGTCACCCTCCTCAGTTTGACAATAGGGTATTCAAGGAAAATCCTTTAAATGAAACTATTGTGTTGGGGCTCAAAATGAGCCAAGAATTGGATAAACCTAATTTAGAAGGAGTTAATCCCTTGCCTTCTACTCAACTAGGGTTGGACATTTATGAGGCTCAAGCACAAAATCTAGTAGAAGGCATCAATCAAGATATCCCTTTAGGCTTCTCAGGTGAAGGAGCTCGAAGTCTTAATAGGAATGATGGCATTAAGGCTGATCACTTAAATAGTAAAGCCAAACTTCAAATTCTGTTGACAGGTGTAGAAGAATTCAAAGCGGATGTGCAAGAGCAATTGAACTTACTTGAATAACAGATGGAACTCAGTAAGATTGTGGATAATGACCAGGTGATGAATGACCTGAACCCTACATTTGGGATGGGTTGTCCTTTCGATCAATTCACTAACATAAATGAAGATGAGGCAACTCCCCTGGGAAGTTAGTCCCCTGGAGTTAAGGGCAAAGCCTTAAGTGAGGTCACGTTGGGGTTAGGCCCTTGTTTGGGAAAGAAAACTAAATCTGATTGTGGTTTAATTCCAAAGAAGAAAAGAAGGAAATCCATAGTGGAACTTAGAAATATAGCAGGGGAAGCCTTCGGGAAGGCAAAAATTACATCGATCATGAATGCAAGGAAGGGTAAGTTCCTTCCCACACAGCCATGAAGGTCTTAATATGGAATGTTAGGGGAGGGGCCTAAATGCCCCTAACAAGCAATGCATTATAAAGTGTTGTATTTTTGCTTCAAAAATAGATCTAGCCTTAATCTAGGAAATGAAACTTAGTCAATCGAAAATCGGTATCTTCAGGAAGAAATTGGGTCTTCTAGAACTGGATGCAATACCTGCGTTGGGAGCCTCTGGGGGCTTGGGAATCATATGGGATCCTAGGTGGATCATAGTCTATTATGTAGCCAATAACAAGAATTGGATGGTTGTTGTTGTCAAACTTTCGAGCTGCAATTTAAACTTATTCTTTTTAATGTTTACGGTCCTGTTTTGACACATGAGAAAGCAATATTGTGGAATGAAATAGGAATAGTATTAACTTCCCATTCAGAGTGGAATTTCTTTCTAGGAGGAGATTTTAACGCTAAGTAGAGAACACCAAATTTTAGTAGATTTTAGAGAATGGATTAATAATCACAATATGGTAGACATAAAAACAAATAATGGCATCTTTACTTGGAATAATAGAAGGCGGGGTTTCAGTAACATAGCAGAAAGATTAGATAGGTTTCTATTTAGAGGTGATATTTTAAACTTCAACTATATTTTTAAGGCCTCCTTTCTCCCCATCTCGAGCTCTGGTCACTTCCCAGTTCAATTAACCATTGAGGAAATGTTAAGCCTAAGAGGTGCCCTTTCAAATTTGAAAAAATGTGGATGAAGGATGAGTCTTTTATGGAAAACATTGGATCATGGTGGAAAGAAGTAGAAGTAACGGGATCGAAATGATATTGTTTTGTTAACAAAATTAAATATGTTAAGAGCAAACTTATTATTTGGAATAAGGACAAGTTTGGAGATATCTTTGTCATTAAAAGGGATATAGAATAGCTCTAGCACAACTTGATGACAAAATTATCAAGGAAGGCATGGATCAAAACAATTTCTTGCTAGAAAAAGAGCTTCTCTGAAGACATGAAGAAATCTTGTCAAAGGAAGAATGTTATTGAACACAAAAGTCTAGGGTGACTTGGATCTCAGAAGGAGACCATAATACCAAGTTTTTTCATGCTACCACAAAAAGTAGGAACAAAATTAATAAATTAACCAATATTAGAAGTGAGGATGGGGTTTTATTAGAAGACCCTGAAAGTATAGTATTTGAAGCGATTTCCTTCTTCCAGAACTTACTAAGCAAAGAAATTATCTCGGATTTGATAGCCCAGGCCAATTTGATCAACAATATTCCCAAAATTATTAATGATTATCAAAACTTACTTCTTAACTGAAAGTTTACCAAGTTAGAGATAGAAGTGGCCCTGTTCCAATTTCACCCTGACAAGGCGCCTGGTCTGGACGGTTTCACGGCATGTTTCTTTCAAAAGTGTTGGCATATTATAGGTGATGAATTAGTGGATTCTTTAGAAGGTGCAAGGCGGTCTGGTAGATTTCTCAAAGAGATAAACCACACTTTCTTAGCCCTTATCCCCAAAAAGGAGACAGTGGATAGTATGAGCGATTTTAGACCTATTTCACTCTGTAACACCATTTATAAAATCTTTTTGAAAGTTCTAGCCAACCGACTAAAATCGGTACTTTCAAGCATCATCTCTGAAGAACAAACAGGTTTTGTACTAGGCAGGTCTATTTTTTATGGAGTCATCATTGCACAGGAGGCAATGCAGTCTATATAAAATAATCATTAAGCTAGTATGTTCATCAAATTAGACATTAAGAAAGCATATGATATGGTAAATTGCAGGTTTCTTTGTGAATGCCTAGAAACTTTTGGTTTTAGCAAAGTTTGGATCAACTTAATCTTTGAATGCATATCAACACCCAAGGTCTCAGTCCTGGTCAATGGACAACCAGAAGGCTTCTTTGATATGTCAAGAGGGTTGAGACAAGGAGATTCGTTATCTCCCTTCCTCTACATCATAATGGCAGAAGCTTTAGGTAGGACCATTCAGAAATCTCAAGAATTGAACAATATTGATGGGATCAAAATTTCCAGTAGTATTCCTCCCATCACTCATCAAAAAATTGTTGATGATACCCTCCTCTTTGGGAAGAGTAGCCTGACAGAAGCTAGAAACTTTAACATTATCCTAGATTGGTTTTCCAGAGCCTTGGATCAAAAGGTTAATAAAGATAAATCAAACCTATACTTTTTCAATACAGAGGAGAAGCTATCCAAAGATATTATTAGTATTTTAGGCTTCCAGATCAGGACGCTTCCTTGTAAATATCTAGGCCTACCTGTGGATAAAGGGCTTAGGGAATCCAATCTGTGGGGGCATATACTGACCAAGATAGACCAAAAACTCCAAAATTGGAAAGGTAAATGGTTGTCAGCAACTGGTAGAGTAATAATGCTATGTTTGGTTCTCTCTGCCCTTCCCCAATACCAAATTACCTGTTTTCCTTTGCCAAAAGGAGTGAAAAAGAATCTAGACCAAAAACTTAGAACCTTTTTTCTAGAAAAGCCTAGTAGACAAGAAGAAATTTGCACTTATAGCTTGGGACAAAATTTGAAGACCCAAGGATCCGGGTGGAATAGGACTAAGAGACCAGGAGCTACAAAATAAGGCTTTAGGGGCCAAGCTAGTATGGAAAATTTACTAGGAACCATATAGAAGATGGGTGAAAGTTTTAGCTAGAAAATACTTAGATTCTTCTGACCCAACTAGCATCTTTAGAACAATTAACCCCCCACATGGTTCTAGAATTTGGAATTTTCTGCTCAAATGTAGGGATGTTCTCCTTCATGATCTATTCTGGAATATAGGGTTTGGGAACAAAGCATTATTTTGGGAAGATTCGTGGGGGGATACCCACCAATTCATGCAATTCTTAATGACCAAATTGTTAAAAATAGGTTGGTAGAAAAAATTGGTAATACTGTGGTTGATTATATTGTCAGCCATCCAGTCGACCCGGCCCTAGGATAGAGATGGAAATCATCTGATGATTTGGGCTTATCTCTTAAGGAGGGTAAAAAACTTGAAGAGATTCTTGCACAAAGAAAGTTAACAATTACCAATAAAGATGATTGTCTTATATGGTCCAACTCTCCTACTTGAGAGTATAGAGTCAAGGAGGGGTATAATTCCCTATGTAATAAGCTTTACCCCTCTAAAATAGAACTAACTATTACTCTTTGTTGGTATAAATTGTGTCTCCCAAAAGTAGGTCTCTTCTTATGGACAACAATACAGAAGAGGATATTGACATCAAACTAGTTTAAGAAGTTAGGTTATGCAGGGCCTAGTAGATGTCCCATATGTCTCAACAATGAAGAAACTATGGATCATCTCCTCCTAAGATGCAATTATTCTAATATATGTTGGAGGCAGTTAATTAATAAATTAAATTGGGTTACTACCCTTCCCAACCACTTGATGGATCTTATGCTATGTTGGCCATCCTATTTAAAATCTAGTCTTTATGGACTACTCGGTTATTTCCCCATCTATCCTCTTATGGGCAATATGGAAGGAAAGGAATATAAGGATTTTTAAAGACAAGGCCTTTCCCCATGATCGACTATGGAATAAAATAGAAGCATCTATCATAGAAATAGCTAACAACATATTCAAAAATTGTCATAGCAATAATCTTCCTTTTACGACAAGGAATGAACAACTTAGAAAGTGTTGGAATGGACTTACAATTCCCCCATTCTATGGCCGTGGGGGAGCTAGATCTTTGGCTTTAAGGAAAGAATGAAAATGGTCAAAGCCAAGTAAAGGTTGGTTCAAACTAAACTTTGACAGTGCCTCTAGAGGCAACCCCGACATTGCAAGAATATGTGGAGTGATCCATTTCTAGGATGGACCAATAGTGGCACAATTTTCCAAACCCATAGGCTTGGCTACAAAAAATGAGGCAGAACTATAATATCTTATCTCAGGACTCCTCTTATGCATGGACTTAAACACCAGAAGATTGGAGATAGCAGGAGATTCAGCTATCACCATTAATGCAATTAGGATAGGCAAAACTCCAAACTAGAAATTAAACAACCTAGTGTCTAGAGCCATAAAGTTGCTCAAATACTTCAAAAACACTACAATCAATCACATTTATAGGAAAGGAGATATGGTTGCGAACCCCTTAGCGATCAAAAGTGCTTATGGTGTTTGGGAAGAAAAAGTTGGGATTGGTTGAGTAGTCCCTTTACCTTATATATACACATACTTATTTATATGGATTGATATTTTGCTTATGGTTTCCTTTTGCTTTGCCTGACTCATATATATACATACATACACACACACATATATATACACATATATATGCATATGTGTGTGTGTGTGTGTGTGTGGATACACACACACACACACACACACACACACACATAACACTATATATAAATAGTTATATTTAAAAATAATTATTTTAATTATTTTTAATTCCTCACATAATTAATTATGTTAATTCAAATTCTCCTCAATATTAATTAATTATAATTAATATTATCACTATAGTATGTGATTGATTTATTAATAAATCAATCCCTCTCTTTATTCTTCTAAAAATTAAATCCTCTCAAATCCTCCTCTTAGTTAATTAATTTCAATTAATTAGTTAACCTACATGATTCCTACAAATCATCTTCCTAATGCATCATTAACCTAATAAAGTCTTCTAGAAACTCCCTAAACCCACTTAACATTATTCTTCTAATTTTTAATTCCCTCCACTCATTCTCTCTCCTAGTCAAATCCTCCTACAAATCCTATCCCACCTAATCTTTCCTCTAATCCCCTCCTAATGAGTTGCTAGTGGCTAATCATTATGATTAGCCACAAAGTCAACTCCTTGTCCCTTCCATCCAACCACTAGCCTTAAATGCTCTTTTCCAAGGTGAATGTGAGATTTTCACATTCCTCTAGACATCTCCTCTCCCAAGGAATTTTTAATTCCTTCTTATTCCTCCAATCCCCATGATCATCCCTTTTTGGAGAATTTTAAATTCCTCCTCCCCATTCTTCAAGGAATGTCCCATCCCTTGCTCTTCTCAAGGCACATTGGGAAGTCTTCCCAATGCACCTTGAGGAGTGTGGAGACAAGAAATGCATTTAAGGCATATCTCTTGGTCTCCACACCCTCTCTTGGGCCTTGTGTGAGATCACAAGAAATCCTAGCCCTTCATCTTGAATCCATCCTAGCCATCCATTCTTCCTCTCCTCTTCCTATAAATTGAGGACTTCATCCCTTCATTCACCATCTCCAAGTTTAGTAATCTTATGCTGCTAGTTTGTACCTAGAAAAGTTATCTCAACATCCTTACCATGCCAAAATAATCTCCCATCCATACTTGATCATCTCATCCCTATCATCCCTTAAGATCCATCTCATTTGTGCACAACATTGGAGATCCATCCACATCAAACAAGCAAAAGGAGCACATCAAGTGGAGCATCATCAAGGGGCACCTTCACTTCATCAAGTTCAATCCGAAGGAGAAGGTATAAGTTTTGTGAGGTATATGCATCTCATTCTTGTTTTTGTGTGATTCAAATTATGTCTTTTGATTTCATATGTTTCTATGATTGATTTGCATGATTTGCTAACTATTCTACCTCATCAATCTTTTCCCCTCTTCATTTTGGCACACCTGGTGGGACCCACATCCCTAAGAACTAATATTTTTGTAGTTTTTGTGAGTTGTGAGACGCAGGTTTCAGAACAACGCGAGAGACTACAAACCGGCGCGAGTGACTTGAGTTTAGCGCGACAAAAAACCTACTTCGGCGCGAGCGCAAGCGCATCAGTGCAAACACCCTACACATTTGAATTTTCTTCCCACTCTCTGTCAAAAATTTTAAAAATTCACTCTTTGTCTATCTGTTTGTCGCGTGCGCAGGCATTTCAGCACGACTGATTAAATCAACGCGAGCGCTTTTATGACATTCCCGCCCAGTTGTTTGAATTTAAATTTTGAAAATTTTACCTGCTAATCCCCCAGGTTTCTGTTTTCAAGGTTCAGCGCAAGCGTAGGCATTTCAGCATGAGCATTTCTGATCAGCGCGACAAATAGGTATAAAGTCATTCTATGTCCTATGTTGGCTATCATTTTTTGTTTACTAGTTCTATTTAGTTCAGCGAGTACACAAGTGCTTCAACGCGGCTAACTGCACTTCAGCGTGTCCACTATATGTGCACTATAGTAGGTACCAATCTCTTTTTTTTTTTAGTTTTGCAGTTTAAATCGATCGTCCAAGACTTTAAAAAATTAGAAAAACTACTAATCTAGTTTTTTGTAGGTTGCCTAGCAGACTCAACCAAACATTGTGCTTTTTTAGTTAGGCACCTAGATGTTAATTAAAAGGGAATGAATCATTGTTTTATGTGTCTTAAGAAAAGCGTAAAGGTAGGAGAGTATGCTCTCGTCTAGCTAGAGGATAAAAAAACTAGACCCTCCAACCTTTTCTTGTTTGATTGTGTGGTTTCCCATAGCAGGCATGCCCTCCCAACTTTCTCTTTGAGAAGGTAAGAGGGGAACGACCCAAGTGAGTACACTCGGACCTGGGGTTCCCAACTCACTATAATAAATAGGCCATTGACTACGAAAGGATCAATGGTTGGGTCAATATGAGAGTTCACTCTCACATTGGGTGCTTGGTAGGATCCTAGAGATCTCAATCACGCTTGCGTGACTACTAAGTTCTTGGTGCTTCGTTGGGCTATAGGCCTCAATTGCAGTTGCGCAACTGCGAAGGGTAGTTCCTAATAGGAAGACTTACTAAACACCTTGTTCATAGTGGCCAAAAAACCTTCTAGTCATTGGTGTAGGAGGTTGGACCTCCGAAGCCGCCCATATTTTTACGACCCTTAGTAGAGACACAAAGTTCACCATGAGGAGTTTTCATGGGAATTGATGTTTGGCTGCCCCAGAGAAGTGAGTTATGTGGAGGGGAGCTAGTGGGGTCAAGCATCTAAGTGTCCGCTCTGGGTAAGCATAGCTGGGAAACCAATTGGGATCCAATGATTATTGTCCTTGCCAGCCTTAAGAGTGTTGTACATGAGCATGAGTGTCTTTGAGATAATATGCATTTGATCATTGTGTTTGCTTTGTTTGATACATACTTGCCAAGAGTAGACTAAAAAAACCTCACCATTCCTAAACACTTTCCAAAAACACTTGTCAAGACACAAACAATTATCCAATTCCTTACCCACAAAGTTCAAAATTGCGTCAAAACTTCATCTGTCCCATGTCTCATAAGCCCAAGTGAGAAACTAAGAGTCTGTGCCCTCCATCAAGGTTTAGATTCGTCCTTTAAAACACCAATTATCATCAAAATCAGGGTGGTCGTGTCCCTTCATACAACTTGCCATCCAAACCAATC
Source organism: Cryptomeria japonica (assembly GCF_030272615.1). Lineage (NCBI taxonomy): Eukaryota > Viridiplantae > Streptophyta > Pinopsida > Cupressales > Cupressaceae > Cryptomeria > Cryptomeria japonica. The sequence goes on along the minus strand of NC_081406.1, from coordinate 297,854,084 downwards.
ATCTATTGAGTCATGTTCATGCCAAGAACAACCTAGTCATCAAGTTTCTTCTAAGTCATAACTATCACACCTCCTCAATCAATCATCCTCAAATTTCCTAAGGACTTAGCACATCAAATCAATCTCTCTCCACTATCAAATCAATTATCAAAATCCAAATCCAATCATCCTTTAATCCAATTTAACCTCACATTAAGGTTGCATACCTTATCAAGTTCCATTTAGACCTCATCATTAATCAATTGGCTCTTGTGCTTGAAGAAGAATCCTCTCGAAGTATCTTTTTCTTTATCCTTTTGAGTCAATCAAGACTCTTAACTTGCGCCTTTACTTTGCTTAGGGTCATTAGTCAACCCTTGGTGGAAAAGAGGCTTTTTAATCATCATTCCAAGGTCTAAATTCTACCCAACTTGGTCATTACCTTGATTGTAGTTTCATCCACTACCTGAAATCCTCATCCAAGGACTAAGGTGTTAATCCTAATCAAATCCGAGCTCTAATCCAAGAACCCCACCAATCAGCAAAATCCCTTGTCATCAAAGACAAAATCCAAAATTCCACAAACATCTTGCTAAGTCCTTTCATCAAAGATTTCTTCCTCCAAGCTTTTCTAAGGTTATTCGTGTATGGTCACAACTCGATCCCAAAAGAAAAATATGGTTGAACAACAATATGGCATGTCGGACATTAGTGTCCTATATGAAGATCCCACGCAAGATCCTACACAAAGTGGGCAACCTAGCAATCAAGATCAAAGCCAAAATCCTAACATGGTTAGCCAAGATGAACTCTCCCCGGAAGTGCAAACTTTCCTAGAAGACTCTTATAACCAAGAGATGATTGAAAAGTTCATCCAACACAATCCTTCTGCACGTCTAAAGACTCTCCTTGAAAATGGAGGTCAACTTCCACCTGAATTTGATAAATCCACTCTTGGCCAACAACCACAAGGAGACCTTGCTCCCACACAAAATGTTGCACCTATTATTCAAACTCAATCAATTGCAGCCCCACCAATCATCCAAACTCAATCAATGCCACCTGCGACACCTCCCACCATGGTCTCCATCCCACCTTTTTCCTCTTTACCATCTATACCACTATCAAATCCGATCTCATCTATTCTCCAACATGCTTCTATACCACCTCCTTCCATTCAACCACATATTTCTATTCCACAAACTTCCCTTCCTATCAACAATGTCACAAATTTTATTCGGGCTGTACTCAGTCCTGTCACAACAGTTTGCGGACCACAACCAACTATCACTTAAATTCCTACGACATCGATCATCACATCTCACATTCCCACCTCCTCATCATATCAATACATTGGTGGTGGTGCACCTTCCTTGACTCATCCAATTCTTGGGGCAAATACAATCCATCATTATCAAAATCCACAACAAGACCTCATCAAGGAAATTCAAAACATGAAAGATATCATCAAGGACATGAAAAAAGGGACTAATAAGAGGAAACCTTACTCATTTGAGGAATTTTGTCCTGGTCCTTATGACCCATCTATATCAGTTGGACCTTACCCTCTAGGATTTGAGATTCCTAAATTCACCAAGTATGAAGGCAAAGGAGACCCCCACAACCATGTCCGGGAATTTCACATCTTATGTCAAGAAGTCTCCTATAGTGACCTATATCTTTGCCGACTCTTTCCCAAGAGTCTCACAGGAGACGCCCTCGCATGGTTCTCATCTTTACTACAAGGCTCCATTGTCTCCTTTCTAGACTTGGTAGAGAAATTTGTAGCTCACTATGCCTACAACATGGCTAATGATGTTTCCATGATGGACCTATGTAACACAAAACAAAGGCCCTGAGAGAATTTCACCAACTTCTTACAAAGATGGCAACATATTATCAAGAAATTTCAATGGAACATGCCAGAACAACATCAAATTGAATTATTTCAAAAGAACTTGGTACCCAAACTTTCAAGACCTTTGATGTCTCAGTGTATCAAATCCTTCCAAAAATTGACCGATAAGGGCCTCGCCCTCGAACATGTCTTGTTGGAGGAAGGAACCTTGAAATATTACCAGAAATTGACACAAATTTCTTCCTCTTATCATAACGACAAGCCAAAATTCTGGTCTAAAAACAAAAATATGGTCAACGATGGTGTAACTGATGTAAAGTGGATCCAAACCATGGCTGCTCCCCCAAAATCCACCACCAATAATCATTGATTCAAATATCAAAACAATCAAAATCAATCCCAAAAACCTCACAACAATGTCTCAATCCAGGGACGACCACCCCGATCAAATAACAAGACTCCAAGAGATTTCACTCCTCTTGTTGAGCCTATTGAAATGGTGTTTCAAAAATTTGTCCAAGCAGGTGCAGTGGTTTTTCTGATCACTCGCCCGTTTGACCCCAATCAACCCAAACCTAGATGGTATAATGAGAATGAGTATTGCGAGTATCACCATATCAAGGGACATGACACACGAAAGTGCATGAAGCTCAAAATCTACATACAAGATCTCATTGATAGGGGTGAGATTGAAATAGCAAATACAAAACCTGGTAATAACAATGACAAACTTAAAATGTACCAAGAACCCTTCCCGAAGCATGATAAAGGAAAAGGCTCATCATCTAACGCCATGGGTTATGACTACACCAATCACATAACCGACTTTGACTCTTTAGTAGGTCGCATCGAGCCCACAGACAACCATGTTAATGTCATAACTATCTAGGGAGTTAAACCTCCCCCTCCCCAAAGCAGACCAAATCCGGCTAGGATAGTCATTCAAGGTGCCATTCCTTCCACCTCCCATCCCCAAAATGACTGTAATGTAACCACACGCCAAGGTAAAGTCACTATCCAAGGAGTTCCTCCCCCACCCATGTCTTCCACCTGCCAATATGACCTCTTGGACCAACTTGGAAAAACCCCCGCACAAATTTCCATCCTAGAACTTCTCAAGACTTCCCTTGTACATAAGGAAATTTTGGAGCAAGCCCTCCTTGAGTCTCGCATTCCTAATAACATCAATGCTACTCAATTCCAAGCTCTCATTGGAAACCTTTCCGCCCAACAACACCTTGTATTCACCTCCAATGATGCACCCATAGATGGAAACCACAATAAGCCTTTGCACACTAAAGCCCTTATCCAAAAACACAAGGTCAAACGTATTTTGATAGATGGTGGATCCAGACTTAATCTATGTACATACAAGTTAATAAAACAATTGGGACTTTCTGAGGACTCGGTAGACACATCAAGAAAGATCACCATAAAAGCATATGATGATGTAGAGAGAGTTTCGAAAGGCACGATCACCTTACCTCTTCAAGTGGGCCCTATTACAATTGAAACCCCTTGCCAAGTACTAGATCTTGATCTCCCCTATAACATTCTCCTCAAACAGCCATGGATTCACTCCTTGCAGGCCATGCCCTACACCTATCACCAATGCATCAAATTCCCCTTTAATGGAAGAGAGATCGCTATCAAAGGTGATCCCCAACCTTTTCAATATTGTAAACTCTTAGAGGGGAAGCATCCATATCATTGCCCACTAAATAGACCCTCGTCAACGCCTCCATCTGACACATCAAATGTTGCATCCACTTCATCCCAATCAAATACCCAAATCAAAATCTTGGACAATGTTTGTGGAGAGTACAAACTGGAGGACGTCTTATTAATAGGCAACCTCCCCCTCTCTCCTAAATCATTTGGCAAACCGAAAGAGCTCAAAAAATACCCGAAACCAGTCATGCAATGCCAAAACACTACCTTCCAGCAATGGGGCCCACTTGATGAGGAGAGCCTCGAAGCAGATGTCTCTTCATGGTTGTACCAGGAAGAAGATGAAGATCCGACAAAAATATCCCAAAAGATGTACCCAAAAGCATCAACCATAGTTGAAAAAATGGGTTACAAAGGACACGGCCTGGGACCAGAGGAGAAAGGAAGAAAAGCACCCATAAATCCTATCTCCTACAAATACAACAGAGGCTTGGGGTACATCCCGATGCCTAAGATTACTATCGTTGGTGCCCCTTCTAGTCCTTCTTTGGATATCAAAAGCGCTGACGAAGAGGAGTTCCATGAAATGCCTTATGAATACGAAAATGATATCTTCTTTGACACTCACGTCAATATCATTACCCCCATAATCCCTTCCACTTCACAGGAGCTACATCTTGTCCATCCGGAACTCGTAGACTAGGACCAACAAGATAAACCCACTTTAGACATTTGCGTCGATGATAATGCTCTCATTACTCTCTTGACGGTGTAAAATATGGAAGATTGTAACAGAGTAGAGGGTATTCATGATTGGTAGTTAGGTCAATGCCCTTAGCCGCAAAAAAGATAATCAAAGCAAAAAACATGATTCCCTAGGTGAAAACCTCTCTAAGGCACCTTTGGATGAGCAAAAAATAAAAACAAAGGGCATATCCGAAAGTGAAAATCTAGAAAAGGCACTTGACGATGAGGGATTTGACCTCCCTACCATCGGTTACCTTCCACAGGACAAATCGAATTTGCTGATAGAAGAAACAGATAGCATCAACATGGGCACCGAAGCCATCCCACAAAATGTGCTCATTGTCAAGTCCTTCACACAAAAAAGAGAAACAAGATTTCATCAACTTCCTTACAGAGGTAAAAATCAATTTTGCATGGTCCTATGCCGATATGCCAAGGTTGGATCTTGCCTTGGTGGTTCACAATCTCCTTGTTCGCCTAGATGCAAAACCCGTAAAACAAAAATTGCGCAAAATGCACCCACATATTGCACTCCTGGTCAAGGCGAAACTCCAAAAGATGTTAGATGCAAAATTCATCAAACCAATAGACTACGCTGAATGGGTGTCCAATATTGTACCTATCGACAATCCCATCGGGGGCATCCGCATCTGCACAGATTTCTGAGATCTAAATAAAGCTTGTCCTAAAGATGATTTTCTGCTTCCCAATATAGATATGATTGTGGACCTTACAACAGGACATGAGATGCTGTCGCTTATGGATGGATTTTCCAGATACAACCAAATCAGGATTGCAGATGAAGATTAGCATAAAACCGCGTTCACAACACCATGGGGTACCTTTTGTTACCGAGTCATGCCTTTTGGCCTCAAAAATGTAGGAGCTACATATCAACGTGCCATGACCATAATTTTTCATGACCTCTTGCACAAAATTATGGAGGACTATGTGGATGATCTGCTAGGCAAATCACAAAGGCAAGAACACATCCCCATTCTAAAGCAGATCTTTGAAAGATTAGAAAAATACAAACTATGCCCGAATCCCAAAAAGCGTGTGTTTGGAGTCACATCGAGAAAACTATTAGGATTCATTGTTTCCTACAGAGGCATCGAGGTCGATCCTGCAAAGGTAAAAGCTATCATGGAAATGCATCCACCAAAAACTCTCATACAATTGCGCAGTCTCCAAGGGAAACTCCAATCTGTTAGATGCTTCATTTCGCAACTAGCAGATAAGTGCCATCCATTTGCACACCTCTTACGCAAGGACACAAAATTCAAATGGGACTGCTTATGCCAAAAGGCCTTTGAGAGACTAAAAAAATATCTAGCATCACCTCCAGTGTTGATGCCTCCTACCTCGAGAAAACCCCTTATTTTGTATATATGTGCTACTGCAGTGGCATTGGGGGCATTATTGGCACAGACAGATGATCAAGGGAAGGAACATGCCATTTACTACATCAGTCGGACACTAGTGGGGTATGAACTCAATTATACCCCCATTGAAAGAGCATGCTTGGCATTGGTGTTTAGCACACAAAAAATCTGACACTATATGCTAAACAACAAAACAAAACTAATTGCTAATATTGATCCACTTAAATATCTCTTATCAAAAGCTGCTCTCACTGGCAGAACCACTAAATGGGTCATTCTCTTAAGCGAGTTTGACATTGAATATGTGGATAGAAAGGCAATCAAAGGACAAGTCATTGCAGATCAGTTGGTTGAAGCTCCACTTCCAGGTGACCATCCTCTTCTCACAGAATTACCAGATGAGTTCATTATGACTGTTACCACATCCTCCACATGGCGATTGTACTTTGATGGCTCTTACACCCAAAATGGATCGGGGGTAGGAATATTATTGATTACACCTCAAGGAGATGGCATCCCAAAATCATACAAGATAGCCTTTGCATGTACCAACAACATAGCAGAATACGAGGCACTCATCACAGGTCTGCGCTTGGCTATCCACTGGAAAATAAAGGAGTTACAAGTCTATGGTGATTCCCAACTCATCATAAAACAAGTCAATGATGAGTACCGGACAAAAGATGATAAACTCTTTCCCTACTGTACCATGGTTGAGGATCTTAAGCAACATTTCATGACAATCAAGTTTGACCAGGTCCCACAAACAAACAATAGGGTTGCAGATGCAATGGCCACCATTGGCTCCCTCCTGCAGATGCCAACACACAGTCAAAAGTGTGAGTTCTTGGTTGAACAATTATTTATACCGACATATGACCTCCCAAAGTTTGAAATGGTGTGTGTTCTCGTTGGTCCCGAGTCCCCTTGGTACCAAGAAACCTTTGCTTTCCTCAAAGCCAACACCATTCCCCCACATCTCACCAAAACCCAACAACAAGCATTCATTCGTCGATGTGCTCGTTACACCATCCTTGGAGACACCCTATTCCGAAGGCATTTTGATGGTTCCCTCCTAAGGTGTTTAGATAAACAAGAAGTAGAATGGGCATTACACAAAGTACATGAGGGCATCTGTGGGGCACACTCAAGTGGGCTCACATTGGCTAAAAAAATTTTGAGAACAGGATACTATTGGCCTAAAATAGAAGTAGATGCATATAACTATGTGAAGAAATGCATCCCTTGCCAGCAACATGGTGACAAGATTCATGCACCGTCATAAGAATTGCAGCCATTCATTACACCATGGCCCTTCTCGCAGTGGGGGCTCGATCTCATTAGGAAAATTCACCCTCCATCTTTCAACGGACATAAATTCATTATCACCGCTACCGAGTATTTCACCAAGTGGGTAGAGGCTATCCCTCTTACCTTTACCACTAGCAAACAAATATCCAAATTCATCTTGAACTACCTAATATGTTGATATGGCATCCCAAAAGTTATCATTACAGATAATGGCAGACAATTTAAAAACTAGGATGTCAAAGAACTCAGCCAAAAATCCAACATCCAACATTGCTTTTCCACTCCATATTACCCCCAAGGCAATGGCCAAGTTGAGGCTTCTAATAAAACCCTAATAAAAATCTTCAAAAAGATAGTCAATGAAGTTGGCCGTGATTGGCACCTCCAACTCCATCCTGCTTTGTGGGCCTACCGCACCCCCACGAGTGCCACCCCTTATTCCTTAGTCTTTGGCTCCAAAGCCATCCTTTCCCTTGAGATCGATATCCCCTCTCTAAGGGTATCACTACAAAATATCTTACCAGACGAAGAATACAAAATTGCCCGCTTACAAGAGCTAGAATTGTTAGATGAAAGGTGCCTCAAGGCCTTGAATCGTCTATGGGTATATCAAAACCGTCTGCGCATGAGATATCACAAAAAAGTTAGAATCCGGGAGTTCCAAATTGGTGATCTTGTCCTCATGGAGAATCAGAAAAATCTACAAGAAAGAGAAAAGAAAGGAAAGTTCGAGCCTAATTGGCTTAGACCATATGTAATCACAGCAAAATATGGATCAGGAGCTTCTCAGTTGGCTACCCCTGAAGGTGACCCTTTGGATGATCTAATGAATATCACGCACCTCAAAATATTTTATGCATAGTCCTCAGAAAGTCTTAAATTGTCAAAAAAAATTTAAAAAAATTTAAAAAATCAAAAAATCAAAAAAAAAGAAGAAAAAGATCCTGAAAAAATCATCACTTTGGTGAAAACCTGGCAAAAAGGTGCCTTGGCACAAAAAAATTAGAAAATTAGAAAAAGAAAGAAAAAACAATTCATCCATTAGTGAAAACCACTTTGTGGCGCTATGGACAAGTACCTTGGTGAAAACCTCCATGCAGGTGCCAAGGTAAATAATCGGATCCATTGTCTATCAGGTCGACACTGCAAATCACCTATCATCCAGTCCTCCCATTCGTAGCATTCCTTCCTTTCCGCCTCCCAATAAAACACGCGTATGATGATGAGTCTTCACCTGAGTCATGAACAAGGAATGTCCTATTAAACTGAGCTTATGTGCCTTTGTGTGAGCTTCAAGAAGTCTTGAGAAACAATCCCAAGTCCGCAAGTCACTCTTCAAAAACCATAAAATCACTTGCCTAAATCCACAAGTCCACTTTGCCCTAGAGATGATTCCTTCCCTCACCTGGCCATCTAATCCTCCATCCTAATCCTACTCTTGGCAAGAGGTATCATTTGGTCACAAATAAGTGACTTGTTAGATTTTGTTGGATCTTTTCATTTAGACTTGCATATTTTTCCCTACGACTGCAACTATCTACGGCTGCCTGGATTTGCCATATCCAAGTATGTTACAATAGGCGCATACTGGGGCATATTCTTCATAGAATGACATGTTTTAGATCTCTCTTGTATAAACCGATGACCTAGTATTAGTGTTTGTCAACACTTACCTTCTCGTGTACAAGAGTTATTGGTGTGTTTGAGGGTCTCCTTGCACGTACCCACAACTTTGTATTAGTGTTTCTTAACACTTGCATAGTTGTGTGTCAGGAATTCCTATTTATCTAAAAGTCAGTCCACGCCTTGGGTTTCTCATGGCATCCTGATTTCTATAATCAGTGGTGCAAGTCACCCAGGGCAATATCAAACTAGGTTAGCTCTCCACATTTGTTGTGCACAAAATCTCATCATCATTCCATAAAATCCTGAACTCAATAATCCCATGGAGTTCTCAATTTCCCCCATTTCCCATTTATTCCATATTCTTCTATCTAAGATCATTGTGTTATTATTGGCATATTCCCTCTTTGTATTATTCATTCACATCATATAGATTGCATTACTTATTTCATTTAGATAGTTATTTTTTCACAAAACATTTAGATTGCATCATAAATCATTTCACATCTAGGAATCCATCACACATTTGCATATATACATAAAGCATAAAAATCACTCATCTTGCATCCAAAACATGTCAACAACACATCATAAACATACATGTATAAGAATCCACTCTGCATCATAAATGAGTCAGCCATAATTGCATCCATATATGACATAATAAGAAAAACAAAAAGAATCCATCACAATAAAGGCTACACATCATCTATCACCAATCAAATCATGTATATATATATATATATATAAAGAGGAAAATGTGTCTGTCATGATACAATGATCACCCCGAAGGGTCAAAATATAATACACAAGCAAAATAAGGAGCTAGCTCTCCCCTCATGTCTCTCCCCCCCCCCTCTGTTGTACCTCCTCCACCTGATCCTCTTGCTCCCCCTGCTGGTGGCCGAAAATCCATTGATCCCCTTGTCTACTGACTCTGAGTTGGCCGCTGACTATGGGTCCTGTGAGACCGCACACTCTCAGTATACGAGGTTGCTCGTTGTGCTATAGGCACTGCTCCATGATATAGACCCCTATAATACTATGCCTCTCGAGTTGACCTCTCTGCCCTCTCCCGTTGCTGCATACTATCAAAAAATATTTGCGCCAATCCTACAGGAACCAATGCTTGGCGGGCTGCATCCCTCTCCCCCCGCAGTCGTGTCATATCCGCCTTCGCCCTCTGCACTCTAGCCTGTAACCCCTCTAACTCGACATCTTGCTAATGAAGGGCATCCTATAGTCCTGCTATGGTTGTCCCTGTCTTAGCCTCCTCTAGCATCCTCTCAGCTTCCTCCCCCTTGGCCCTCAAGGCATCCACCTCTGTCCTGGCAGTATGAAGACTCTCTGTTAGATCAACTATCTCCGGTGTCAACCACTCCACCTTTGCCCCCATGCTCTCCCTCTGAGCCCTCTCTACCTGTAGCTCATCCTCCACTGAATGAAGCCTCGCTCTATAGGTATCCCGCTCTTGTTGAACGCAGTCAAAATCAACCTGTGACACCCCTCCCCTCTCCTCTACCTATGCCTCAGGGATGTCCATAGGTACAGCCTCCCCTCCCTTGCCAATTGCGGCCTCCACAACCTCTCCCACTGGGGCATCCTCGCCCTCTCCATCTCCCTCCTCCGGATCCCTCCCCCACACAACCCAGACTCTCCTCTATTGTCCGCCCACACCACACCTTGCGCGAACCACAACTCTCTCTCTTGGGCCATCAACCTCCCCACCCACCACCTGAACAACTCCTGGTTGCAACTCCTCATCATCCAAAACACTAGGAATGGTAAGTCGTACTGGCAAGTGCCCCTCCCACCAACTCCTATAACTACTTGTCGTGCTTGGATCCTCCCCTGCCCCCATCCGCTCATCCCAGACTATGTGAAATGTTGTCTGGAAGCTCGTCCGACCCTCCACGGGACTTGCAATAGGCCCCCAATACCTCACCTCCCATGTTATCCGGGGATACACTAGAATATCTCCCACTATATCATGTATTTGTCCAAGTTGTCGAGCCACCCTGAATGGAACATAGTATTCCATGATATAGACTGATCTCCCGAATATCCACATCTCCACTCCCGCCCAATGGAGCTGCCAGTCATCCCTCCACCGCTCACATGCCAAAAATGGTCTCCAGGTGAACTCCGCCAGCTCATCCAAAATCCTCCTCCAGAACCACACGGATGTTGTCTGTGTATAGTGCAACAATCCCCTATATCTGTCCACAAACGGCTGTCGTGGCCGCTTGTCCTGTACCCCCACTGGTCGAGTCACTGCAATATGCTCCCACGCCCAGATGTGTAAGAGTGTGACCCCAACAGATAAACTGACATACTCCCTGTAAACCACTAGATGCATATCATGATACAGTTGGGCTAGCATCGCTGACCCCCACGCATACTGAATGCCATCATGAACCATGAAGTAAACACATCTGCTCCACCCCAGAGGAAATCCATGCCCGCCCAAATACGGAATGATCCGCCCACTCAGGAAGTCACAAATCACCAACACCAATCGAGGAATCTGACGAACACCCATCGCCCGGCCCAGGTGCATCCTGCTCCTATCTAACATCAGCGACATCTCATACTCGCACACCTCCCGCAAATAAAAATCAACTACATCCAACTAATACTCAGGGATCACGCCATGAACAGGGATCTTCAAGATCCTCCAAACATCTAACAAGGTGATCGTGGCCTCTCTAGTCGACAAACGAAAGGTGTTATACCAACTATCCCACCTCTCCATTAGCGCAGTCATCATAGCAGTATGCGCCCGTATCCTCGGCCACTTGCCTACATAATGCAATCCCAGCGCATCTAGAACCTCCAGCTCATCACGACCTAGCTCATGATATAGGCTCATCATCACAGGCCAATACTCTCTCTAGGCCAATGGTCCCCTCTCCACTTGCATCCATTGCACGAAATCATTACTTTCACATCTCAAAACCCCCTCCTGACCTCTGAAACCAACCATACCCTTCCCCCTATTCCAAAATTATAAGCCAAAATTGCATTTACCCCCATCCCAAGTGCACACGCTGATTTACCAGGTGCTCACACCATTTTCCAGGTGCTCACACCAACAGAAAAACCCTACCCCCTTTTGACCCCCTCCTGGGCCTGTCAACGCGAGCGCCTGCGTCAAAGTGCGACCACTCACGCTTAAGTGCGAGCAACCGCGTTGATTCCCCCATTCCCCTCCCAAAACTTCTATTCTACCCGACCCCCAGCGAGCGCCCGTGCTGGTTGCGAGTGCCCGTGCTGGTCGCTAGCGCTCATGCTGACGTAGGGACGCGCGCATTGAAACAATGATCAGCGCGTGCGCCTTGCCTAAGCTAGACCCCTATTTCTAGCCCTAAAACTTACTCTAAATCAAAAATTCCAAAAGAGGGATAGTCCTACTCACTAGTGGTCCATAGCGCGTCGATCAGTCGAATCGTCAAATCCTCTCGGCGCGATGATCACAAACAGGAATGCGGTCCATCTCTCCTTCTCCTCTTCTTCGCTCTGAGTGGCTCCAAGGCTTGTGTGTAACAATGACCCCTCATTGGGCCCATTATGGATTATATGGGTCCCCGTGAGGGCCCATTTTCCTCAGCGGTCTCGCATCTCCTATTCTTCTTTCCAAATTCTTCATGACTACTTCATATTTCTTCCTCGCTTATCTCTTCCACCCAAACTTCTTCTCCCTTTATTTTTCGAGAATTTTTCGTCCCTTTTCCGAAAAAATTCTCGAGGGGGCATACACCTTCCATGCCTTACGCTGGGGCATCCTTTTCTTCTTTTATCTTCTACATATCGCCAAAATTGCTGCTGCATAAAAAAGAGGCAAAATGTAGACACTTAAAAATAATTATTTTAATTATTTTTAATTCCTCACATAATAATTAATTAATTATGTTAATTCAAATTCTCCTCAATATTAATTAATTATAATTAATATTATCACTATAGTATGTGATTGATTTATTTAATAATCAATCCCTCTCTTTATTCTTCTAAAAATTAAATCCTCTCAAATCCTCCTCTCAGTTGATTAATTTCAATTAATTAGTTAACCTACATGATTCCTACAAATCATCTTCCTAATGCATCATTAACCTAATAAAGTCTTCTAGAAACTCCCTAAACCCACTTAACATTATTCTTCTAATTTTTAATTCCCTCCACTCATTCTCTCTCCTAGTCAAATCCTCCTACAAATCCTATCCCACCTAATCTTTCCTCTAATCCCCATCCTAATGAGTTGCTAGTGGCTAATCATCATGATTAGCCACAAAGTCAACTCCTTGTCCCTTCCATCCAACCACTAGCCTTAAATGCTCTTTTCCTTCAAAATCTCATATTCCTCTAAGCATCTCCTCTCCCAAGGAATTTTTAATTCCTTCTTATTCCTCCAATCCCCATGGTCATCCCTTTTGCAGAATTTTAAATTCCTCCTCCCCATTCTTCAAGTAATGTCCCATCCCTTGCTCTTCTCTAGGCACATTTGGAAGTCTTCCCAATGCACCTTGAGGAGTGTGGAGACAAGAAATGCCTTTAAGACATATTTCTTGGTCTCCACACCCTCTCTTGGGCCTTGTGTGAGCTCACAAGAAATCCTAGCCCTTCATCTTGAATCCATTATAGCCATCCATTCTTCCTCTCCTCTTCCTATAAATTGAGGACTCCATCCCTTCATTCACCATCTCCAAATTTAGTAATCTTATGCTGCTAGTTTGTGCCTAAAAAAGTTATCTCAACATCCTTACCATGCCAAAATCATCTTCCATCCATACTTGATCATCTCATCCCTATCATCCCTCAAGATCCATCTCATTTGTGAACAACATTGGAGAGCCATCCACATCAAGCAAGAAAAAGGAGCACATCAAGTGGAGAATCATCAAGGGGCACCTTCACTTCATCAAGCTCAATCTGAGGGAGAAGGTATAAGGTTTGTGAGGTATATGCATCTCATTCTTGTTTTTGTGTGATTCAAATTATGTCTTTTGATTTCATATGTTTCTATGATTGATTTGCATGATTTGCTAACTATTCTACCTCATCAATCTTTTCCCCTCTTCACACACACACACACACACACACACACACACACACACACACACACACATGTATATGTACATGTACATATACATATATTTTTTTCTTTTTTGCTTTATATCTATCTTTATGTTTTATTATTTTCATATATATATATATATATATATATATATACATCTGCTTATTTATATATATTTTTATTTTTCGTGTCTTTTCTATTCTTATAAAAGTGTATATATATATATATAATCCATGTGTGTGTGTGTATGTATTTATGTATATATTTATATTTGTATATACTCCTCCTCCTCCTCCTCCTCCTGCTTCTTCTTCTTCTTCTTTTCCTTTTTCAAATATATATATGTGTGTGTGTGTGTGTGTGTGTGTGTGTGTGTGTGTGTGTGTGTTTCTCCTCCTCCTCCTCCTCTTCCTCTTATGATCATACATGTATACCACCTCCTCCTCCTCCTCCTCCTCCTCCTCCTCCTCCTCCTTTTTCTTTTCTTTTTTCAGATATATATATATATATATATATATATATATATATATATATATTCTTTTAGCTTTGTTTAGATTCTCTTATATATCTTTGTTTCACTAGCTTGTTCAATCATCCAGCGACATTTATAGTGGCATTTATTAAACTTCCCTCCTGTCTTGCGTGCTAGCTATTTTAGAGTGATATGAGTACGTTGGGATTTCAAATATCGTCGTCGATATTAATTACCTTGATCTTGGAGATCATTTATCAACAATATCTATGCATCGTGACCCTTCATTCTTCCTTCACTGACACTCTTGAGCAATTTAGCAGGTTTTTCAAGTTAGCGGTACTATCATTTACGCTGGATTTATGTGCACGATAACTAAAGCAGTGGCTTCCCATCATCTTCTTTATGAAGTAGTCAGTCCTTCCAGTGTAAATCGGGTTGTCTTTTGTTCTGTGTGCGAGCTGAGAACAATATGGACACACCATCAAGGCTAGTAGGGCTTAAGAGACAAATGACATTTATAGGGGAAGTCAAAGAGGACAAATTGAAAGGTATTCTCTCCTTTTCTAAAGTCCTGGTTATTTGGGCGATAAAGAAAACATTAGGGGAAGATTATATTAAGAACGAAGACCGAACCAAGGCCAATTCTAACATAGTTGCGATGTTTCTTACGGTGGCCATGCACTTTGAGAAGGATAGGGAGGTGGTTATGAAATTATGCCATTGTGTTTTCAAGAAGGACTTGTTGGGCGAATTAGATAGGGTTGCCATCAATGTGGATGATGATTTAACCGTCTCTAAGCCAAAGCATTATGATAGGTTCATGTGGAAGAACAAACCTGTGCCACAATTTCCAATCTTGGAAATCAAAGATGAGGTTGACTTCGCGGCTTATAATTTGATAAGGCAGTGTAATTTCTACTTTCTAATGTGGCTTCTACATGTTAAAAAAACCAACTTGTAGAAGATGGCTTGCAAACTATTTGGAGGCGGAAGGCATTGAAGCAGTACCTGACCACGTAGATATCCCCTCTACTTCTGCACCTAGCCCAAGAGAATCCTCTGGTAATCTAGGAGCGTCGGTAAGCAAGGCTCGAATGAAAAGGTGTCGGGCTTTTCCTCAATCCCAGGGCTTGCTTCCTATCTTCAGGGTAGTATTTTGATTCTCTTTTGGTATACTCTAAACTATATCGTCTCTTTTGGCTCTGCTAGGGCAACTTTGATACCTAATGCCAACTTTTGCTTCAAGTTTTTTTGAAGGCAATATAGACATATGGGTTGTTTATGATAATGTTCTCTAAAGCTTGACAGTTTTGGTTAGTTTGTTTAAATTCTTAGTATTTTTGTTCCTTCCGTCTCAAGTTCAACTGCAAGTCTTCTCTGAATTGGATGTATACTCAGAGTTATCCATATATATATGGATGTATATATTGATGTAGACGGTCTGGCCTATTGGTTACATATATATATATATATCATGTTCATACATCCGTTTGGCACTTGCTCTGGCTCTTGTTTCCCTGTTTGCTTGCCTTCTCTTCATCCTTGTCTCTACTTTGTGATTTATTCTTTCTTTTATTTTATTTTTCATTATATTTTGTGATTTATTCTTTCTTTTATTTTATTTTTCATTATATATATAATGAAAAATAAAATAAAAGAAAGAATAAATCACAAAGTAGAGACAAGGATGAAGAGAAGGCAAGCAAATAGGGAATTATATAATGAAAAATAAAATAAAAGAAAGAATAAATCACAAAGTAGAGACAAGGATGAAGAGAAGGCAAGCAAACAGGGAAACAAGAGCCAGAGCAAGTGCCAAACGGATGTATGAACATGATTATATATATATATATATATATATATATATATATATATATATATATATATATATATATATATATATATACACACAAATAGATATCTATATGTATATGTATATGTACATCTACATATATATATATATATATATATATATCTGTGTGTGTGTGTGTAGTACATATATACATATGTATATGTGTATATGTATGTACATATACATACATACATATACATATATATGTATATGTATGTATGTACTACACACACACACACACACACACACACACACACACACACACACATATATATATACATATATATACACATATATACACATATATATTATATAGACACACACACATATGTGTGTGTGTGTGCATGTGGATTTAGTTCTTTTTCTCCCTTTTTAGTCCGATGCAGGTTTGGTTTTCGTTGTTTTTTTTTTTTTGTTAGTCTTACTTTGGTCGGGAATCTTAAATTAGTCTATGGCTGTCATGGCCCTAGACTGGGTTATGCTTTGTTTTTTTTTTGATTCAACAGATCTTACTAGCTGAATCTTTTTTGGGTCTTTCTTTTCCTCGATTTATTCTTCTATCTTTTGGTAAGAACTGATCAGGTTGGCTCGAGAGGAATATGATCTCTTATGGGTATTCTTTTGGTGTGTTTTCGTATTGGAAAGCTATGGAAAATGTTTTTATTTAGATAAAACAGGGAAATTTTAACAAGTCTGGCTACAGATGCATCTACTTCCAGATTGAGACTAGTCTAACAATATGCAGGAAGAATGCGTAGTTTGCTTTGGCAATCTGGTTTTGCAGGATACAGGTGGAGGTATTCAACGTGCTTTATTCAGAATTGCCCCATACCATCAGAATGTGGCATTGTTGCAGTCAAATTTTGCAACCATCATAGTTGGAATTAGTATGATGTATTTGACAAGAATTATCAAATGTATTGTTTTGAAATGGCAATTGGCCACTTTTGTATTTTATCTGATTTCCAGAAAAAATTTCCTTGGGGCAAGATCAAAGTTTTTCTTAGCCCAATTCTTTCCTACCGGTGCCCACACTGAATCGGGTTGTAAACTTAATGTAATTTCATTCAATTAATATAATTATTCAGCCAAAGGCCCATTATCTATAAAAAAAAAAAGAGTATTTTTATGGTTTAATAGATTAATCAATTATTTTATTTGGTTAGTTAAAATTGAATTGTTGATTTATTAAGGAAATTTTATATTATGTTTTTCATTTGGTTTAAAAAAAAAGGAAGTTATTTTTACCTTTATGAAATTTTAATGTTTAAATTGTTTTTTTTAAGTATGTGGAAAAAATGAATTCAAATTGAAAAATTTAAATGCAAATGCATTGTTTTGAAAAAAGAAATTGATTTTTCAATTTTTCATTAAAATAAATAAATTGACCTAAAAGATATTTGTGAGTAAAAAAATTCTTTAAAAGGAGAATTTTTTTTTCTAGACTATATCATCTTGCATTTTTTAAGAATATTTTTGGAACTCTCTGTTGTGAATTGGTTTTGGCTGAAGAATTTGTGTGGTTGGAGAATCTGGTTTTGTTGGTTGGAGGCTTGCTCATCTCCAAATTTCTCTTCCTGGAAAGCTTACCAAGTTGGTTGTTTAAATCTTTATTTTTTTTTTAAATCTTGTTGAAATTCAAACCTCTGTAATTGTTTGTGTGTTGTGTTTTTGAAAAGAAATTGATTTAGTGAATTTGTTTTTCTCCCCGTTTGTAAAAAAATTAGTAATTTCTCCATTGTTTTTAAATGGGGGGGTTATGTTGTCAAAATTTTCTTGTTTTTTGGGCAAACCTAGGAGGTTGTTGTTGTTTGAATTTACTGGGTTTTGTATGGTTCTGGAATTGTTTAAAAAAAAAATTAAAATTGGGGGGGGGGGGGGGGGGGGGGGTGTTGCCCCATGGACACCACGACCCCCATGGCGGTGGGGAGTCGTGGCTCTCCCACACATCATGGGAGCCATGACTGTGGGCAGCCACAGTCAGCCATGATTGTGGGAAACCATGACGTGTCCCCACATGCCACCACCCCTCCTTCGAGTGTTGCGTGGCAACAAGATATGATAACGGTTTTTTTTAATTTAATTTTAATTTTTATTATTAATAATTAAATTATATATATATATATATATATATATATATATTGGAAAAAAACCAAAGAGAATATAAATTTTAGAATGAAAAAAAAAAAAATCAGATTCTTAATGTATATGTTGTTTATATATATATATTTGTGTTATGACTCAAATGTGATTAAGATGTTTTTTTTATCGAAATTCTAAATTTATATAGCAAATGTTGATTTGAATTTTTAACCGAATCAGTGAAATGATTGTTAATAAACGATGTATTTTGGAAACTTGTGAACTTAGGAAGCTTGGTCAATTGTGTATTGAAGGAGAGAAAACTAAATTGTTTATTCTAAATTAGCGAAGGTGTTGTTTCGTTTCTGATTGTCTTCGCATTTAAGTTATATTGCAAGTCTTTAGTGTTAAATGGAATTAGACTTTTCTTATTGTCATTTCCTTTGGTCTTGTCTCATGAGTAGACTATGTTTTGCTAGTTTAGTTAACCTATATGCAAGGGCTTGTATGACTAAGTGTTTCTCAGTTGTCTTGAACTCCTTTTTGTAAATTGGTTTTGATATTTTTGCATTGCATTTATTTTGGGAATTTTTGTGTAGTGTCATAAGGAAGAGTGGCTTTCAAGTTGGGGCCGCACCCAAAGAGGTTAGCAGGATAACCCCTCGAAAGTTGGATAACTAAGTGATAACCTAATAATATATTAGGGGTTTGGGTAGCTAAAACATTAATTAAGATAATTGTACCCCGCTCATGGTTGAATGCTAGTACAGACTTAGGATGTAGTGGGAGGGCCTGGAATGGAAAACCAACAACCTTGTCCTCACGAAAGGATTGTTTGGGTTCGCATGAGACTTGGATGAGGCTGGGAATTTGGGAGAGACTACCAGGATAACCCAAGATGGGGGTCGGGACCTATGGAGGTCTACCAGGATAACCATCCCAAGCTATGTGGTGACACTCTTCCCTTATGGTCACTAGTGTGTAGCCTTGTTGATATCACCTGGAGTTTTGTTGTGGAGTCATGTTTGTCAGTATATGCTTTATGTGAGATTCATGATGTCATGTTTAGACCATGTGTGCATACCTTGTAGTCTGCTAGTGGGTCTTATTTCTATCGCCTAGCATGGTGGGGTGGTTCTTTTTGAGCCACATGATCAGGTGGTAGTGCCACTTTACATCGAGTGTGTTTGTTCCTTCTTGCAGGAGTTGGCTTCACAGGTGTTCCAGTTGCTCTTTTGGATTCGAGCATATCGTATTTCCAGTTGGATCCTATTTGTCATCTTGGATTATTCTTTGTATATCTTGGACCTTATAAGGTCAGTTGTATTATTTGTTATATATGCCTTCATGGCAAGATGTAATTTTAATGTAAATATTATGTGTTCTTATGAGACTTTATGGTTAAGTGAAATGTAATATTATTTCAATCTTGTAATGTAAAACAAATGTATTGATGAGAATTAGATGGTTAAATGTATATCTTTTATTAGTATCACTGATGCAATATAACAGAAAGAATCCTCATGAATGAAACATAGAAATGTTAACGATATCACATGCTATTGAATGAAATAAACATTCTATAGTGTAATTTTGTCTTTATGATTAAATCATCTTAAGTGGGTTAATTAATGTTAAGAAATGTTTAGTTTAATAATGTAAACCATGTTGGGAAACCCTTTAGGTTTTAAGTTAAGTCTTTTGTTTATGAAAATTGAATGTAATGTTATCTTAATGCATCATTTAGTTTATTAAAGTTAAAAAAAATAAAAAATTATTTACACTCTTTTTCTAGTGTTTTAGTTTAATCCCTTCAGGGTTTACTAGCAGGGCGTTACATTCATCATGGATTTCTCAAGAAGAGGTAGACTGTCTTGGTTTTCCTCTGGCCTCAACAAAGTGAGGGACTCACTTTTTCAACAACCCTGGATGTTCGATGTAGGATCATCTTTGGTTCTTGGCAATCTTGCATCAACCAAAAACTTTTCTTCTTAGTTTGTTTCTTGTTTTGTAGTTTAACGTTTCTTTCTGTGTCTCTTTGCATTTGATCATCGAATCTTGCAAAGTGGGATTTTGATTTTAGAATTGTTCATCTACCTTATTCTAAGTCTGCGAGACGTTTGCATATTTTTCCGACAAGTTATTGCTTTCGAAATTTGAGATAATTTCTGGCTTGGAACACCGGAACCACTTGAACCTATTTGCGATTGGTGAATCTTACAGATCACTTTCGTAGCTTGCAGAGATTCAATTCGTTGTTTCCAACATTCCTTGGCATGTGGTCGACCTTCCCTTGGGTCCGCACTTCATTCTATGGATTTTCCAAATAGATTCCTTTGGTGGAGGCCAACCTAGTTGTTTTACACGTTCATCGGTTATTGTTTCATCTTGGGCCGACGCAGATCACGCTTGATCATATAAATAAATGTAATTAAGCATTGAGAGTAAAGTTTTAGAAGATATAATAAAAAATCTAAAGGTTAGGAGGTCCAGAGTTGGCTCGCATTCTTGCTTGAGCCTGGATATTATATTTGAACATGTATGTAATCAGGCCCATGTGTCGAATATTGTTGTAATGGTGAAAAAGGAAAAGGGCGATGAGGAGATCATGCAGAAAGCTTTACCCTCCTCAAAAAAGGAGTGAAAGTTTCACAAAGGATCCTCTTCAACCTCTTTCACACATTACATTTAAAAGAGGGGGGGTGTTGAATTAACTAGATCCAATATCAATGGAGAGAGACTGAATACTAAGTGAATTGGCAATGAGTTTGGAAAGTAAAGTAACCCCTCTTTTAGAATGGATAGGATGAATTAAGTGAATTGAGACTATGTGTAAAGATGGCAAAGAAATTATTATAACTTGAGATAGAAATCCAGGATGAAGTTGTGCACCTGGAATTAGTAGTAAAATGCTGAGACTAAGCTCCCCTGTAAATTTGAGTGAAAGTTGTCGGGATCGTGTTGAAAGTGTACTTGGTCCTCTGAAAAATCCATGCGCCGAAAAGGGTTTTTTCATCTCTGAGAATGAAGCCTAAATCTGCAAATACAGTTGTGCACATCCAACCTACACACAGGAAAGAGGGGAAATATTGTTGGTATTGGGTGTTTGCCTTCAGGTCAAACCCCAGTTTTGGAATTAACCAAATGATGAAAAGTACTTGCAAGAAAATGAAAGTAAATGACTGAAATAGATTTCACCTCAAGAGAGGATGCAATTGAAATGTTGATAGATTTGTTTGAAAGGATATGTAGAATTGAATGCTTTGAATGTTGATAGGGATCTCCTCTTCAATGGTTGAATCCTTGACTTGAATGCAACACCTACCCTTGAAAGGAGACTTGAGATGCTTAATGTTTGAATGCTTGATTTCACTTCTTGAACTTTTTGAACTCGTTCACTTATCGAACCCATGCAAGTGAGAGGGGAAAATGCATCTTATATACTTGCCAATTAGAGTTTGTAACTGATTTTCCGTCTCAGACCGACATAGAAAACCTTTTCCCGCTTCTCATTGACAAGCCCAATGCAGGACTTAAGTGGAGGGGGCCCAAAATAGGGAAAGGACTAGGGCGCCACACCCCTATCCTAGGGGGACAAGGGCGCCACGCCCTTGTCCTAGGGGGGATAGGGGCGTGGCGCCCCTGTCCTGCCCTAATTCAGGACAGAAAGTGCATGATGCGAGGAAATGCATGTTTCGGGAGGTGCGAGCATGTCTCGGGTCTCCAATCAGGCTTAGGGATTTGTTTCACCAATGTGAAGACTCAAATGTGCTCGAAAATTGCAGGGTCGCAATTTTATGATGCCACACTTGTAAGCCTGCATGTTGCTGACAGTTTGTAATTGATTTTTATGACATAATAAAGTCTGTTTTTCATTGCCTCCATCATGATTGTGTTGATTTTGTTGTGTTAACTCTTGCTGCATGGTCCATACTATTCTCTTTGAAGACTTACTCCTATCGTGACTACACCATACATACATACATATATGTATGTATGTATATATAACTCCCCACACAAACTTCATAACAAAAATATAAAAAACATATTTAGATACCCTTTTGGCCATTTAACAACATATATGGAAATGAGTGTGGGTTATTTTGGAACAAATGACTAGAAAATTGAGTTGTAATGGCTGCTGCAAGGGTTCAAACTCTGAATTTTCACCGTGAAGTACAACGAACAATCATTCATAACTTCCACACAACACAAAATGAGGTCAATCGCTTCGGTAAGATTGTAGATATAATAGGTACAATTTTTTTCCTACATACATATATATACATATACATATTGATGCATAGGTAGGATTAGAATCCTCTTGCAAACACAAATAAGCACTCACTTAGTACTTTGGACAAAGATCATTAACCATTCCTTCAAAATTAGGTCTTCTTTCTAGTAGCCCTTCAAGAGGGTCTAACAAGGCATAACTCCCCACAGAGACTTCGTAACAAAAATATAAAAAACATATTTAGATACCTTTTTGGCCATTTAACAACATATATGGAAATGAGTGTGGGTTATTTTGGAACAAATGACTAGAAAATTGACTGGTAATGTTGCTACAAGGGTTCAAACTCAAAATTTGTACTATGAATTGCAACGAATAGTCATTCATAACTTCCATACAACACAAAATGAGGTCAATCGCTTAGGTCAGATTGTAGATATATATATGTATATGTATATGTATATGTATATGTATATACATATATGTATGTAAACATACATATATATACATATATACATATGCATACATACATACATACATACATATATACATATGCATACATACATACATACATACATATATATGTATATATACATATATACTTACATATATATGTATACATATTGATGCATAGGCAGGATTAGAATCCTCTTACAAACACAAACAAGCACACACTTAGTACTTTGAACAAAGATCATTAACCATTCCTTCAAAATCAGGTCTTCTTTCTAGTAGCCCTTCAAGAGGGTCTAACAAGGCATAACTCCCCACACAGACTTCGTAACAAAAATATAAAAAACATATTTAGATACCCTTTTGACCATTTAACAACATATATGGAAATGAGTGTGGGTGTTATTTTGGAAGAAATGACTAGAGAATTGACTGGTAATATTGCTACAAGGGTTCAAACTCAGAATTTTCACTGTGAAGTGCAACAAACAATCATTCATAACTTCCACACAAACAAAATGACGTCAATCGCTTCGGTCATATTGTATATATATACATATATACATATGTATCACACACACACACACACACACACACACACACACACACATATTGATGCATAGGTAGGATTAGAATCCTCTTACAAACACAAACAAGCACTCACTTAGTCCTTTGGACAAATATCATTAACCATTCTTTCAAAATCAGGTCTTCTTTCTAGTAGCCCTTCAAGAGGGTCTAACAAGGCATAACTCCCCACACAGACTTTGTAACAAAAATATAAAAAAATGTGTTTAGATGCCATTTTGGCCATTTAACAACATATATTCAAATGAGTGTGGGTTATTTTGGAACAAATGACTAGAAAATTGACTGGTAATGTTGCTACAAGGGTTCAAACTCAAAATTTTCACTGTGAAGTGCAACGAACAGTCATTCATAACTTCCACACAACACAAAATAAGGTCAATCTCTTCAATAATATTGTAGATATGATAGGTAAAATATATTTCCCAAAGTTACATAAATATCTAATGGTGGAAACAAAAGTTATGGAATTTTTTTTCCAAAACGGGTAATCCTAGGCAGGGTTCTAGACAACCTGCACTAAAATGGCCATAACTTGGTCTAAACTCCAAGGAATCTTACCAAACTAGTTGAAAATGAAAGAATACTCAAATATTTATCAGTTCCAATTGGTTTCATGTCATTATCAATCTGTACCTAGCCATACAAATCACTGCAACTTGGAAAAATACATAAAAATGACAGTTTCCATGGACTATTTCATTATTTCAATCGAATCTTCTTCCACCACATACATATCTTTCTTCCAAATGACCACACCAAGAATATTTAACGATTTTACAAGGCTTTCCAACTATTTTTTTATCTTCCAACTGCTCAACTACCTAATAACAACCCTTGACCTTTCATATTCTTAACGTGACAACTTTTCATTTTTTACAACTTGACAATTTCTTTTACAAAATTTCACATACTTTGCCAATTTGAAACCAAATGAACCTAAAAACATTATAAATGGTCTTTTAAGACCTTATTGTATCACAAAATGTCTTTCTTATGTCTAGACCCTAACTACTTAACCCATTACATCAAAATTTGAACATGTTTTAGATGCTCCTGCACCACACACACACACACACACACACACACACATATATATATATATATATATATATATATATATATATATATATATATATATATATATATATATATATATATATATATATATATATATATATATATACGTACATATACATATACATATACATATACATATACATATGTATATGTGTGTGTGTACATAAACACGCACACACACACACACACATATATATGCATATATATTACGTATATGTATATATGTACAAATATGTATATTTATGTGTATATGTACGTATATATGTGTGTGTGTGTACATATGTATATATGTGTGTGTGTGTGTGTGTACATATATATTTATATGTATACATACACATGTATATGTGTGTGTACGTGTATATATGTATATGTATATATATTTATTATATATGCGTGCATATATAAATATATGTATATACATACATATACGTATACATATACATATACGTACATATATTTGTGTGTGTGCGTGTGTGTGTATGTATGTATGTATGTCTGTGTGTGTGTGTGTGTGTGAGAGAGAGAGAGAGAGAGAGAGAGAGAGAGAGAGAGAGAGAGAGAGAGAGAGAGAGAGAGAGAGAGAGAGAGAGAGAGAGAGAGAGAGAGAGAGAGAGAGAGAGAGAGAGAGAGAGAGAGAGAGAGAGAGAGATTTTTGAGTAAGTACCAAAGTTGATCAAATTATCTAATTGGGTAATTCTATATACCGTCCACTGTTGTTGGCATTTTAACATTCAAATCCCCATTAGCTCCTAGATTTGCCAAATTATCTGCTTTTTATATATGTGATTTACTAAGTATTCTTCAAAAGATTTCAGTAAATCAAGAGCTCTCTCTAATTGGCCATTCAATTTCCAATTTGGGGTAGAGCCCATCCTTAGAGCATTGATAATTATAGCAAAATCTCCTTCTATTTCTAAATTCTTTATTTGTAGTCTCTTGGAAATAACTAGGCCTTCTGCAAGGGCTTGTATTTCTGCCATGTTATTAGTTTATACTCCTGTGGGTTTGTTTAGACTAGCTATCTCAATCCCATTCTAATTATGGATAATGCATCCTATCCCTGCTACACTCGGGTTAACTCTAGAGGCTCCATCGAAGTTTAGCTTATACCAACCATTCCAAGGGGGTTTCCACTTGACTTGATTCCTATTGTTGGGTTTGTTCTCATTTCCATTGCCTATGAAATGTGAGATTTTTAGTCCCTGTCATTTGCTTCTGATTATTTCATCCCATCTTGTTAGAAGTACTTCTTTCTTTTGTCACAAGAGTAGCCTTCTATTTGTAACTTCTACTATAGCCGCCTCTAACTTATTATTTAATTGATCCCCATTCATACATTTTGCTTTGAAGATTCTCGTGTTCCTTTCCTTTTAGATTTCCCATATTAAGATGGATGGTGTTATGGTCCATAATATAATATATATTCCTTTGTGATCCAGTGTTGGCCAACTTTGAAACCAACTAAGTAGATCATTATGGATAGTTGTAAACCTTCCTAGTTTGTTACGTAACCAATTCCAACATTCATTGTTGTATTGACAGTTCATTAGTAGATGGTTGATTGTTTCTGCATCACTTTCACATAAGGGGCACCTTGAAGGACCCTCAAACCCTAGTTTAGTGAACCAATTTGTTGTTAGAATCCTCTTTTGCAGAGCTACCTAGGCAAAAATACCTACTTTGGGAAAACATTGGTTGCTCCAGTAGAGTTTAACTAGTAAATTAGTTGCAGGGTGCTATAGTTTTTTATCAAGTAGGTTGTACCCTTCCTTTAGACTATAGGAGCACATTTTGGATCCAACCCAAACAAGTCTATCATATCTTGACCTAAATGAGAGCTTTCCGTTTTCTAATAGCTTCTTGAATGACTCTATGTATTGCCCAAGGATGTCTAGGTTATCTAGAGACTTCCACTCCCATCACAGGGTGGGATCACCCTTGGGAAACTCCACATAATCCTTCACAAATTTCCCCCGTTGAGTCTTCAACCTTTCTTAAACTAGGTTATTATTTATAAGATTATCTAATGTTGGGTAGCCTCCCTAATAATCCTCCCCAAAATAAGGCTTCATCACCTTTAGCAACATCCCAGGTCAACTTTTCCAGAATGATGTCCCTACATTCTAGAAGGAAATTCCAAATCCTCAAGCCTTTAGGAGGGAAACCTATCCTAAATATTCTAAACAGATTTCTATTTGTGAGGTCTTTTAGTTTTAGGATTCTTACCCATTTAAGATTTGGTTCCTTGTACATGTTCTAGATCAGTATGGCTCCTAGAGCCTTGTTCTGCCTAATTTGATTCTTCAGTCCAATACCTCCTTCATTAATCGGTCTGCAAATTATGTTTCAGGCAATCAAAGCAAGTTTCTTTTGATCAAACGACCCATTCTAGTAGAAATTTCTCATTTTCTTGTTAAGTTTTTCATTTATTCCTTTGGGCAGTTAGAGACATGACAATTGGTAAATGGGCACTTTCGATAGTACTGTTTTTAGCATTGTGACTTTTCCAACTGAGGACAACCATTTATTCTTCCAAAATTCAAGTTTCTTATTGGTTAAGATATGGTCCCAATAATTTTTGTTCCTCTATCCCTTATCTAGAGGTATTCCAACGTATTTACTTGGAAGTGCTCCTTTTCTATATCCCAATATATTGCAGATTTCTAGCTCTATTATGGGGGTAGAGTCGAAGAAGAAGATTTATGATTTATTATGGTTAACCAATTGCCCTAATGCTTTGGAGTAATTAGATAGTATTTCCCTAAACATCCCGACTTCTTTCCTACCAGCTTCCCCATGAGCATGGTGTCATCAACAAATTGATGATGGGTGATAGGGTCTATACCATTAGTTACTCTGATTCCTTTTAATTGGCTATTGCTAAGAGTCACAGAGATGGATCTACCTAGGTCCTCTACCGTGATAATAAAAAAGAAAGGAGATATTGGATCTCCTTATCTAAGACCCTTGGATATATCAAAGAAGCCTTTTGGGGTTCCATTGACAAGTATTG
Source organism: Cryptomeria japonica (assembly GCF_030272615.1). Classification (NCBI taxonomy): domain Eukaryota; kingdom Viridiplantae; phylum Streptophyta; class Pinopsida; order Cupressales; family Cupressaceae; genus Cryptomeria; species Cryptomeria japonica. The sequence goes on along the minus strand of NC_081406.1, from coordinate 297,826,656 downwards.
AGATTCTAGGGCTGGATATGTATTCATAGATCAGATTAATCCATTGTTTTGAGAATCCAAATGCCTCTAGGCATTTGCAAAGAAACCTCCAGTCAACTTTATCATAAGCTTTCTCGATGTCTAATTTTATCAACATCCTAGTGTTAAGATTTTGTTAAATGGAGTGAATGAATTCTTGGGCTCTGATAATTCCATTGAAGATTGATCTTCTCGAGACAAATCATGTTTGTTCATCAATAATTATAAAATTATTTTGAGCCTATTCGCCAATGCTTTGGTGAGTACTTTATAGATAGTATTGCAGAGTGAGATCGCCCTGTATTCATCAAAGTGCTATGCCTGCTCTTTTTTAGGGATTAAAGTTATGAAGGTATTGCTAATTTCCTTTAAGAATCTTCCCAAGTTCTTGGCAGCTTTTAAAGCCTCCACCATTTCATTGCCCAGAATATGCCAATATTTTTGAAAAAAAACATGCTAGGAAGCCATCTGGCCCAAGGGCTTTATCAAGATGCATTTGATTTAGGGCTGTGAGAATCTTTGTTTCAGTAAATTTGCTATTTAACATCCAGTTCTGGTCTTCAAATACTAATTTAGGAATATTATCCAAAAGTTTGGATTGGGCTCTAATCTCTAATGAGTCCCAATTATTTAGGATATTTTTACATAAATTAACAGCTTCTTTGGTTATTGCCTTAGGGTCTTCAATTGTGTTCCCTTCCCCATCTTTAATTCTAACGATTCTATTAATGTTTCTTCTTTGTTTGGTGCTATTATGAAAAAAACTTTGTATTTTTATCTCCTTGTTGTAACCATGTTTCTCTAGATTTCAATTTCCAGAAAACTTCTTCTTTTGCGAGGATATCCTCATATTTGCTTAATAATTATTTCTCCCTCAAGTAACTACTCTTATCCATGCCTTCCTTCAATACGTTCTCATTTAGTTCTTCCATTTGTTTTTCTAATCTTTCTTTAGATTCAAATATGCTCCCAAAGTGTTCCTTGTTCCATTGTAGTAACTTCCTCTTAATGGTTTTTAGCTTTGAGATAAAACATAACAGTTTTGACCCAATGAATAGCTCCTCATTCCACCACAGTTCTATGTTTTTGAGGAAGTTTTCGTTCATAATCCACATATTTTCAAATTTGAAAGGACATCTTGAGGGTCTGATTTCTTCTTCAACTATTAATTGTATAAGGAAATGATTCGAGCAAGAGATTGGAAGGATACTTGAGTTCAAGTTAAATGGGAAGTTTGTCATATTGCCCTTAAAGAAGAATCTGTCTAGTTTCTCTGCTATGTGGCTAAAACCTAATTCCAAGTACAGTTTCCATTGTTAGCCTAAATTTCCAATAGGTTATTTTGATTTACCCAGTTCCTAGAGTCTATAAGGGATTGGGGTTCCTTCCTAACACCACCTCTCTTTTAAGATAAATCCAATATGGCATTGAAGTCTCCTCCTAAAATAAAGTAATTATCTGTGTATTGGTTGAAGAGGCCTTCTAGTTTGGTCCATAATTCCTTTTTTTTGTCTGTTTGCATGGGTCCATAGACATTTACCAATGAAAAGGATAAATTGCTTTGAAAACTTCTAATAAGCCCTCCTAGACAGTTTTTGGTATTGCCTAGAATTTCAAACGATGGTCTTCTAGGATCCCAGATTACTTTGAGACCTTCTAAAGCTCCTTCTGCCTTAACTAATTCCATCTTCCAAGATCCCAGTTTTTTCTTGAAGAGCTCATTTTTTTCTATATCGAGTTTTGTTTCTTGATGTAATAATATCTTTGACTTCTAGGTTAAAATATTGTGCTTAATAACGAGTTATTCTTTTGGGGAATTCATGCCCCTAACATTCAATGTGATTAATTTCATTTCTTATTGGGAAGGATCTTCCCCTTCCCTGCATTAAAAAAGGTGCTTAATTTTACTTGGTCTTCTGCCAGACCATCACTCATTCTTGATTCACTTAGTGATTTTCTGCCTCTCTTTTTGGCATCTTTTGTACAATCTGGGCAATCTCTACTTTGGAAACTTTGCATAATGCCCAGTTTGAGTTCCTCCTTGCAATCCTCCATATTCAGAGATTCCATCCTCCACTTTCTCAATCTGATCCAAGTTTCTTATAATCATCTCAAGATCTCTTTCTTCAATTGTTTATGTTCTCTTTTCTTTCGACTCTACCACAACTTCCTCGTCCTTAGAATCCATGATTTCTAATATCTTCTGAATAAGTAGTTGCTTTTCTATGACCACTTCTCCTAGTTCTTCAACCTCCTCTTGAGTGAAACCCATAATCTCATTGACTACTTCCAATTCTAGGCAGACCTCTTGGGTGCTAAGTGCGATGAAATCTAAAATATTTTTTCGAGTGTTGTTAACATTAATCTCCTCAAGATAATTATTCACATGTCCCTGGTTCTAGTCCTCCCTTGACTATTCCAATATGGCAATTTGATCCTCAACCTCTACCCTAAAATCTTATGCATCTTGCAGGAGTTTCTTTAGGGATTCCTTGTTGGATGTCAAGAAATTGCCATATGAGTTTCTTTAGGGATTCCTTGTTGGGGTCTGATTTGTGTGAGAGATTTCCATAGTTGTCCTCTATTTATCCATTCCTTTGGGCTCTATACAGAACCCACCCCTCTCCATATTAAAGTTAATGATCACATCCTGTTTTGGAGTAGGGAGGCTATTTTTCTTAATATTGATACTGGGTTTATGTCTAGTTTTGAGGATGATATCCGTTTCATCTATAAACCCATCATAGAAGGATGATTTTATGGTCCAATTGCCTTTCTCTGTTACTAGATCCAAATGATTGAGCTATTTGATTTTGATATATAGGTTTAAAAGAATTTTGATAGGTTTCGATTGATTATCCCTGGATAGGCCTTCGCATCCAAGAAATGGTCCCATTTTGTTACCAATTATTTTTAGAATTTTAGGGAATCGGTATTCTACTGGGAGCAATCGTCGGTTTACTCGTATAGGGATTTTTTTGGTCTGAATGTAATAGGATCAAAGTTGGGGAACCATTCTATACAGTGGAAACAATATCCTTTAATTTTTTTTATATTGCCATGTAAAATTTCCTGCTTAACCTCTTTGTTTTTGTAGAATAAATAGGAAGTTATTGCATAAGGTAGAGATACTTACTTGGCTGAGAAATTTAGCTTCCCACCATTCGATCATGCTTTGAATATGTTGATTATGTCTACTCCACATCGCTAGTAATCCCAAATTGGTGTATCAGTCCTAGATAGGTTGAATTAGATCTGCAACTATCTTGATAGAACTCTTGCTTTCCTGCAGGTTTGTGATGGGTACTGACGATCTCTGAGTTGGGGGAAAAAACCTTGTCTTCCCTAGTGGAATACAATTTGCTCCTGAAGTTGGGTAATGCTCGCCTTTCTATCGAAATTTTTTCCGAGCCCTAGATGCATTTTTCTTTGATCTTTGTCGCTTCATGTTGCTGATAAGGGACCATCTCTTTCTGTTCCTTGGGGTGCCTGGAGTGGGGAGAAGGGGATTGCTTTGTTCCAAAATCCGCCTTCTATTTTTCCTAGAGTAGACTATTTGCCAACCTTCTTTTGTTGTTGAAGAGATAGCTGTCGACCTATGAACGACGACAACATTTTACTAGGTATATTGGTCTTTGCATTTGTGCACCGAGCCTCCATTTTCAAATACCCATTGTGGTTGTATTCCACTATTTGTATTTTCCCTTGATGTAGTTTTGAATATATACATTTTGTGGTAGTTAGTAGTGAAGCCTTCCTTTAGGATGTGTTGTTGTGACGCATCTGCTTTACCATTGAATCTTGGTAGAGGGTTTTTGGAGCTAGATACTTGTAGAGGGGGAGCTACAGAAATACAGTAAGCCCTCGATGCTAGATTATCCTGATGGAATGACCTTTGTTGGAAGTTTTCATGTCTATTTGGTCATCGTGTTGAAACTCCCAGGAAATGATGCTTCTTTTTTTGTTTATGAATCTTTTTTTCGCATTTTCGCAATTAAGAGCAAAATGCCTTAACAAATTAATAGTTTTTAGGATACTTATAATATTTTGTTTGTGCTTAGAATTGCAACCCTCAAAATTTATAGAAAATCAAGTATTTGTCTTGTGCACTTGTCCTATTTTTTTCATCATCTAAGATAGTTTTAATGCCTCCATACATTTCAGAAGGTCTCTTCATGTTCCCACTTATACTTTGATTATCCACCCAAGTGTCAAAACTCAAATTTGCTAAGCCGTTTTCCCTTAATGATCATTGAATTGGCTTTGGTTTTGATCCCTCCATCTTTCTATCACTATCTCTATCTCCTTACTTCTCCCTATATCTCTTTCTTTCTCTTAGTCTTCTCTCTCTATCTTTCCTATTATATCTATATCACTCTATCCACCCCTCTTTTGACTCCTATCTATCCTCCTCCATCTTTCCCAATTTATCTCTCTCTCTCTCTCTCTCTCACACACACACACACACACACACACACACACACACACCTCTATCTCTTTTTATCCATATCTTTTTCTGCTGCTCTCTCCCTATCTCTTTATCTCTCTATCTCTTTCCACATCCTTCACTATCTCTCTATATCATCCTCTCTCTATATGTTTCCTTTTCTACCTCTATCTCCCTATCTCTTTATCTATTTCCCTATCACTCTCCATTTCCTTATATCATACTCTATTTACGCCTCCCCCTCACCCTCACCCTCTCTCTATATTAAGTTATCAATCCCTCTCTCCATCTCTTCCCATCTTCTCTCTCTCTCCTCTACCTATCTCTATCCCTTATTCTCCCTCCATCTCTCTATCTCCCCCCAACTCTCCCACTCTGGCTCTCCCTATCCCCCCCCTCTCTCTCTCTCTACCACTCTCTACCTTTCTCTTATCACATATCTCTCTTTATCTATTTATCTTCTCATATAGTTATCTCTTCCTCTCTATCTCCCCCTTTATCAATATCATTTTTTCTATATATACTTCTCTCTATTTGTCTCTACCTCTCTCTCTCTCTCACACACACACACACACACACATCCTCCATATCCATCTTCACTCATATCTCTATCTCCTTCCCCCCATCTCTCTCCCTCTTTATATCCCTATATCTCCCTCTCTGCTTATTACAAACATAGCATGAACCTATTGGTAATGGATCCTTGTTATCTTCCCTATTCAAAGGTTTTTTTAATCATGTTTGGATACTTGTAAGTGAGATGCATAATTGTTTCAAAGCTATCACTTCTTCATTAAGACCTCTATTGCACGAACACCATTATTTACTAAACAATCTACTAAATAAACTCATGTATTGCACAAATGTATGCAAAAATAAACTACAAATTTTCATAACTTTACACACCTCTTTGTCATACCCATTGCACACAAGGTGAGATTACTAATTAGCATTTAAATATTTCTTCTTATTTAAATCATGTCGTAAACATTTGAATAGAATGGAGAGACAACTTCTATAAAAAAAGCCAAATGTACCATTGACCAAATTCTGATTTTCAATTTAATTATTAAATAGAGGAAAAATACATCCAATAGTACATTTTGATACTCGGATAGACAAGCATGTGCAGATTAGAATTTAGTACGAACCGTACCCCAATAAATGTAGGCGAGAGGGTTCAGACGCAACGGTTTCATATTTTGATGAAGAGGAAAATCTGCGATTGTTTTTGAACCTCGGGACTGGCCACCGGGAAAAAAAATCGTTTTATTTGCCATGTCGAGAGGTTTTCCGCCCATTTGCTCGCAATAGCATCTTCCTAGATTCATCGACAATGCAGGCCAACTCCATGCTAAAGGCGTCGATTTGATTGCCTGTGTTTTTGTCAATGATGCCTTTGTACTTAAAGTGTGGTCGGAGTCTGTCGGGGGTGGCGGAGATAAATTGCTTGTGCTTTCCGATGAAAAGCGGCATTTCACGGATTCCATGCTAGTGGTCGTCGGTTTAAGCAATAAGCCTGTTAGTTTGGAACGCAGTCGCGTAGCTTTTCGCTGCTTGCGGAGGACGACATTGCGAAAGTTCTTCATTTGGAGGAAGGTGGTTCCTATACTATCAGCGGCACAGATGATATACTTAAAACCTTCTGAAATGATTCTGATAATTGTTGAGCTACTGCTGTGATAAGTTAGGGTTTGAAGGATTTGAGATATCCAAGGTTAGAGTTTTCAAATCGCAAGGAGCAAGGCTAGGTTTTTATGGGTTTATGATCACAAAACCCAACCATTAGCGTAATGCTTTGAAGGGTTTTTCATTTCAAGGCCAACGATTGGCATTATTGTTTTAATTAGAAGCTCAAAGACGCCAGTTTTAAGGCTTTACTGGTTTAAACAAAATCCTTTGGGTTTCAAGGGTGACCGGGGTTGCTCGAGGAATTACCCTGGTAAGCTGCATTGGAGTTTATTGTTCGTCAATTTAATGTTTGATTTACTCATCTTTTTTATGTTTTACAATTTTGAGCTTTTTAGATTAAGAAGTGAATTGCATTCTTCATTTCACTTACTCTGAAATGAGGGTTTCGTTTCTTGGGACAATGCTGTAAGTGTTTAACAGAGGATTAGAAGACATCAACATTTTATGTTTCACATGTCTATGATTGCATGTGTTATAATTTGTGTCGGAAGTGCTAGAGTTCTCTAGGATTTAATAATTGCTAAAACTGACAAGTCAAAGTGGAGCATTTTATTAAATGAGCTTAATCAATTTAGTTTTGTTGAGAGGTTTGTCAATGCTTCATCGGTGGCTTCTTTTAAATGCCTTCAGCGAGCACGCCTCTTTTCATTTTTCATCACATCTGTGCTTTCCAAAAAAACCTCTTTTATGATTTTTCAAAACTCTCCATCAAACTTAGAACAGAAACCTCTGTTTGTTCGTGGATATCTTATTTGTAACTTTGGAACCAAGGACGAAGATAAACAAATGCTCTGTTTTTATTCAAAGTTGGGAATGGAAGAAAGTTGTGATTATTGATCACCAAAAATTGGTCAATAGAGGATTATTGATTTTTATTGAATTATGACCAGAGATAAGTGAGCCTAGCTGGGTAGCCTAGGAGGAACCAAGGTACTCTCCCTAGAACCTATACTAACATGCATGAACCCAGAATGTGCTCAGATCCATAGCCAAGAATGTGAACATTGAGAATTTGATGACGCTGTGGTTTAGACTGTGAAACTGCTGTATACGAGGGGTGCGTGATACCTTCATCGCTATAAAGAGTAAAAAAAGCTGTAGTTAACCTGATAATTTTAGGAGTCCCCCATTTAGCTGCTTGTGATACTCCGTCAAAGATAAAAGGACCACCCCTAGGTTGGAGAATAGAGAAAGGAGGCCAGGCAATCGCAAGTCTTAGTAAAAGCAGTAATATCCCTAAAATAATATATAAAAATTAGCTACAAAAACAGTAAAAGATGTTACAGCCATAGTTAGCATTCCATTTATATGGCATTGACATGACAAATTGAAAATGTAAATTATATAATATAATAATAATGTAATATAAATGATATAAATATAATATTCATAACAATAATATTAAAATATAAAAAATATAAACTTATACTAATACAATTTTTATACGATAATATAATAAAATATAATACAATAACTGAATTAATCATATAAATAATATTTTAATGGTATGAAATAATAAAATATAATATAAATAAATTTTAATATAATATTAATAATATATATTAAAATCATATTAATATTATATAGGCAATAATAATATAAGTATAATAATGATATAATGTAAATAATAATATTAAAATATAAATAATAATAATATAATATAAATTATAATAATATAGTATAAATAATAATAATAAAATATAAATAATAATATAACATATTTATTGATAATAAAATATAAATAAATAGTAATATAAATGATAATAAAATATAAATATATAATAATATAATACAAATATAATAATGAATAATAATAATATAAATATGATGTAATCTAATATATAATATAAATAAGATTAATATAATATAAATAATATTATATTAATTTCAATACTATTAACTAAAATCGATTGAGGAGGTTAGTCCAACTTCAAAAAAACAAATTGTAATATTTCTAGATACTTGATTCGTATAATTCCCAATTCATATTGCAAATATATGATCTATGGGTGTTAATGCTAATGCTTCAATGGTAGCTGTTGAAGGGAGTTGGCAAAAGGCATAAGTAGGAAAAAAAATCTTCATCCTGCAGTGCAGATTCGGCTCCATTGAAACTCATGATACATTTTTTTTTGATCGGTAATTTGGTTATATTTTATTAAAAAAGATTTCCAAAAATAGGGATTAACCTCTGTATCAATTCTTCTGACCACGGACAACACTACTACATTCATTAAACCCTACCCCAAAAGGCGCCTTACTGTGCAATCTACAATCTAAAAACAATGAATTTTCAAACTCCCACCTAGACCATTAAACAATATACAACATTATTAAAATGTGGCTTTACTGCCACCCCTTCTCTATACCGAAAACCATCCAAAACAAAGCCATAAGGCTTTACACCAATTGAACGAACAAAAACAGAAATAGGAACAATTTACAATTTTCTTCTTTTTACTTGGTTTGTTGGTCCAGAAATCTTTTGGTTCAAACTTCATTTTCTTCTCGGCCTCTTTCTTCTTCACCTCCCTTGCCATCCGTTGCTCCATTTTTCACGAACAACCTCCTTCAGCACCCCCACCCCAATCGCGCCTCCTCCATTCGGGTGGCTTTGTCTGCACCATCATTCCATAAGATGAAGGGTTTGTAACCTGACTCTTCCCCACCTTGCATCATTCCCTGTCCAATTTGGCGCCATGTTGATGTGTTTTTTACGCACATACGAACACAGAATAAAATACCAAAGTATTTTACCCTCTTTTGAACAAAATCACCTAAGATGCTAAAGGATTGATCAACTAAAATGATTCCAAGGTTTCTATGGTTAGTTCTTGACATGTGGGTAACTCAATGGCTTGATGTGATAATGCTGTTTTCACTCGGGGACTTACGTAATTGTTCAATATGGGAATTTTTCATGGATTTGGAACAGGTATGTCGATGACTTAAGGTTTTGCAATTCAACTCTTGGTTCTAATTTAACAAATATTTCTAAAAAAAAGGGCAAAAGGAATAGGGTTTAGGAATTCTATTCTAAAGCCTAGAATGCAAGAAAAGGATGATTTATTAATTGAATCCTACTGGGCAAGGTCTCACCATCAAATCGAACAATTCAACACAAGCTCAGTGCAATCATCTAAGGTATATTTCAAAGATGTTCAAATCATTACCATCAAACATAGATACCATTCAAGTTAATGCATAGCAATGGACATATAACAATTGAAGTTAAGTGTGCATAAATTTCAGTTGACCATGAAGGCACACTTACAATTAGCAAGAGGTTAGTGGTATGGATTAGATGGATTCCACACAAATACATTCAACAAATTCCTTCATTCAATCTAAAATACTTGAAAGCAAATTCTAATCTAAAATTCCAATCTAACTTGGAGGCAATGAGAACCTCAAATGCAATGCAACACTTAAACAAAAATCACCATTAAGTCAAACAATGATTTGTATTCAAATCTGTAGCATATACTAACAATTCTCAAGAATCTCTCTCTTACAAATGAGAGGCAATGGGGTTTATATAGAGTCTCAAATGAAATGGATGGCCATGATTCATTTAGAATCGAGGGCCAAGATCATGCCAACAAAGCCCTAAAGTTGCCCTAATTAGGGTTTACATAAAAATGGAGCCACCAACATATGGCTCAATGAAATAATGCCTAATCATCAAATAGGGAATCTTTTAGAAGATTTCGGCCTACATCTCCATCTCTTTCTCTCTCATAGCATATTCCAGGAATCTAGCCAATACAGAATCTAATTTCTCCAGGGAAATGCTAGGCAAAACATCCTATTGCACATCAATCACATCCAATGCATCGGAACAGGCATCTAAAGTGTTCTCCCAGTCTGGCATAAGCTTCTGCAAATTATGGACATGAATCAACAAGGAAACCAAATCATCCATCGGATTCTTCTTCAAAGAATCCAACTGATTGAAGTACATGAACTTCATTTTATCTCTCAATTTTGCTAAGTGTAGACCGTTGGCGTCGCTGACATCCACTCCCAATTACTCTTCAAATGATGTAAGGATCCTTGATTGTATCCCTTGGATTGATCCTTCCGTCTTTGCACAATCCTTGCGCGCATGCTCATAAGTGGATTTTTTCATGGCTAATGAACAATACCAGCCATGGAAATCATATCTGTCTCCATTATGCACAACTCCTTCCCTAATCAATGTGGACATAGGAATCCTTTTCAAAACTTTGAGGTGGGGAATAGTCTTCTCCTGAATAGGCTAGAATTCATCCCAAACTCCCTCTAAATATTGTATCCTGAATATAAGCGCCGTTGTCCTATCAAATGCCTGGACAAACTGAGTAAGGAAATCATCCGCCTGCCTTTTCACATCTTCAATCCATTTTCCCAATTCTGAGAGTGTAGCCCTCACTGCCTCATAATTAGTATGAAGTCCACGATCAACTGCAATAGGGGAAACAAAGGTGGGATTATCACAATTTATCCCTACGATATATTCTCTAAGTTTGATATTCTCTTCTTTATACTTTTCTTTCTCTTCAATCTCCCTATCCACCCTTGCATTGATCACCTGAACTGTATCATCGAGTTCCTGGAACTCTTGCTCTTTTGTAGTATGACCTAGGGCAATTGAAGTGATCTGGATATCCATAGAAGTCACATCACCAATAGGGACAACCACCTGTGCAATCCGCATTCTAGTCTCATCTCTAGCTATGTGCGAAAGTATCTCAGCCCTCCTAGGCTCTTTTTCCTGATTGCTCCTAGCTAGGTAGTCATCAATATCATCAATGGGCCACACCTTTATCATCTTCTTACTTTTCTCCGTGCTTTTCATTAGCCAATTGGGAATAGCAGTCATCTCCATCCTGTCATCAAGACACATCTCTCGATCAAGTTCCTTCAATGCCGAGATAACATCATCATCATCATCATCATCATCATCATCATTCCCTTTGTCCTTAGTTGAATCATACACATTCTTTCCCAAGCTAACCTCCAAAAGGACAGTGAGAGACCTCAGCTGATCATCATCTTCATTAGGCGGTGCGGATGTGGCTGTGGCATGCAACTCCTAAGTATTATTTGGTAATATCACTGTGTTGGAACATTGTTCAAATTCCTTGTTTGGTTCTGGCATATCAATCTCCTTGATTGATGAGAGACTGAGAGGAGACAAAGGAATAATAGGCTTTTGCTTCTTCTTCTTCTTTACTTCTTCAATCTTCTTCCCCTTAGCTTTGGTTTCCACAGGTTTATTTTTCCTTTGCTTTGGAGCTTGACTCTCTTCATTTGCATGAATTCTTACATCACTAATTGTCCTATGATCATCTTTGGAAGAAGAATCTTCCCGTTTCATCTTCTCATATGTGAAGATAATACCCATATCTACTAATTTGTTCATTTGTTTGTCTACCCATCCTTTGGAGAAACTTATGACTTCTCTCATCATTTCATTCAAATCTGTCACTTTTGGCTCTGACCAACTAGGCAATAGGATAGACCTCTTCATTTCATTTTCATATTGTGGATGAGTATGATCCTTATCATCCAATACTTGATTAGGAATGAGAAAGAGTTCACATTTTCTCATGAAATCTACGGACATCATGGACCACATTCTTCTCTTTACTGCTTGCTTGTCCATCAGATTGGCCCAATAATCTTCAATGTTTATTTTGTGTATGAATCTATCTCCCTTGATCCCTCCAACTCTCTTATGTGGATCAAATCTTTCTCTTTTCCTGTATGTCCCAAGGTGATAAAATGCAATCTCCCCAATCGCCGTACTAGTTGCAGCAACGGATTGACACACTTCCAATGTTTTTCCTACGGAAATAGGAAAAGTCATCCCTGTCCTATGCTTGTCCTTTTGGATGAAATCATATTTTAGAAGTTGTCTCACCACTCCATTAGGATCATTCCGTTAGTAAGGTTTGGATTGAAATCCTTGAATCCTTAGGTATGTGAAAGTGGGAAACTGTATGTACCATGATCCATATTGTTCAATTAATTCTGTTGCCTCCTTGGACAACCTATTGTGGATTCTGCCTTGCAACATCCTTGTAATATACATGGTGAATGCATCATTCACCCTCCTGTAATCTTCAACTCTATACATGCTCAACTGTGGATAGCATTCATAGCTTCTGTTTGCCCTTTTCCATTCCTGACTTCACCTCTGCATTTCAATCTTTTGTATGTGACAAATCGTGCAAGTATATACACAAGGTAAGAAGTCATGACGAATGACTTGGATCCCTCCACATTTCTCAACTGAAAATCCAGATTGTCACTGATGATTTTTGACCCATTGTTCACCGTTCCTTTCAGACAATCCTGGATAAAATAAAACATCCATCCATCATATAATGCACGTTGTGGCATCCCCGTCACTTGGTTCAATAGGAATACCAAATCGCTACATTCCTCCTTTAAATCTGTGCACATGAGTGTCTTGGGTGCTTTGGAATGATGAGGTCTAGGCTCGATCATCCACTCTTTGTTTACAATGGTCTTGCATGCATCCACCTTCGATTTATACTTCGCCTCATACTCATCCTTTGTCCTATCCTTCATGTCTGCACTATGTGGGATTCCAAACACTTAGGCAATAGTGTCCTCAGCAAGGTAGGCAATAGTCACACCTTTGGGAGTTTTGATCATTCGGGAGAGAGGATCGTAATGCCTTCCGCATTCTAGGATCAACTTGCTGCACTGTATGGATTGTGGAAATCCAATGGCATGATAGATACCACTCCTCTTGATATTCACATAGGTAGGAGAGGGAATTTGGTTCCTTGTTCTGTACATCCTTTGCCACATTTGGTCCATGTTCAGGAAATGCATGTTTGTGTCGGTGATCTCCTTCCATTTGGATGACAATTTAGATTCCAGATAGAATCCCTCTTGGACCATCTTCAATTGCTCCTTTCGAACTCCAATTTCGGATTTTGACATTGTACCTTTACGAAGTTGGAAGTCAATAACTTTGGAAAATTTATTGTGATAGCTATTTTCAGAATTAGATAAGTTCTGATTTCTAATTTATTTGGACACTTTGTAGGAATGGAAATCAAGAATTTTATCCACATTATTAATAAATTCTGAAAATAGAACATTAATTGATAAGAATTTTGTCAAAACACTCGTAAAACCTCTAGAAATCATCATTTTCAGACTTAACTAAGTTTGAAGACATTTGCATACGCAGAAAATTTATCAAAAATCAAGGTCATAGGAGTATACCAAATCTGGAAATGTCTCAGGAAAGGTGTGAAAAGTCTGATTTTCACTCTAAAAAATGTCGGAAGACACCCTTCCGAGCTGCCAATAAGTCTGACGACAACCTGCAACACCTAAAATCAATCACTTAAACAATGTTGCAGCCATGTAGAATGCAAATGTATGATGGAAACAATCTTCCCAAAGTCAAAACAATTAAATACAGGTAAGAATGGAGGGCTGGTAAAAGAAAATTAGTCTGAAGACAAGTCTGAAAGACGGAGTTTCAGACTTACCAGCACTATAAACATTGATGATAAACCCAGAAAATGACCACAAAATGTCATCAAAAAGCTCTCCGAATGAAATCGCCCAACTAAGAAGGTGGCTGGAAATGAAATTCAATCTGAGGACAGCCTGCAACAATGGTGTTTCAGACCTGCAACAGCGATTGGCAACCTCTGAAAATGCGCTAAAGACTCCTCAAAACATTCCTTAACCAAAATCGCCTTAGTGTGGAATCGCTGGTAGATGAAAAATGTCTGAAAATCGTGTTTACAGCCAGCAATGGAGGTCAAGTAGCACCCAGCGATGGTGAAGTATGCAGGTCCAAACACAACACAGCCAACACTTAGCAATGGCGTCCCCCAAACACAAGCATTTTACTCCAAAAATGGGGAAAATCTTCAGTCTAACCAAGATCGCCCAACTCCCACGGTGGCGCCAAACTTGAAAAGCTCTAAATCGCCAACAATGGTGGCTAAATCAGCCACTCAAATTGCTGTAACCTCCGTCTTCAATGGGGCGCCAAGGTTGAACTAGGCAAGATCACCCTTCAACTTGCAATTCGAGCTCTTCAAATGGTGTCCAATGGACACTTGATAAAAATTGCCCAGCTGAAACCAATAAATCGCCTTCCATCTGCCACTTAGCAATCACCATCCAAAAAGATAATGATATTATAATGCTGGCCAACCTCCTTTTAAACCTGTTCTCTCACTGAGTTTTCACCATACAAGCAATGTGGGATAAAAAACTTTGCTTTATACTCTGGCTGGGAAAAATCGATTTGCTTCTAGAATGTGTTAAATGATTAAATGGTCATTGCAAATCATTAATTAATTTTATTGATTTTTAAATAATTGTTAATCATTGCAAAAACAATAAAATTTGGGGCTCATTCATTTAAAATTTTCAAAAATTTAACCAACCTTGACCCCTGGGGGAAAATCGCCCCACTTTTGGATTAAAAAAGCCAAATGAAACTTATTATTATTATTAAAATTGCCCTTTGGGGAAAATCACCCCACTTTGGGATAAAAATCCCAATCAAAATTTATCATATTTGCACAAAAATGTCTCCAAGGGAAAATCGCCATCCATCTGGAGTCAAAATCCAATTCATTTTCATCACTTAAGTCTCAAAAATCACTTTGGGGGAAAATCGACCCCTATCTAGATAGTCATCTAGATCGAAATTTCATCAAATCGCCACTTGGGGAAATTCGCCCTTCATTAGGAACAGTTATCTGCATAAAAATCCTCAACATTCGATCATTAACTGCCCTGGTGGAAAATCGATTTGCATTAGGAACATGAATTTCAAAGTCATCTGTACTCTAGGGGAAAAACATGGGTCATCAGGAGGAATTCCCAACACAATCAAATTTTACCCTCCCTGGTGGAAAATCGCCGATTAGGAATATGAATGGGGGAAAAAAGGGGTCCATTGGACGTCTTGTGGAAATTCACATCCCATCAGGATTTCGAGTGGGGTAAAATCACGGGTCATCGGAAATGTGGGGGGAAAAGCACCTCCCATCAGGAATTTTGACGTTTAGACCCTTAAAACATGGATTTTCATTAGGAATTTAACGATTTAACCACTCAAAATTATCTAGACACTTCAAATTTTCAATAAAACGCATCAGGACTTAGGTAAATTCACCAAAATTTGAGTGAGACAAAGGGAATTTCATCGGGATAGAGTGCGAATTTAACTTAAATTGCCTCCTAGGAGCGAGAAAACCTCTAAAGGGCCTTAAAAATCTTAGACACCTAAATACCACCGACTTGAATGTTTAAAACACGTCTACGCTCAAAAGGTCTACACTTAGACAAAATTAAGATCATATAAATTCTCAACCTTCACGCACTTGATCCTATGCAAAACTTTCGAAACCCTAATGACAATTAGGCATGACCACATCTCCAAAACTTGAGACTCGGACACTAAAAGCTCAAAGTTGCTAGCCACGCTGCCAAAACCCTAAACTACAGGACGCGGAAAGTAGGAAGAGGGGGTCCCCGTTTGCAATGGGGCGTTGTGTGAAAAGATCACAACACGCCACAACCCTTTACCATCCACAAAACATCCTCCTTGGAACCGAGTTCCAACCCCCATGCAACCAACATAGAGATAATGTCTATATTGGTTCTGTAGTGGAATTCCGATTTCATGTAATCATCTCCAAACAACACGTCCAAAATTTGAAGAAAAATGGGGTCTTTGAATTTCAACAACCCTAAAAGCCTTTTCTTAGATACTTTGCCAAAAACAGGCAAGTTGCTGTTTCGATGAGTGGAGCGAAAAATGGCCTCCATTCTAGCACCTTCCCTACACCCCCAAAATCATCTTTAGTCGTTTTCGCAACATCTTAGCTTGCAGAATAAAAATGACCGCATACTTTTTTGGTTTAATATTAACACCTACACCCCTTTTCAAATCAGCAATAAAGAATCATAAAAACTTCCTCTTTTGGTGGTGCATGACTCACACGGGATCCAACTCAACACCTTGATAATCTTCCCACACCACTTCATCACGCACCTCTTCAAATGATATAGCTGTTTTGGAATGTACGTCGACTATACTATTTCCTTCCCTTAGAACATGAGAAACTCGAAAAGATTGGAAGGTTGCTAATTCCAATTTAATCATTTTAATAATCTTGTTAATTTTCCATGATAAAGCCTCTCCTTTATTAATTGAATTAACTATAATTAGGGAGCCACCTTCCAAATGCAAACACGGTGTTGACAACTGTCATGCCGTCCTCACACCCACAATGCCGCTTGCGTCTCTGCTTCGTTGTTTGTGCCATCCAACAATCTCTTTGCTCAAATAGCCAGGTATCTCCTAGCCAATCCCGTGCAACAAAACCCGCACTAGATGGCCCCTGATTGCCCCTCGAAGCCCCATCAAAATTCACTTTATCCAACCCTCCTCAGGGCTTTGTCACTCCAATCTTCCCGCTTTTTCACTACTCCCCTTGTTCCTTTCTGGATCAACCCCGTAGAGCCTATTAATGGGCCATGATATGTTTTTAATCTAAAAAATCTTGGTGAAAATGTATTTTTAAAATATATTTTGATAAAAAAATCTAGCCCATTTTAATTTTAGGGCGAACTATAACAATTTGTTTTGGTTTTTCTATAATTTGCTGGATTTCGAATTTCATGCATAAAATGCAGCGAACCCTCTCACGTAGCTCTTTTCATTACTGATTTCTTCTGTGTAGATAAGTTTAGTGCAAAATGCATTTTTGTTGTTTAGGTAATGTCGTCCAAAAAAAGCAAAAATGGTTAGTGTTTTTATATTTCATCAAGTGACATTTCCATATATCTTTTTGTCTATTACTACAGTTATTGTTTGACATTTTTTTTTTTCATGCTAGATCTATTGTTTATGTAAATTTAGAGTGAAATTTATTTGTGTCATCTAGGTAAATATAGAGTGAACTGTATTTTTGTCATTTAGTTAAATTTGGTCCAAAGCAATAAAAATGGTTACAGTTTTACACTGCATCTCCTGTGGGTTCAGAAAATACTGTTGTTCAATGCAGAGACATTTCTCCATATCATTTTATTTTTTAGCATTGCTACGCTTATTATTTGCCATTAGTAGTTGTGTTAGAATTTGTATACTCTTTTCTTTACTAATATCTTCTGTTTAGGTGAATATAGCATGACCTTTATTGAAGTTGTGGTTTATAAATTTTTTTGTATCTGCAATAGAGAATATTAAGGTCTCTGGGTCTCTGTATTGGTGTCTGAATTGCAGTTGTAGTTTTTTTAACATTTATCCAATAGCCATCTTAAGGGTTATTACGTTCTTTAGGATTCTAGTATTGTCATTTCAGCAAATGATTAGGGTTTTATTGAGTTTTTTAAGCTTCAGTTTGATTTTGTAACATTGGGGTTTACTTTTAGTACTATATTAAGGTCTGTTGGGTTCTACTATACTGATTTAAATTTGAGGACTCGGGAATTTTGGAATAGTGTTTTCATATTTAATGTTTCTGCAATAGGCACTTTATTTTTAAGGAAAAATTAGGATTTTAGTGGTTCTTTTATTGCCACTTTCAATGAAGGATGAGAGTCTTATTGTTCGCTCGAAATATTTTAAGGAACTTTTTATTATATCAGTTTTAGTAGGTTTCTTCTACAGTCATTTTGACTTATACTGATAACATACTTAAAATTTTCATTTAAACTGTTCTGCAGTTACCATTTTATTCTGTTATTATTTGTTTTAGGCTCTAGTAAAGTTTGAACTTTTGTATGGTACTATAATGTTGTGATTTGCTTTGGGTTTTGGTTTGATTTTATAGGATTACGTGTAGTGCTGTATAGACCTGGGAAAAAGTTTATTTGATTATTGACAGAATGTGGATATTTTTGGGGATGGCACATGTGTCTCCAGGTTTTCTGTGGCAATAAAATGCTAGTAGAAGTTCTACTGTATCGGCTTTAGTTCTAGTAGGGATTACATTTTGATTAAAAGTTGAAGTCTGGTTTATGCATTATAATTTATGTCTTTTATGTTTTTGTAAGAGCTGTAATAAGTTAAGATGAATAATTTGAAAAATCTTTTAGGGCTCCTTCAGAGCCATTACAAAGGAGTAGGCTTTTTTCTGGTACTAAATTTTGGTGTTTGCTTGGGGTGTTTCTTTGAGCTTATGCTTGTTTTGCCGGATTAAGGTACAAAGCCTTGTCAATTCCTCTTCTGTTAATTTTTGACGCTAGGTGAGGTTAACAAAATTCACTATTCCTTGCCTTGGTTTTCTGTGGTGGTCGAACATGTAGGCACTTGCATGGGTCTTAAATTAGTATTTAGTAATTTAATTAAGCTTGGCATTAATAAGTGGGAGATGAAGGATATTGCATGGACACGAAGTACTGGGAATGGGATAGATGCTTGGATGGGTGTATTATGGCAGAATATTAGTAAGAGAAAGATGCAGGTAATGCTATTTTATTGGCAATCAGTTTGGTTTTGAATCTGGACTATCATCCAACCCCATGAATTGAGAATATGATTTGTAATGTTTAGTTGGCAATTTAGCAGATCGTCATTTCATCATCTGGTTTAAGCAAAATTTTGGCTGTAGTTTCAGAGTCAACTATTACTAATTAGCCAAGCTATTGCTAAGTTTTGTTGTTTGGAGCCATGTTTACTACTTTTTCTTCAGCTCGTTGAGTTGTTCTCATGTCTGAGTTGCATTACTGTGCTTTACATGCATCAAAATGAAGATAATGATCTTACTAAATAAGAGAATGCCTCAAGGTGGATGGTATGATTCTATGACAGATCTTTCATATTTAGTAGATGCTTTATGTTGAAATTTGAGTGGATTTGTCCAGGAGTGAGATCTGATTTTTTATAAAATTCTGAATAAGTTTCTATTATATAAGCTGACTTTATCTAATTTTCTTGACATTCACCAGTATTTGAGTTGTGATACTGAGGGTGGTTGCTTTTGGATATGAAAATACGTAGTTTCTTTTCTATTAGGTTATACTTTGTTTTTTTGTAAGCTGAATTCATTTAAATTTCTGGTATTTGACTTGTATTTTAGTCATATTACCATTTGTGATTGCTTTTGGATTTGCAAATACTTGTTTTCTTTTCTATTAGGTTATGCAATTCGACATTACTGACATAATCTGTCCACATAATTATTGTGCTTTATTTGAATTCTAGGTGAGAAACATGTCAGGAACTCATGCTATGGAGTTGCTGCGGTCCTATTTATCAAGAGTTAGGATTCCAGAAGCTTCTAATCGCATATACAAGGAAGAATGTTGTGTATCTTTTGACACTCCGGTTAGTTATGTGACCGGCATTGTTTTCATTTTTGTGATTGTTATATGTCCTTGCCGATTCCTTGTAATATATTGAAATAATAATTGGTTGTTTTTGATGAACAGAAGTCAGAGGGAGGACTTTTTGTTGACCTCAGTTCATTTCTTGCATTTGGGAAGGAGGCAGTATATTGGAATTATAGGAAGACTGGAAATCCAGTTTACTTGCATATCAAGACAAGAAAAAAACCTGTTAGTGAAGATAGACCCCACAAGAAGCCTACACTACTGGCAATAGGTATGTTATGCAAATTCCCCTCTCTATGTATATGCGAATTTTTAAAATCTTGAAAATGCTGAGCTTGTGCACAATTATAGAAATGATTTTGTTTATTTTCCAAGTTTGTGCATCCCCTTTAGCAATGGCATCAACCACTATTTTTGAGGTCTAGATCAAAGTTCCTAGACTCGGACTCGGCTCAAAGTTCCAGATGAGGTCTAGATCAAAGTTCCTAGACTCGGACTCGGCAAGGCTGACTCGACTCGTGACTCGGCTATGACTCGGCAAAATAAAAAACCCTTGAAATTTAGAGATTTTTAACGATTTAAAACTTGTTTCATGCACCCATTATTGATTAAAGCTTAAAGACACTATAACATCATCAAATAGAAGCTAATTTGATCACATATTTACATCCATCACATGCGTAGAAATGTAAATTGTAGCTGAAGGAAATAGAAAACATAGATATATAGAGTTATAAATGTTGTCAAATATATATAAAATCCATGACATCAAATGTTTCCAAACATATATGTAATTGTAAACAAAAACAAGTCTATGGCCCAGGCTCTAGCTCATCCTCAGCCTCAGAGTAGTCTGTTTGCCTCCTACAAATGCGTCTAAGGTAGTTCCTGGATGATTGAGTAGCCATAGTCTCTGCCTGTGAGGTGCCACAATGATCAACATCAGTTGTGCCTGTGCCAGATCGTGCTCTATCCTCCTCCTCTGCCATAGCCACAGCCTCAGCCTCTTTGTTTGCCTGGTCAACCCACTCATGGTCCTCCTCAGTGAAGACGGGATCGGTAGACTCAGCGATCCACTCAGACTTTGGATCGATCTCCGCTAAAGTGATTAGAGAGGAGTCAGTGTCCAAAATCTGTTTGGTCCTAAGAGGGAGGTTGTAATGAACAAAAACAAGATCATTCAACCTCTCCATAGATAATCTTTTACGCCTCTTCGAGTGGATGTGCTCGAACATGGACCAATTGCGCTCACATCCAGAAGCACTGCATGGCTGACTCAAAACACGAATGGCAATTTTTTGAAGGTTTGGGGTTGAGGGCCCAAACATTTGCCACCATCTATCTGCAATAACAAAAAGAAAAATAAATCAAACTCATTTCCAACTTTAAGGCTAGATTATAAAATAAAAAATTAAAATGCATAAGCCATAAACTAAAGAATCTTAAGTTTACATATATTTCTACCTGGCTGCAATTGTGTCCAAGCCTCTATGCACATGCTGCTTGCGAAGATTGCCCCTTCTTGATTATTATATTTATCCAGCTGGAGTGTTGTACTTGAGGCTGTGCCATCAGTACACAACTTCTGTACCATTGTATGCCACTAAGAACCTCCTCATCTGCCTTGAAGTCATCATGGAATCGAAATGCCGGATTGAGGTAATAGGCTGCTGCATGGATGGGCCCGTGAAGCTGGTTTTGCCATCTCCTATCAATAATCTCCCAAATGGGGCCATACTTATCCTCATCTCTTGCATATATGGACCTAATGGCCTCCTTGGCCCTCTCCATACCCTCATATATATAGCCCATAGAGGGCTTCTCCCCATCAACAACTCGTAGAACTACGAGGGGCTCAGTGACCTACACATAATGTTAAACAAAAACAATTAAGTCACAAATTAAATTAAAAAAAAAGCAAAATTGCAAAGTTAAATTGTAAATAAATTAAAATTAAATTACTAAATAATAGATATTGCCATGATTGTAGATAAACTTGCTGATATTTTTGGCCCTTTCAACTATTGATTTCACCCATTCAAGCTTACCAATATCCTCCAACATGAGGTCAAGGCAATGGGCCACACATGGAGACCAAAAAATTTTCGGGTGCCTCTCCATCAAAAGTTTACCTGCAGCAATTTTAAATTAATTAGAAATTTTGATGTATTAAGAAAATTTTAAATAATCATAGATGCCTCTCCATCAAGACTTGAAAAGTTCAAAGTTTACCTGCAACAACATAACTTGCTGCATTATCTATCACCACCCGCACCACATTTTCTTCCACTACCTCTTGTATGACTTCCTCCATAGTCTCACATAAGTATGTGGCATTTTTCACATGTGAGGAAGCATCAATAGACTTCAAGAACATGGTGGATCCTGAAAATAGAGTTTCAACAAATCAAAATTTAATTTATTCAATGCATTTAGGGAAGTACAAATTAGAATGAATCATGATCAATCACCTCCACAGGAAACAAGAAAATTTAGGAGTGTTCTATTCCTCCTATCCGTCCAACCATCTGTCATGATGGTGCAACCCTTTTGGCTCCAAGATTGTCGGTGGTCCTCTAGCTCAACTTTCATATCCTCAACCATTTCTAACAAGAGGGGGCCACTTAACTTAGCATCAGTAGGGGCTTTAAATCCCGCACCACAAATGGTTATGGCATCTACCATGCCTTGCCAATAAGGAGACCTGTCACAAATAGATTATGATTAGACAAAGTAGAGTTCAACTTCAAACTATAAATTTACTTTTAAACTTAAAGCAATCAAATAAAAAAGAATTACCAGGCTGCAATAAATGGAATGTTGCAAAAGTACCAAAACTTGCAAATTTGTTTTTCTTGCAGCATCATGAACCTCCTTGTTCTAACCCATGCTCTCAAGTGAGGGTTGTGCCCCAGGAGTACTGCGTGGCACAAAATAACTATCCAACTTGGATTTCCGAACTCTAGGGCCAAAGGTATAATAGTGTCACTAGGAGTAGAAGTAGAAGCACTAGCACTAGCAGAAGCACTAGGATGAAAGGGAGGCATGGAAGAACCCTCTCCAACACAGCCTGCGGATGTGGATACAGATGCGGGTGCATGGGAGCCAATAGCACTTAACTCTTCCAATTGCCTCTTCTTAGTTAACTTTTCTTGTTCATGTGTTTCTAATTGGACATAACAAAAACGTTTTGCCTCAGCAGTTTGTTTTTTACATACCTCAATATCATAGCCAGGTATGCCGGCAATATGGTATTTAAATCTATTGATGCCACCAAAATTAATTTATTTACAAAAAAAACATTTTGTTTGATTTTTTTGTCTGCCAATAAAGTCTTCAGTATATTTCCAAGCCTCATCCTTTTTAGGCATTGTGAAAAATGAATGTTTTTTAAACATGAAGGCTGCTGCACTAAGAAAAAATTATAAAGTTATAAACTAATAGAAAAAATCAGCAAACCCTACTTTTTTTTAAGAAAAAATTGTAAATACATGTTTACAAATTTTTTCTAAAAAAATGTAGGGTTTGCACTTTGCTATTATTCTACTTCTCTCATTGAAGTTAAGCTAACAAAATAAAAACATTCAAGATTTGGAAAGTTAACTGTTAAACTAAAAAAATTTAACAAACAAATGAAAAAAATCCATTAACATACCTAAAAAAACCAACAAAATCTACAAAGTTTAACACTTACCTCTTTCAAATAAGTGAGAAGTCTTGCTATGGACTTCTTGATGCTCTCAATGCAAGCCTATGGCCTCCCCAATGTGATTTGTGGTCTCCTTGATGCTCTTCTTACCTACTGGTTGCAAACCTATGGCCTCTTGTTTTCCTTCCTCTCTCTCACTTTTCCTCTCTTCTTCTCACAACTAGCAATTAGAAGACCTTTTAGGGTTAAATGAAAGAGAAAATAAAAAAAAAACATGTGAAAAAGCTTTTATTTTTTTTTGTTTTTTAAAATCGAAATTTGAACATGCCGCCGGTCGAGTCTTAGAGCTCGGACTTGGCGAGTTATGGCCAAAACCTGCCGAGTTAGAGTCCCGAGTCAGTAAAACTCACCGAGCTTGGCTCGACTCGCCAACTCGGCGAACTCGCTTGACTTGTGGCGAGTCTGGGAACTTTGGTCTAGATACTGACAATCTATTTGCCAAATAATCAGCAAGGGGGGTCGTTTGAGCCTTCGCTTCATTATTGGTGCCATCATTTAATTTTTGTGCTCCTATTGCCAACACTTAACCTTTATCATTTCTCGCAATGCATCCAGCTCCCAATGAATTTGGATTTCCTTTGAACGCGCTGTCAAAATTTATCTTTATCCATCCAACATCCGGCTTCATCCAAATTTCACTACTCTTTGCGCACTGAGGAGGATCAACCCTAGACGGCCCGTTAACGGGCCTACTAATATATTATTATTAAGTAGTGTGTATATATATATATATATATATATAATTTAATAAATCCAAAATTTTATACTTTTGATTTGCCAATTTTTTCCCCAAATGATTTTTTTGCTGCGAGGATTATAAGTGTCAACATATTATTTATAGCTTTTGTAGATATGTGCTGTTTTTTTGCTACTCTGTCTGGTCCTTCTGACTTCTAGAGATTTCATTGACAAGCCTTGAAAGTTTGATTTATCTTTGTAGGTCTAGAAGGTGGCTTTGAAAATCGAGAGCCAGAAAATGAGGAATTTTACAATATAGTAATATTGCCGGATTTTGTGATGCTTCCATTTCCATCGGTTGAACTGCCAGAGAAGGTGAAAATTCTGTATCTCATTTAATTTACTGTTTATGGCGTTTATGGTTGAGATTCCAAGGTAGGATTTTTATATAAACATGGAAAGGTAGTTGAGTTTGTAGCATTAATTTTTGTGCTCTTAATTTCTCTAAACATGTCAGGTTAGGCTGTCAGTTGATGGTGTATTGGCAGCTACTGGGGCAGAGCGCAAGGAACAGGTGGCAGCTTGGACGGCTGATAAAAAGCTAGTTAGTGGTTATGCTGTGAATCTGCAGCAGATTGATAATGGTGTTGTAATACCTCCTTCTGGATGGAAATGTGCAAAATGTGACAAAGTTGACAACTTGTGGCTGAATCTTACTGATGGAATGATTCTTTGTGGGAGACGGAATTGGGATGGAACTGGAGGCAATGATCATGCTGTTCAGCATTATAATGAAACAAAATACCCTTTAGCAGTAAAGCTTGGTACAATCACAGCTGATTTGGAAGCTGCAGGTAATGAATATATACATGTTTAAGACCAAGACCACTATTTGCAGTTGATTGACATCTTTTTAAGGCTGTCTTTGGATATTCATATAAGAGTAACGTGCAGTTTAAAGGTTGCATGCTTAGAGATAAATTGGAAGTATAATGTGCCATCGATTTTGAAGCAGATTTTTTGGGCTTATTTCTTTACTGATATAGTTTGGAATTTTTACTAAAAGGTAGATTAAAAAAGTAAGCATCCTATAAGTGGCAGCACCAATTTTATTAACTTCAACACAAATCACTAATAGACAATATAGTTACAGCCACTTTTAACTTCTGGGGACACTTAATCCACATGATTAGATACATAGGACCTATACTAAAGAATATTGGTGCCTATGGAATATAACAAAGCTGGGGTGCAATATAACCCTTAGGTGATAGATGGTAGTATAGAACTTAGTTGTCATGCTCCCGACCTAGAGACACAGATCGCAACATTTATAAACTATTTCCTTTAAGCTTCAGCAAGGAAACACAAAAGCCAACGATAGATTATGGGTAGCGATTCCTCCAAAGGGCATATGTTTTACCAAACAAGGAAGCATCGATTGGTTTGGAAGGTCAGTGATTAGTATTAAGAAGGGCTGTTTCACTTATGAGAATGTGTATCCATTTTGAAGAGTTGCTATTCTAATAAAAGCTGAGACTCTTCATTCCTTCATGGGGAATATAAAAGTTGGATCTATTGGGGGAATATAAAAGTTGGATCTATTGGGGAAAGACATCGAAGAAAGGCATGTCTGAGTTGGAATTAAGGCAGAAACAGCAGATAAAGGAATCATTATAAAGAATTAAGTAAATAAAGTAAAATATAGTTATTTAAAATATTAATAGAATTTATCTATTATTCCAGCTTTACATTAGAATATTTAATTACTGCAGGCAGGTGTGTAAAATAAAAAAGATGTATATGGTGATTTATGAATAAATAATGTAGGACAATTATATTGTGTGAATTTTATAATTGAAAAACTAATTATAATCTCCTTGAAATAGTCTATTTGGAATCCAAATGGAATGAATTGCAAATAGGAAGGTGTTTTCAACCTTTCGAGTCACGAGTGGTGAATGTGTGCTCTCAAGCTTGTTGAGGAAGGCAATCCTCATTGTTTCTTATCAAGCACACCATCTTGACATGCAACACTTGTGGGCTGGGAGGTGAATGAGTGCTTCTAGGCTTGATCGAGGAGGGTGTGATATCTACAAGGTGGCTTGAGGGATGGAGTTGACTTATGACCCTACCATATGCCTTGGGCCAAGGGGCGAATGAGTGCCCTTGGGCTTAGGGAATTCTCCAAGTACGCTAACTTGCAATGGATATTGTGGGCCAGGGGGCAAATGAGTGCCCTTGGGCTCCCCTCAAGTATGTCAACCCACAATGGTTGGACTAAGCCCTACCCGTGCTCTTGCAGTACAAGGGAATCTCCCCTTGAGATTGTGGTTTCAATACATTCCCTAGGAATTCCTAATATGGCTATCAAAGGCAATTGCTTAAAATTTTAAATAGTCAACATGATTTTACTATATATATATATAATGTTGAAAATTTAGTTTTATGACTAAGAATATTGTATAAAGTTTGAAATTGAATTATGCTATTGAGACTTGAGTTGGAATTCTTCTATTTTGACAAGTTGTGGGCGGAGCCCCAAAAGGGACATTACAGTGGTATCAGAGTCTTGATCCTATCAACTTGAGGATCAAGGAAAATAGTTGATGGATCAAGCCAAAGAACTCAAAGGGTATTAGAGAGAGAAAAAGGAAACTTGCAGCAAGCAATAACTCTACTTAAAATGATACAATGGGTGAATTATTTGAAGATGAATTGAGGGCTTTAATGGAACACAACAAAAGGATAACACGAGCTTTCATGGAGCAAAATGAGAAGACAGCCCAGTTACTCGTACAAACCCTTCAAAATATGAACAACACATTTAGTACTCTTAGACCCAACCAAAATAAAGGGAGGGATGTAAGGTCTAACCCCTCAGAAAATGACCATAGGATGCCCCAAGGATCAACACCTAGGATAACTGGACCAATATTTTCACCTAGAGAAGAAGAGGTTAACTTACTAGAAAATGACTTTAATGAATGTGCCGAATCCTATTCCAATTTGGAACCAAAAATTAGGAGAAATATTCCCTTTAAGGACTTTTGTGATGCTTGTACACCCAGGAGAGAAAGGGGTGAGCCCAATCAAGATTTAGGGGATAGAGTAAGTAAAATGACTCTCCTAAACGTTGATGGGTCAAAAAAAGTTATTGTTTACTCTTGGGTCCAAAAGTTAGATATTACTTTTCCCTCAGCCCAATGACCAAAGAAGACGCCATCAAATTTGGTATCCTACACTTAGTAGGAGTTGTACACGATTGGTGGCATCATGGTATCATCACGCAAGGTCACCAAAATACAACCACTTATGATAAATTCACTTAAAAGACTCATTGAAAGATTTCCAAAAAGCATCTTGAGAAATATTTTAAAGAATTGACTCAATTAAGATAAGGGTCCATAGAAGACTATGTGGCAGAATTCAAATGGATCGCAATCATGGTCCCTAGGACTACCAAAAGAAGATTAGCTTACCTATTTATAGAGGGACTATCAGAATCTTTTTGTGGCCTAGTAAGTGCCCTTGATCCTACATCTCTCCAAGATGCAATCCTAAAGGCCCTACGACTTGAGACCATAAAAACAATGGATAAAAGTTACTCCAAAAATATCTCTTCAAAACCACAATTCCAAATACCTTTCAAAGGGAATTGGCAACAAAATGCACCAACCCCTTAAACACGCTCCACTTGGAAGAAAAGGGTAGATTGTCGGGAAAAGGGTATATGTTTCTATTGAGAGAAAAATGGTTTCCAGGTTTCAAGTGTACAAAAAGAGGTCAAGTAGGCAACATAGAGGCATTAGTCTATGAAGAAGTGTGGGAAGAAGAAAAGGAAAACCCAAGCAAAAGAAGGTTTGATGGGGAAGATTATGGAACCTTAGCTGCAATCTCAAAAGCGTCTAGGTACCTTGCCTTTCAAATTCGTAGTGTTCTAGAGGGATAAAAGTTGACCATCCTTGTGCATAGTGGGGCAACACACAACTTTATTGACAAAGAATTGGTTACAAGAATGAATTTGGAAGCAAAAGATTTTGAGGGCTTTAAGGTAGCCATGGCTGATGGGTTTAGTACCCTGTGTACAAGAAGGATTCCACAACTAAGCATCACCTTGGGAAGGTACACAATTAAAGAATACTTCTACGTTGTAAATATGGGAGACACTGATGTAGTTGTGGGTATCTAATGGTTGCTCTCTTTGGGATGTTTCTCGTAGGACTTCCAAAAAATGGAACTTAGTTTCAAACATAACAGACAAAGTAATTTTACATGGATTATCTGATGGATCCCCAAGGGTAATTTAGTTCAAAAGGATGGAAAGAACCTTTAGACATGGGTGGGTTGTATGGGCCCTTCAATGCATGATACTTGACAAGTCTTCCTCTAAAGGCAAAGAAGTTAAATGGAAGGGTCTACCTATAAAAGACACCATGTGGGAAGGAGTCGGGATCTTTGATCATCTAAATTTAAAATTGCTAGAGGACAAGCCTTCTCAAGAAGGGCGGACCGTCATTCTCTTGACCTAGAGATTCAGATCGCAACATTTGAAAATTATTTTCTTTAAGCCTCTGTAAGGAACACAAAAGTCAATAGTAGATTATGGGCAGCAATTCTTCCAAAGGGTATATGTTTTACCAAACAAGGAAGCATCGATTGGTTTAGAAGGGTAGTGATTAGCATTAAGAAGGGACGTTTCACTTATGAGAAGATGTATCCATTGTGAAGAGTTGCTATACTAATAAAAAGTAACTCTTCATTCCTTCATGGGATTTTAAAAGGTGGATCTATTCATTGGGAAAAGACATCAACGAAAAGAAAGTCTGAATTGGAATCAAGGTAGAAACACTAGATAAAGAAATTAGCATAAAGAATTAAGTAAACATAGTAAAGTAAAGACTTCAAAAGATTAGTAGAACTTATCTATTATTCCTGCTTTAAATTGAAATAATTAATTACTGCACGTAGCTGTATGATGTTAAAAGATGTATATTGTGTTTTATGAATAAATAATGTATGATGATTATATCATATGAATTTTATAATTGAAAGTAATTATAATTTCCTTGAAATAGTCTATTTGGAATCCAAATGGAACGAATTTCAAATAGGAAGGTGTTTTCAATCTTACAAGTCACAAGCATTTAGATAGTCGTCCTACTTTGTAGCAAGCACAACACCCCAAGATGAATCACTTGTGGGTTGGGAGGCAAATGAGTGCTCCCGAGTTGATCGAGGAGGGTGTGATATATCTAAAGGTGGCTTGAGGGATGGAATCTGCTTGTGACCCTACCATGCATCGTGGGCCAAGGGGTGAATGAGTGCCCTTGGGCTTGGGGAATTCTCCAAGTATGCAACCCGCAACGGATATCGTGGGATAGGGGGTGAATGAGTGCCCTTGGGCTTGAGGTTTCCCCTCAAGTACGCCAACCCACAATAGATGGACTAAGCCCTTCTTGAGATTCCTTGTCCTCAAGCAATGTTAAAGTTGGATGATCAAAGATCTCGGCTCCTTCATAAATGGCGACTTCTATAGGTAGAGTAGACCCTTCCATTTAACTAGATACCCAAGAATAGTCTCATTCCTTAACTTCTTTTTTCGCATCTCAAGGATGGGTTCGAGCTCCAAAATTAACATGCCTTCATTGAGCGGGGGCAATTCTAAACATGGAGTAAAATGCTGTCCCACTACTTTCATGATATTAGAGTAATATGTTATATTTAGCTTATAATGGTCATTTAAGTCGTTTAGTTAGTTTTTAGTACTTTCTTTGTTTCTTTCAACTTAGTTTGCTTTGCCGAGTTGTCAATTGTTTCCATTATAGAAATATCGTTTGTAATCTCTTATTTAAGGAGTCTTTTGCTCCTTTGTAATATATTGATTATCATTTCATGGTACTAGAGCAAAGGTTTTTCTTAGAAGTTTTATGGCGATTTTTTTTTTAATAAAATTCGTGGTTCGTTTACCTAGAATTTTTAAAAAAGTTTTTGAAGGATTTTTTAATAAAAATCATGGGTTTTTTTTTTGGCTAAAAATTATGACGTTCATTTTGCAAATCACGTGGGATTTGTTTCATTTGTGAATCATTGAAGGTTTTTTTCTGAAAGTTATGTGGTTTTTATTGCTCAAAATTGTGGGTTTTTATACTAAAAATCGCATTTATGTTTTGTCAGGCAAATTTATTGGCCTCTTTATATTTTCGCAGCTGTCTTCGGCTGAAAATTGCATTTATTTTTTTCTTTGGGCAAATTCATAGGCCTCTTCTTTGTATTTTTGCATTTGTCTTCTGCTAAAAAACACTTTTTTTTTTCTCTAGGCAAATTCACGGGCGTCTTCTCTGTATTTTTGTATTTCTTTGCTGAAAATCACGACTGCCTTTTGGTTTATTTTTTGTACTATTATTTTGTTTGAAATTGTGGGTATCCTGTGTTTTTCACATGACTTGTTCTTTGTTCGCATCAAGGTTTTCTTCAAGAAAAATGCGGCAAAATTCTTCAAAATCATGGGGTTTTCTAGTTTGTAGTTTTTTGCACGATTTTTTTCCAAAATTATGGGTTTTCTTCTAGGCGCAAGTAGGGCTTGCATGTTGTGTCTTTTTATGACTTTTTCAAAAAAAAATTGTGGGTTTACTCTTTAGTTGTGCGATTAGGGTTTTTAGATTCTTGCTAGAATTGAGCCAAGTTTTTGACAATTTTCAAAATCGTGGGTTTCTACTGGATTTTTGAAAATTTGCAGACCTTTTCTTTTACGATTTTTGAAGAAAATTGTGATTGCTGTTTATTGTTTGGGGTTTTCAAATTTTTTTCAACACTACATTTTACTTCGTTCTCCATGACTTTGGATAGCGGGAGGGTTGGCATCATTGACCAACATCATGTTGGAAGGCAATTAGTGCTTCAATGACTAAATTTATAACACCTGGAAACAGTAGATGCTCACAATCTTCGAGTATAGGTGTCTTGACTAGATAGTTCTTTGTATATACATTTGTCCAATAGTTGCGAGTAAAGATCAAGACAAGTTCGATGAGTGTAATCGTGTAGTGGTTATGTTGCTCAAATTACTAGTCATCGATGAGATGCTGCTAGAAGTGTTGTTTGACAAGATTGCTGCAGAAATTTGGACTCACTTGAAGAATTTGTATGAGACATCAAATAAAGGCAAAGCCTTTTTTCTTAAAAATATGTTCTCTATTTTGATGGATGACAAGATGTCTTTACATGATCATTTCAATGAAGATCAAGGCCATTTGTGATCAATTGGAGGCCATTGGTTGCAATATGGAAGAAGAAGATATGGTCGTTATAGTGCCGAATAGCTTACCACAATCATATGAACATTTCATAGAAACATTGAACTCACCTTTACAAATGTTGACCTAAAGTTCGAAGAGTTGTCCAACAAACTCTTGCTGTAGGATAGATGGAATAAATAGTTTGGTAGTAGCAATGGTTCATTCAGTGTAGAATAGACTTTTACTGCGAAGGACAAAGGCAAAGACAAGTCCTCTCCGCAGAAAGGACAAGGCAAATTTGATGATACTTCCAAGAATCCGAAGAATATCACATGTTATTATCGTGGTAAACTTGGTTATATGAAGCACTGCAAAAGAGGTTGGCTGATAAAAAATCCAATTAGGGAGGGACTTAACAAAAAGCTCATGATGCAGAGCATTCAGTGAAGAAGTTTGCCTTCTATGCGTTCATGGCCAAACGACCAACAGATAATGCAAAGTCTTGTGCCTGGTATATTGATTTTGGAGCATCTCGACATTTTACACATAGGAGAGATTGGTTCATGGAGTATAATACTTGCTCAGATTCCATTTTCTTCAGTGGTGGTGAAGAGTATATAGTTGTTGGCAAAGTCAATGTTCAAATTACTTTTTGCGGGAGAATTTTCATTTTCTCATGTATACTATGTTTTGGGCATGGAGCTCAATTTGCTCTTAGTGAGTCAGCTTATGCGCCATTGTCCCAAGTTGGACGTCATCTTTAGTGCACATAAGTGTCATAATGTTGACAAGGAGTCCAAGAAAAAGATTGTAGTTGGCGTCGAAGATCATGGGTTGTATTGGCTAGTTGGTACAAGAGAGTCTCAAGAACATGCAATGGATGCAAAGAGTTCATCTCTCAACACTCTTTGGCATCAACGTTATTGGCATCTCAACCTATCTTATCTCTCTCAATTGGCTTGAGAGAATTGGGTAGAAGGTTTACTTGAGATTCAATAGCGAACATAGTGTATGCGGAGCTTGCCAAGCAGGGAAGCAACATTGAACTCCATTTCCAGAAGGACAAGCTTGGAGAGCATTAAAGGTCCTTCAATTGGTTCATGCAGATGTTTGTGGACCAATGAATATTGCATCAGTCATTGGTGCTAGGTATTTTCTCTTGTTTGTTGATGATTTCAATAGGAAAATGTGGGTGTTTTTCCTCAAAGCAAAATATGATGTGTTTAATGAATTTTAGAAGTTTAAAGCTTAGTTGAAAAAAGTCTGGATGTCCAATCATTACTTTTAGGTCAGATAATGGGGGTGAGTTTTGTTTCGACGAATTCATTGACTTCTGGTTCTAAACACGGTATCAAATGTTAGCTTACCACACTGTATACCCTTCAACAAAATGGTGTTGTTGAGAGGAGGAACCAAACTATTACAGAAATGGCTCGATGTATGTTGGAGAAAAAGAGTGTTCCAAAGAAGTTTTGGGTTGAGGTAGTTTACATTGCAGTATACCTTCTTAACAATTCTCCCACACAGTCAGCCAAGAAGATGACCCCAGAGGAAGCTTGTTCTTGGAGGAAACCAAGAATCAACCATCTTAAGGTTTTTGGTTCTACTGCATATCTTTGGATTCTAAATGCTAGGAAAATCAAATTGGATTTCAGAACTTAGAAGTTGATGCTTACATGTTACAGTGATACTAAGAAGGCCTATCAACTGATTGATGTGGACACTAATCGTCTAAAATTCAGCAGGGGTGTTGTTTTTGATGAAGGTGGTGGGCCTTTTCAGCTCTCTTTTAACATCAAGAGTCCTGAAGATCAGCATCTATAGGCTAAAGGCTTGGGTGTTCGACTTCCATTAGCTCCAGTCGAAGGGGGGATTCTGACGATTCCAACCCTATGGAATCTCCTAGACAAGTACCCATACTAATAGATTTTCCTCAAGTCAACTCGGATTAGTATCCAAATGAATTCATTCCAGACAGCCCAAGTCATAGTGATCACCGTGATTTGAAAGAAGATGCATCTACCCTACGACTTAAGTGGCGGGAAAAACTTAGTGGTGATGTTTGGGATAGTGAATTGGTTAAGGGTAGATCATCCAAAGGCAAGAGCAAGAAGAGTACAATGAACTTTGCTCTTATTTGCAACATTCATAATGTTTATGAGCCTCAAGATTATTTTGAGTCGAAAGGTAAACTTGAATGGGAAAAGACTGTGTAATTTGAACATCATAGTTTTTTGAAGAACAATACTTGGGTTCTTTAATCTTCCACCAAGGAAGAAACCCATTGGTTGCAAATGGGTGTACAAAGTCAAGTACGAAGTTGATGGAACCCTTGACAAACACAAAGCACAGTTGGTGGTTGAAGGATTCTTGCTGAGAGAAGGCATAGATTATGAGGAGACCTTTGCTCCTACAACAAAGATGAGCACCGTTCGTCTTGTTCTAGCCATTGCAACATAGTTTGGTTGGAAAGTCCATCAAATGGACATGACACTGCCTCAAGGTTTTAGGTTGCAAGAAAAGAGCATCAGGTATGCAAACTGGTGAAGGCTCTTTATGGCCTAATGTAGGCCTCCAGGGAGTTGTACATAAATAATGACAAGTATTTGGATGCATAGGGCTTTCAACGGAGTCCTTTAGATCCCAATTTATACATTAAAAGTAGTGACAGTGATATCATTCTTCTTGTCATCTATGTGGATGATATTATCATTATTGGTAGTGGGGCACATTTGGTTGAGCAAATCAAATCGAATTTGTGTCAGGCTTTTGATATGATAGATTTAGGCATTTTGCATTATTGTCTACATGTAGAAGTTTGGCAGATAGGTGGCAGTATTTTGTTTTCAAAGTCTAAATATACCAGGAGTTTGCTAGACAAGTTCAGAATGACATATTACAAAATCTCGTCTACACTTATGGAGAAAGGGTTGAAACTTTCAGCCAAATCAGACTCACTAGTGGTAAATGGGTTAGCTTTCAAGCAACTAGTAGGCAACCTCATCTATCTTATAGCCACTAGACTTCAGTTAAGTTATGAGTTATATTTTTTGTTTCATGACAACTCCTAAGGCAAAACATTGGGTTACGACGAAGCAAGTATTGCGATATATGAAAGGGACATATAACTTTGTCAAAGATCCTCGCCTAACTGGTTTCACAGATTCAGATTGGGGCAAGTTTGTTGATGACAAAAAATATACTTTGGATATGTTTTTAGTGACCTGGACTAGTAAGAAGCTCAATAGCTCTTTCCTCGACAGAAGCAGAGTATTGAGGAATTGTCAAAGCAGCATGGGAGGCATTATGGGTTCAGAGGATGCTTTTTGATATGAAAATGTCTCAAGTAGGGCCTTCACCCTTGTTTTGTGACAACCAAGGGGAGCTAAAGCTTGCCAAAAATCTAGTCTTCCACAAGTGTACAAAACTTTAAGAGCTTTATTGTCGCTTCATACGACAACTTGTTGAAGATGGATCAGTGATGATGCAGTGTGTTTCAATTGAGGATCAAATTGCAAACATTATTACCAAGTCGCCGAATTTGGACAAATTTGTAAAATTTATGGCCAAACTTGGTAAATTAGTAGAATGACCATTAAGGGAGGGTATTGAAGTAATATTGTTAGATTTAGTTTATAATGGTCATTTAAGTCGTTTAGTTAGTTTTTAATAATTTTCTTTGTTTCTTTCAATTTAATTTGCCTTGTTGAGTTGTCATTGTTTTCATTATAGAATTATCGTTTGCAATCTCTTATTTAAGGAGTCTTTTGCTCCTTTGTAATATATCGATTATCATTTGATTTGAGATGAGACATAGAAGATATTATGGATTCTGCTATCTTTTGGTAGTTCCAACTCGTAAGCAACCTCTCTTATCTTTCTTAAAATCTTGTATGGCCCATAGAATCTAGGTGTGAGATAATTGCTTATAGGGTTGTAACCTTAGAAAAATTGAGGCCCCAACTTCGAATGTCCTTTCAGTCCTGTTGTGACCTAATCACACATCACCCCATTCCAAATGGGGACCCCCTGCATTTTTGGTCCACTTGGTCTTTTGGTTGTGGTCTTTTGGGTGGTTTAGTAGTAGTTTCTTCGATCTCCTCAGGTCCCTAAGTGTTTTTGCGAATTTTGGTTATGTTTGCAAATGTTTTGAGTAAATATGGCAAAGTCTAGAGTTTGTTTTGTCTATTTTAGGGTTTTTACCCTCAGACTTAGATTTCAGGTCAGTATTCTTAGGGTTTTGAGAAATCTGAACGAAGCAATGAAATAAGAACCCTTCAAGGAAGCTACCAGTGAAATTTGAGCGAATCTTGAGGACTTACTATTTTTAGTAAGTTTCACTGCATCCTAGATTGGCCTAATTTTGCGTTTAAATAAACTTATTATTTTTAGTGTCCTTGTGCCCCATTTTGCCCTAATTTGATGTTTGGAAGAACTTACTATTTTTAGTAAGTCTATTTTTGGTTGGTCTATGTCTGACAGATGGCAGGACACAGATGGTAGGACACTGATGGCAAAACATTCTTGAAAATCCAAGTTCTATATCCAGAAAAGTTGAAAAAGTAGACAGATGATAAAAAATTTGGCAAAGTTTGGAATCCTTTCCTAAAATGGTAAAGTATGAAAATCTATTTGAAGGCATGAAAATTTTTCCTTCACCGAGAAATTTTCCTCTATCCCAAAGTGGCACTCAAGATTGGAAGGTGGGCACATTTCACAAGGCAAGAAGGATTTCCCAAAATCCTTGAAATTCCTGCACCCCTACCAAAGTGCGCTCAAGTAAGGTTGATGGGCGCTAAAATCAAGTTAGGGAGGAAATTCCTCCATCACCTCAAATTTGCACCCAAGCTAGAGGGTAGGGCGCCAAAACCTAGACAAGGAGGAATTTTCTTCTCCAACAAAATGCCTTCACCTCCTATGAAATGCACTCTAGGACAAGGATGGGTGCCACAACCATGTCAAGGAGGAATTTTCCTCTTGGAGGAAATTCCTCCACTATGCCTCATTTGCGCCTAGGACAGTGGAGAGAGTGTGGATTCCAATTTAGGGAGGAATTTCTAGTTTTTCGAAAATTCCTTCACTTCATCAAAATTGCGCCCAAGGATGGAAGGAGAGTGCCAAAACTGGGTTAAGGAGGAATTCTATTATTTTCCTAAAGTTATCATCTTTGGAGGTTTTTACTTATTCCAAGTCTGGAATTATTAGCCTGGAATTCCTTTCCCGACGGATTTTCTAGAACTCTTTCGTCACAAATTTAATGTTAATTATTTTATTTCGTAGGAATGGCAAAATCTAGCAAGGCTAGAAATACCTCCTGATAGGCACAAATCAAGAATGAACAAAGGATTTCTCCCGGAGGCAAAAATCATTTCAAAATGGAGAGAAGTCAACGACATCGACCTGGAACTTTTAGGCTGGGAGAATTTAGAAAAAGATTATATGGAACAGCTGGACATCCTCTGTCAGCCATTGTTACTAAGATAGTCAAAAGTGGAATTATAGTTGCTGCCGGCTTCCCTCCTGCCATTTAGTGCTCGAAGCTGATTATGGAATGTACGAAGCATTACAACGCTGAAAGAAGGGCGATTTTGGCACTTGATGGCAAGCTCTTGGCCAATCTTACAGCCTAAGCGATTGGGGAAAGTTTTGGGATTCCTGCATACCAATCCATGATATACAAGAGCAAGGAAAGAGCAATGTTGATTTATGATGCTGGTTTTGAATGATGCACTGGAATGATTAATAAGGTGTGGATGCAAAAGCCGAAGCCTCATATCTCAAAGTTACCCAAGCAAATCACCAACATGGATTTCAAACAAGAATATGCTGATCTTGTGCTGATGATGAGCTGGGTAATGGGGATGTCCACAAGCCTTCATGTTTGAAAGTTGGATGTTTTACATAATTGGCGAAGTAATGGAAGGCAATAGGGTGATAGATTGGGCAAAAATAATCAGCCACAACTTGGACGAGCAGCTGAGGAATTTAAAGCAATCTCAATCTTTCTATATGAGCTTGTATGTTATCTATTTGCTGGCAAGAATGGGCAAGTTTAATGGATTTCTAGGCAAAGGATCCACGGGATGCGGACTAGGACAGCTGAAAGTTCACGAATGCTATCCACAATTACACTTGTATGATCCTACTTCTTTCAAGATGGCAAGTGACACCTTCACTATGCATATCACTAGATCGTTGCAAGGAGGACTTCACATGAGATTGTTGCAGGAGACAAGGAAGTTAGTAAAGAGGTAAGGAGCCTGGTACATTCAATTTCTGAAGTTTACTTATATCCGGGTCCAAGGATTTGCTGACCAGCCGTAAGAACTTCCAAAGTATCCAATAGACAAGATGATGCTATTAGAGGTTGCTAGATAGTTGACCGCCTATGACAAACATTAGAAGAAGAAGAAGTTGGGACTTCAATTTTCAATCGTAGTGGGAAGATTATGTGTCCATCATTGGCGGCGGCAGAAAAGTTAGTGGATGAATTATTATTCTATCACCTTGCATCTCATACCACAAGAACATTCTTTGATTTATATGATAAAATCAGAATGGTTGCCGGCGTAAAGCACAAGCATAAGTTTCAGCTAGAAGATTATTGGGCCAATGCTGACTTTGAAGTTAGAAGGAGGGTGTTCTCTAGATTGCCTCTCAGGCTGATAAGAATTTGTGAAGTTATACAAATGCCGGATCAGATTGAAGAGGATGAAAATACTGTTCAACTTGAGTATGAACAAGAGAAAGATAGGCCTATTTAGGTGCCAAACTAGTCAGAACCGAAAGTTGATGATTTAGACGTCCTAAGTAGGCCAGTCCTGAAGTTCACTAAAGTTGAAAATCAAGAATGCCTGCCTAGCTTACAATCTTATGGGAGACTTGGAATCCAATGATGAGGCAACAAAAAGGTCAAACAAGGAGTCAACATTGTTGAGGGCATCGGTTAAAAAGATTCAGGAAGAAATCCTCAATGTAGTGGAGGCATTGTTTGCAAGAAGGTTGACTGATGAGGAGCTGACAGTGGACCACCTGAAGGATAGGCTACATGAATTCTTCCCGGAATCCTTCTCGAAGGAACATTTCCTTGTTCTCCAACACAAAGCACAAGAATCAAGAAGTGACACCAAGATGGGGGAAGTTTTTCTCCAAGTGTGAAGAGGACACTTCTTTGATGGAATTCAAATTGGAGACTTGTTGTGACGTCTTCACACATCGCCCCATTGCAAATGGGGACCCCCACTTTTCGCTTTTTAGAGTAGAAGTTTTGCCTAATTTTCTAGTGTTTGCCTTTGCCGATGAGAGGGTTTTTGAATTTTAGAGTGATCTTGAGTTTCGCCCAAGTCTAGGGGGTTGCCTTAGGATTTTGATTTATTCTTGCTAAGTGTTGAGTTTTAATTTTGCCTTGACGTTTGAGCGTAAATGCGTCTAAGTGTGTTTAAGTTGGTGGTATTTTTGTGCCTAGGCATCAAGAGGTCCTTTAGGAGTTGTTTTCTCGCTCCTAGGAAGTTATTCAAGTTGATTTTGCACTTTATCCCGATAGGTTTCCTTGTTTTTGCTCAAATTTTTGATGAATTTGCCTAAGTCCAGTTGAGTTTTATTTAGTTTTGAAGTTTCCTAGTGATTTTGAGTGGAAAAATCATCATTTTCCAGATGAAAATCCATATTCTAAGGGTTAAAAGGTCAAAATTCCACACTAGAGGTGCTTTTCCCCTCGTATTCCTGACTACCCATGGTTTTCCCCACTCAAAATCCAGACTGGACATGGATTTCCCTTGGAATCCATACTTGCCTCATTTTTCCACCACTGTGAATCCATACTAGGGACGATTTTCCACTAGGATGATTAAATTTTGTCTAAGTGTTGGGAATTTTCTTGACTACCTTCGAATTTCCCCTGGGGAGTGTGGATGAAGTTGCAGGTGACTTAAGTGAGGATTCCTGATGACTATCAATTTTCCACTAGGACTTTTGTGACGAGATTTCATGGATTTTAATGCGGATGGTGATTCTAGACTTTAGGCAAATTTCCACAAGTGATGATTTTGACAATTTTGAGTCCGGATAACTGTCCAGACAAGGGTCGATTTTCCCCTAAAGGCAAATTTGTGCAAGTTTGATGAAATTTTGTTGGGATTTTTATCGCAACATGGGGCGAATTTCCCCCAAGAGCATTTTAATGAGTTTTTATTGGGATTTTTATCGCAACATGGGGCGATTTTCCCCCAAGGGTTAATTTTGATCTAAATTTTGGAATATTTTAAATAAATTGACCCCAAATTTAATTGTTTTTACAAGTGTTGATGATTATTTAAAAAATAAAAAACAATTAATAAATGATTTGCAATAAACATTTAATGATTAGATGCTTCTAGAAGCAAATCGATTTTCCCCGGCAAGTATAAGTATGAAAGTTGTATCCCACATTGCTTTTGTGGTGAAGTTTCAAGGTGAAAATGTGTTTAAGTGTGCCTGCCCAGCATTAAAATATCATTATATTTGCTGAGTGTGATTGCTAAGTTGCTGATTTGGATGATTTTCTCCAACTGGGTGATTTTGGTGAAGTGTCTACTTGACACATTTGGAGCTGAAAGTTAGTTTTTTTGTTCATTTTCTGCCTATTCCCAGCTGGGCTATATTTCTTGGCAGCCATTGGAGCAAGTTTTTGAGTAATTTTCGAATTTGGGACGTGGCGCCATGGCTGAAGTTGGGCGATTTTATTTGGGAGGCTGATTCCTCCATATCTTGATGAATTTTGGTGATATTTTTGAGTGTTAAGGGGCTGCCATTATTTTCAGACCTTGCTGGGAGTGATTTGACCTCCATTGTTGGCTAGGGACACATTTTCAGAATTATTTTTCATTGCCCAGCTCATCCACACTAAGACAATTTTGGTTAAGGGCTGTATGGAGGAGTTTTCAGTGCATTTTGAAGGGCCACCATTGTTGTTACAGTCTGAAACTCCATAGTTGCAGGTTGTCTTCCGATTGATTTTCATTTCCAACCACTTGCCAATTTGGAAAATTTTACTTGGGGGTCATTTCTTATGAGTTTTTTTGGGCATATGGTGGAGCTTCCATTGCTGATCTAAGTCTGAAACTTCACTTTCGGATTTGTCTTCAGGCTTAGATATTTTTTACCAGCCCTTTGTTTGTGCCCAAATTTGACAAACTTCACTATGGGAAGGTGAAATCCATCAAATACAGGTGTTTCCTATGACTACGACAAGTTTAAATGACTGATTTATTGAAGTTGCAGGCTGTCTTCAGACTTAAGGCAGTCATTGTTGGACTTTGGAAGAGTGTCTTCAGACTTTAAGAACTAAAAATCAGATTTTTCCACACCCTTTTCCAAACATTTTCAGAATTGTGGTATACTTTCGGGCACCATTTTTGACATTTTTCTGAGTATACCAGGTTGTCTTCAGACTGAAACTTTATTTCCAGCCACATAGTTGTGCCCAGATGTGACCATTTCTGAGTTTTGAAGGTCAAAATAATTCAAATGCAAGCATGTGACATGGCTGTGACCACTTCCAGCCATTGATATTCATCATTTTTAGAGTGTCTTCAGACTTTTTGGAGCCATTTTCAGACTTTCAGAGGGTGTATTCAGACTTAAGAATCGGAAAATCAGACTTCGATACACCATTTTCTGAGTATTTTCAGGCATTGGAGGGCGTATTCAGACTTTGTCCTCAGAAAATTAGACTTTTATTACAACTTTGATATCAAAAATCAGTCATTTCCTGAGTATTTTCAGACCTCCTAGTGATATCTCTAGACCTGGACATTCATTTTTGGGCTCCAAATACTTTGATTTTTCTGAGTTTACATAGGTGTCTTCAGACTTAGCAATTATGATCAGACTTATCCTAAGTTTGAAAATCTGTTTTTCTTAAGGAAAATCTTCCACATTTCAATCCAGACCTTCATATTTTCTAGAATTGGTGTTACAATTTTTTAAGACTACCTATCACATGTTGGGACAAATGTCAGGAACAAAGTCCCTGTGAGGTTCTAATTTTCACTCAACACATGATGTCCAGGGACAGTGAGTCTGGATGAGGGTCGGATTTCCACTTGAGTACGGAATTACAAAGGAAGGAAGTTGTCCGGATAGGCATCAAATTTCCACCAAGTGAAGAATGGACAAGGATAATGCAGATGATTTTGAGGAATGATCAGTCCATATGCAGATGAATTTCCCACCAAGGTTGAAGTTAAGTTTATCATACTAGTGTTTGATTCAATACTTATTTGTTTTGCAGGACTGAAACGAGGCAGGACTGAAACGAGGAAAGGAAGCATGATGATCAAGGCTTGAGGTGAAGGAGGATGCACACAATGCGGATAAGGAAGATCAATACTTCAAAGATTGAATGAGGAATTCAAGATGGAGATTCCAGAAGGTGAAGATGAGGACTAGATCAATCATGAAGAAGAATTCACTTTGATGGTGAATAAATGAAGGAAAGCAAGTTCAAGACATGAGCACAAGGGATTTCATATCAAGAAATCCGGAACTACATCAAGGAATTCCAATATCAAAGCACGTCAAGGAAGGAAATATTTCAGGATTCCAAGATTGGGAAATTTTCCAAACATAAGGAAGGAACAGTTCATGGAATTCCTTTACATAAGGATGGAATGTAAAGTATCGTAAGGGATTCCAAACATTGTGAAGATGAAGAATGTACAAGGCAAATTGGTTAAGTGTATAAGGCAAGATGAGGTGGCATCCTAGTCACCATTCGTTCAATCAAAGGGTACCAAGTTAACATTCATTCAAGGAGGGAATAGGTGACACATGGCGCTACATCAAATATTATTTATCTTACTTACCCTCGTTTCTTATTGGCCAATGTAATGGTGGTTGTACAAACCCTAATTAGGGTTTTATCTTGTAATCTTGGCTGTTGATCTTGAATCAATCTGAGCCATTCATTTCTTTTGAGCCTCTATATATACCTCATTGCCTCTCATTTGTAAGGGAGAGTTTTTTTGTAGAATTGTTGGTATATGCTGCAACTATTTGAATCTAAATCATTGTTCAATTGTTGGTGATTTTGCTCTCCAAATGTTGTCTTTGCATTCATGGTTCTCAATTCCTCCAAGTTAGATTAGAATTTGTTTTCATGTTTATTAGATTCAATGAACGATTTGTTGAATATATTTGTGTGAAATCCTTAATCCATACCACTAGCCTCTTGCCGCTGGTAAGTGCACCTTGTGTGGTCAATTGGAGATTTGAGTAAGCTTATCTTCAACTATTATGCGTCCCTTGACAAGCATCAACTTGGATGGTGTCAACGTTTGATGGTGATAGTCTGAAAATCCTTTAGTATACCTTAGACGATTGCACGAAGCTTATGTCAATACTTGTTTGTGAGACCTTGCCTAGTTTGATTCCATTAAATTTGTTCATCATTTCCTACATTCCTAGGCCTAGAATAGATTTCTTGAACCCTATCCCTTTTG
Organism: Cryptomeria japonica; assembly: GCF_030272615.1. Lineage (NCBI taxonomy): Eukaryota > Viridiplantae > Streptophyta > Pinopsida > Cupressales > Cupressaceae > Cryptomeria > Cryptomeria japonica. The sequence continues at coordinate 297,784,053 of NC_081406.1, read as the reverse complement.
CCACTTTTTAGCAAGTCTTGTTAGAATTAAGTCCAGAGCTTCATTGCTAAATCCTAAGTCATCGGCAAACCCATCCTAATCCATGATAAGATTGAGCATTCATGTACAACGTAAGTCCCCTTGTGATTCCAACATTATCACATCAAACCACCGAACTTATCCACAAGTCAAGACCTGACATTTTGTAACCTTGGAGTTGTCTCATTTGATCGTGAAGCATAGCATATGAGAGACTTTGTTCAAGAGAGGATAAGATACCTTGGTATTTTATTTTGTGTTCGCATGTACATAAAAAACACATCAACAAGACTATGCCAAGTGTCTCCGTATGAGAGTTGGAAGTCGTCGTGACCAGATTCGTTGCATTCGCCATCAATGAAAGGGATAATGGTCGTCCTATTTTGGACAAGAATCTATTGAATGCATGATGGCATAGTGGGTCATTAATTGCTCGTGGATGTTTAGACCAAGTGGTGCCTCATCCATTGCATGATGGCTGCCATGTTTAAGAAGTTAGTGGATCATTAATGCATGGTGGGTAATTTGAAAATGTAATGGACATTTAATGCATCATGGATGCCCTTTTGCTAATAAAGGGTAATTAATATGTAGTGAGTGAGATTCCTCATTAATGGCTATCCCCACTACTTGGTGACACATTTTGGGAATCTTTGGTCAAACCCTAATTAGTGTTTTGCATGGCTGAATCTTAGCCATTGATCTGAATGTAATCTAGGCCGTCCATTTTCTTTTGGGGCCTATAAAAGGGGGTAACCCCTTCATTTGTAAAGGGAGGGAGAATGGTATGAGATTGTTGCTATAAGTTTCTTGAGATAATAAGAGTGATACATTGGCTTTTGGTGTTCACTTGTGTTATTTTAAAGCTTGCATGGTTTCATCTTCCTCACATAGATTAGATTTGCTTCAAGTATTTAGATGAATGAAATAGATAGCATTACTTTATGGTGAGATCATTCGCTCATACCTTTTGTAGTTAGATGATTTCTATTTGCGGTGCAAGGTTGGATTGAGCTTTTATATGTGTTCTTAATCTGGATTTTCAAATGAGCATTGTTCTTTGATGGTGTTCATGGATGATTTAAAATCTTACAAGCACAACCTTTGAAGATTGCACCCTCTTTATGTAGTTGTTTGAAAGTGGTGAAGTAAAGTGTGGTCAATCTTGCCTAAGTCTTCGTTGTCTGTTGAATTCCTAGGATTAGATTAGAACCTTTCTAAACCCTTGCTATTTACTTTTTGCATATCTTATTGAAAAGTTCCAAAAAAGAGCCGTCTAGTGCTAAATCATCCGCAAAGCCTCCTTGAAGTTTTAAATTTGTTTAAGTCTTCTTCACTTTACGTAAGTCCCCTTGGATTACCACAACCAAATGAGCCTATATCCATCATAAAGTCACAAGTACGCAGCTGGAACCTTGGAATCACTGTATGTTCTTTTTGCAATCTTAGCATACATGGGATTTTGATCAAGAGAGGATAGAGTGACTGTTGGTAACTTTATTTTGTGTTGGTGTAGTCATAAAACATCCACCAACAAGTCCTCCTTCAATTAGCATTAATAATGTCTACATTTTGCTGCACAAAGTCTTTGGCTCTTGGTACACGACTTTCAGTGAGGATTAGATCTCCAAATGAAAGGGCTCATTCCTATTGACATATGATAGGTGGTGTTATAACAATATAACCTAAGGTCTAACTATTTGATCGATGCTTTTTGCCGTCCCGTAACATAGTTTCTTAGGTATCCTTCTAACCATTTGTTGACAATTTTTGTTTGCACATCAGTTTGTCAATAGTAACTTGTACTTAGAGTGAGTTCTATTCTTGCTAATTTCAAAAGCTCTTGCCAAAACAACTAAGGAATGTGATATCCCTATCATTGACGACGTTTCTAGGTAAACCATGCAGTTTGAAAATTTCCTTCAAAAAAACATCGGCTACTCGAGGAGCTCTATAGTCTGTGGATATTGCAATAAAATGTGCATTCTTGGTTAAGTGGTCCACCACAACATATATCTTTGCCTTGTAACTTGGGATGTCTTGTTATGAAATTAATGGAAATACTTTCCCATTTTTGGTTAGGTACGAGTAGGGGTTGAAGGAGGCCTATTGGAAAGGTTTGTTTTGCCTTGTTCCTTTGGCATGCCATGCATTCTTGAATGTGTTCTAGGATGTCTTTCTTGAGACTCTTCCAAGAATATTTCTCTCTTATTTGCGTATAGTATTTACAATATCTTTTTTTCCTGCTAAGGGGTTGTCATGATATTCTCGGATGATTTTCTCCTATCTTTGAATAGAACGAGTTCTTTCACCACTTTATATTTTTCATTTTGTAGATTTCCTTCTAGGATGTCATTTGCCCATAGATCTTTGATGTATTCAATAATAATCGAGTTCTTTCAATTTGCGAAAATGCTTGTTATGGAATATAAGTAAGGCTTGTGGGACATGGCATCAACTACAATTTGGTTTTTCCCTTGCATATATTCTATGTCAATATCATAAGCTTGCAACTTGCTGACCCATTTTTATTGTTAGTTGTTTAAATTTTTGATTTAGGAAAAACCTTAGGCTGTTTTGGTTAGTTTTTACAATGAATTTTCTAGTTTCCACAAATCAAATATTGTTTAAATTTGGCTAGTGCATGCATAATGGCTAACATTTTTTTGTCATAAATGTAGTAATGTTTTTTGGCTTCTATAAGCTTGTGACTTTCGAATGCAATTGGGTGTTTGTTTTGCATCAGTAATACCTCAATGCCTTTTCGAGAAGCATCACACTCTACTTCAAAGGGTCATGTAAAGTCAGGAATGACAAGAATGGGGCAAGAAATCATGACCTCTTTAAGTCTTTCAAAAGCTTCTTGAGCTTCTTCATTCCATGCAAAGGCTCTTCTTATAGTTATGTTGTTGAGTGTAGCGACGATTTAAAAAAAAACCTTTGACAAACCTTCGGTAGTAGTTGCACAAACCCAAGAATTCTTTTAGATGGGTTAGGGTTCTTGGTTTAAAGTTTAAAGCGTTCCCTTATAGCCTTTATCTTTTGCTCATCCACACCTCTTGTGCGTTGATTTTACGTCTTAGGTATAGGATTTTTTCTAACTCAAATTCATATTTGGGACTTTTGCATATAGTGATTCTTGTTCAAGAATTCCTAGGACTTCATTGATATGCTGAAGGTGTTCTTCCTATGTTTTATCGTAAATCAATATGTCATCGAAGAATACAAATAGGAACTTCCTTAGTTGTTTCTTGAATAAGTGTTTCATGCATAATTGTAATGTTGTCAAGGCATTGGTTAAGCCAAAGGGTAGGACCAAGAATTCTCAGTGTCCAAAGTGACATCTAAAGGTGGTCTTAGGGATATCTTCATCCTAATTTGGTGGTAGCTAGATCGTAAGTCAATCTTAGAAAAGTATTTTGCTCCATGTAGCTCATCAAGTAGTTAAACGACTCTAGGAATATGATAACGGTTTTTTATGATCTTCTTGTTCAAGGCTCTATAATCTCTGCACATTCACATAGTGCCATCCTTCTTTTCAACTAGTTACATGGAGGAGCAAAAGAATTTGAACTATAGGTTGATTGTGTGCCATTTCGAGAAGCTCCTTAATGTTTTTTTCTATTTCTTTGTTAAATTTCTAGGGATGCCTATTTGTAATGTCCCCTATTATGACATAACTCAATTTTGCCCTAGAATTCCTAAATGAGGTATGGATTATGTTCAGAAATGTAAATTGTCACTTGAAACCTGGATTTAGAGCCTGCAACCGGTTTGTTATTAAAAGATGATTAAACATACAATTCAACAATGTTAGAAAGAGAATTCTTAAACATTATTATAATATTCCTAATGTATATGTGAGATTCCCTTGAGGCTTTTTCCAACAATCCATCTACACTATGAAGCACCTTGGAGATCATACAAGGCGCAGTGTGTGTGTGTGTTAATTTCTGAGTTTGTAACTTGTATTGGCTTGAGTGCCGGTTAATCTTCCTTGATCAATCCCCCTATGGATGGATTTTCCAAGTGATTTGTCCTTCCTCTTATATCTTCAAGTGAGGAGAAGAGACACCTTTTCATCGAGTCTATTGGCTTTGCAAAGGTTGCAACTCTTCATACTTAATCACTACCTTGCTGTGTTATATCCATTCTAATCTTCTCATTCTTTATTAATCACTACCCATAATGTAATTGCTGCATATTATATGATTGTAATCGCTGCATATAATATCGTTTCTATATGTACTGGCAGCTTTTTACAATGGTAATCTCTGCAAACAAATACCTTTTGTTTTTGTTTATTACCTAATATGGGTCGCTATTTATCACATGAATCACTGTCCTCATTATACCCCCATTGCTGACTAGTGGGCTATTAATATGGCTGTCAATATTTGCTATTCAATATTATCGTTCAGTATCAGCATTAAATATATACTTATTAAGTGTATTCTTCCAGAGATCTGTTATTGGTAGTTAATAAATGTTTTTTGAGAAAGTTAGTCAACCCTCAACATAGGTAAATATTTCTTAACTAGTCATTGCTGCTATTTATTATTATAATTCCTTTTATTTTGGTTGGCTTAGACAAATAGAAAATGGCGAAGTCTTATGAATAAGGCCATTTTCTTTGCATTGACACCTAGCTAGATTTTATTTTGTTAGCACAGAAGGATGTATTATGGCGGGGCATGACACTATAGGGTGTAGTGATTACAGGTTCAGCCCCTTCTTCAAGTCCTATGGTGTGTCTAAAACCTTTTATGGGACGAAGGCCTGGTGGGATGTTGCCAAATACCTTTTTATGTTTCTTTAGGTTCGTTTGAATGTCAATGTGTATGGCTTTGCATTTGGAGGAAGACTTGTCAAGTATCATGCATTTTGGGGGCCATTCAACCTGCCCATGTCAAAATGTTCTTTCCATTCTTTTGGATGAAATTACCCTTGGGGATTTGTCAGATAATCCATGCAAGATTACTTCCTGTTTGTTATGTTGAAAACTGAGTTCCATTTTTTGGAAGTCCTGGTAGAAACGTCCTAAAGAATGCAAGCATTTTATGCCCATGACTACTTCAGTGTCTCCCATGTTTACAATTTAAATGTAGAAGTCTTCTTTAATTGGGTGCCTTCCCAAGGTGATGCTTAGTTGTGGAAAACTTCTTGTACACGGGGTAGTAAACCCATCATCTATGGCTACCTTAAAGCCCTGAAAATTTTTGTTTCCAAATTCATTTTTGTAACCAATCCTTCGGCAATAAAGTTGTGTTGCCCCACTATCTACAAGGATGGCCACCTTTTGCCCCTTTAGAACACTACGAATTCAAAAGGGGAGGTACTCCAATGCTTTTGAGATTGCAGCTAAGGTTCCATAGTCTTCCTCATCGAACCTTCTTTTGCTTGGGTTTTCCCTTTCTTGTTCCCATACTTCTTCATCAGATAATGCCTCTATGTTGCGTACTTGGCCTCTTTTTCCACAATTATGTCCTGACTTCCACTTTCCCGTACATTGGAAACATAATTTTTTCCATTTGAAGCTCTTCTCAGTCATTATTATGTATAGGTTCTCATTTCTCCTTACACTGGAGGCATAATCTATTTGTTTGAAGCTCTTCTTGGTCATTTCTAGGAGGAAATGTTTTTTGATGCCCATCTTTCTTATAGAAGGGTTGGGTATGCATGCTTGAGGTTCGATTTTTTGTGTAGGGTTTGTTTTTTGATGATATGACTTCCAACCTTGATGCTTTTTGAATTGAGTCTTCAAGTGTCGTAGGATCAAGACCACTTACTAAACCACAGATTGATTCTTTAATTCTTCAATAAATAGGTATGTAAGTCTACTTTTGGAGATCCCCGATACCATGCTGAAATTGTTTGGAATTTTTTTACATAATCTTCTACGGTTCCTGGTTTTTTTCAATTGTGTTGGTTCTTTGAAGTAACTTTGGGATGTTTCTGATCAAACTGTTTAATAAGCCTGTGTGTGAATTCATTGTAGGTTGTTATGTTTTTGTGTCCTTGGGTAATAAGGCCATGATGCTACCAATCATGGCAGATCCTTTCAAATGTAGAATGGCAGATTTGATAGCATCCTCTTCTGTCATGGTACTAAGGGAGAAATAGATGTCTATCTTTTGGACCCACGAATGTGCCGTGACTCTTCCTAAACCATCAAAGTTGGGTAGAGTCATTTTAGTCACCCTTTGTTGTAAATATTTGTTAGGTTGTCTTCTTTCTCTTCTAGGGGCATGCAATGTTCTAGGATCACAATATTCCCTAAAGGGAATATTTCTCCTGATCTCAAGGTCCATCCTTGAGTAGGCTTCAGCATTTTCATCAATGTTGTTAATTGGTGGATTGTTTACTTCTTCTTCCCTAGGTAGGATTGAAGGTTTTGTTAACCTAGGGGTAGATCCTATTAGTGATATGTTGTTATATTCTGAGTGATTAGAGTTTGCATCCCTCCCATTTGTTTGGTTGGGCCCAAGGGAATTGATTGTATTATTCATATTTTGTAAAGTTTGGAGGAGTACTTGAGTTGTCCTTTCATTTTGTTCCATGAAATTTTGGGTTGCCCTCTCATTGTGTTCCATGAAGGCTCTCAATTCATCTCCCGATTGTTTACCATTTTATTTTTGAGTAGAGGTTTTACTTGCTGCAAGTTGTCTTCTTTCCCTTTCCAATGCCCTTTGTGCCCTTTGGCTTAGTTGCATAAACTATCTTTCATCCTGCATGTTGGTAGGAACAATGCTCTGGTACCTATTGTAATGTTCTCTTTGGGAATATACCTAATTTTTACCCAAAAATAACAATTCAAACAATAGAATTTATTTACAAAGAATATTCTATAACTAAATTACATAATTGCAATTAAACTTAGTGAAAACTGTAATTCATTAACACCTAATATTATGATCATGAATAATCCCATTGAAAACAAAACATCCTAAATGCATTGGGATCCAACTATAGCTTTTTCCAACAGCCAACCATATTACGAATTTGATGGAAAAGCACGATAGGATGTGCAGAGATTGTCCCCCACGGCAAGGCTCAAGAGTGCGGGATGGCCATCCAAGTCAATTCAACCCCTTGGGCCACAAGTAAACCAACTTGGGATGGTCTATTTAATTGAGGGAACCGGTACTGCTGCATCTCCCTACCTCATTTCCTCACTAATTCCAGATATGATTACTTGTAGGAAAATCAAATGAATGATTACTAATCCTAAGATTCTTGATGGATTGGCAAGTTAATTAATTAAATAAATTTTGTTCTTTGCCAGATTCACAAATTAATCAATATAAGATTAAAAATGTGGCATTCCAATCACTTCAGAAATATAATAGTCTGCTGTATCTTACTGCCTTATAATTCAAATTCTTCTGCCTTATTATTCAAATCAGATCTGTTTTCATCGATGCCTTTCTCCAAGAGGTGGTCTGCCTTATATAGTCCTCAAAAGGGGACGAATGGTCACATCCCTCTCTAAGGATAACACTCTTCGAAAAAGAGGCGACTCCTCTTAGTAATCACTGCCCCCTGCACTGCCCCCTGCTGATTGAGATTATTATGAAGACAATTACATCAAACTCTTAAACAGATCACCAATCAGATGGGTGGTATAAAGAGGACAACTCATATATATTTTATCTTATGTATTATTCCTTACTTTTTATGGTGGGGGCATGACATCTTAGTGACTGATGGCTTGAATCTCAGGAGTGATTCCATGAAGTGCTGCCTGCCCAATATCTGTGCCTATTACCTGTTGCAGCTTAATTCTCCCTTTGGCATAAAAAAATACACTAACCTAATAGGAAAGCTGTGCCAGATCCAAAATCCCATGTCACCTGATTCATTGGTACCTGAGTGTCAGTCTCATCTGCCATCATTTATAAGTCCCATGCTTTTGAATATATATGGAAGATTTCTTAACACTAGTTCAGTCACAATGTGTACATGTTGCAACAACTTGGGCAAAGTTCTTAAAATCTGTTAATCTTTTAGCAATCCAAGTCACCAAAGGATTATTAGCACCACACCCTGTAACCTCTAGCAATCCAAGTCATTGAAAGATCATTAGCCACCATACATTTTTTATCCAATATATCTGAGAAAAGTATGTAAATTGTACTCCAAAAGATATCTCAGATCGCTGCACCCAAACATAAGAGAAACCTGTAACCAAAATAATTTAGTTAAGCAAATTTGGAAGATCTCAAAAACTCGTAACTGACACTTTCAAGAACATGTATCCAAATTGACACATTTTAAATCTAAACTCTGTCTGCCCCCTTGGCAGGTAAGAGCTGGGAAAGGATAAATCATCTCACCTGTTAACTAATGTACTACCTGATCACTCATGGATGGTGAAGATCATCAGTGTTGTACCATTGCTGTACGTCATCATGCATACTACCTTCCATACCCCTTCCTTCCTTCCCTCATGAATGGAAAATGTGTAACTGAATTTACAAAATAGATATACAACATTGGGGACCCTGTAACACTCCGCTTCAAATTGACAGCCAATCCAGTATATGAATTTCTCTTGTCAAATCTGGTAAGACTTCTGAATGAACTTTAAAATATGTATCCTCCCAAAACCTAGTTGAAGTCTGGAGGAGGTCATATATTTCACTAATGCCACCCATCACTGTTGGGTGAATAAAAGACTACAAGTGTAAAATTCAAATGAAACCAAGTATCAAGCCACAGTCAAGTGAAATCAACAGCCAAATTGCAAAGAATGGATTTGGTGGTTGAAAAAGATGATTTGTTGCAGGTGGCATAATATAGTAAGTGAAATGAGAAATTCCAGGTTTCCTTAATTAAGAAATTAGATACCAGCAGAGGAAGGAAATATTTATGGTTATGGTAGTGTCATGTTTTCTAACCAGCTAAGATATTAGGAATCTCTAAATTGCAAAAGGTAGTCTCAACGTACCCCTTTTGACTCTCTTTTATAGAACTAGATTACACTTGCTTAAGTGATGACACCTGCCTTGTTTTGAAGTGTAAAAAGTTAAAATTCTCTTGTGCCACCCACTACCACCCTCCCTGCACTTTTCCCCACCTCTTAAATCATTAACTGGAACATGGTTATTTAGACAATTCTCTTTCTAATGTTTAACATTTTTTTACAGTAAACAAGAACTTTGGATTCTCTTTTCAATACCAATTTACAGTATGATACTTTACTTCTGGCTTCTTTATAATAATAATCGCGGAGTGAAAGATGACATTTTAACTACACATCAAATTATACATTTCATGCTAATATATCTTTATCAAACCAAAAATTATAACAATTGTGAGGAGCCATTTAATGAAGATCATCCACAATTTTTTTTTCTTCAGTATTATCAATGGCAATGCCATTTGATTCTCCTAAATATCACCATACAAAGACATATTAAGTGGTAACAATAAAGACATCTTACAAATGTCCTCATATTTCCATTTGAATTGAATAAAAAGTTTTGAACACATCGGTTGCATTCTATTTCACTTTTCTTTCCCATTTCAAAAAACCCTTGTTAGGAGAGCCTTTTTCAAAAATAATGTTTTAGGTAGTATTGTTAAATCATTGAAAAATTGTTTTCTCTTTTTAAATTGGTAAAATCTTGAATTCTAAAATTTTTTTTAGGGGGATTGTGAAAAGTCACCTACTGTGTAGAAAATTGCTATTTCTTCAACAGATCAAAGATCACACGGGATTAATCAAAGTCTATGAACACATTTATAAAAAGATCTTTTATTGTGCGGGCAGAAAGCCCTTCAGATTTATAGTGATTTGCAGATCCATTTATCTCTTTGGAACACCTTCAAATAGGTTTAAAGTACTCCTGTAATCAAGAGACACCTTTCTTTGTTCAGGGAATAAAATGACTGTAATCCTAAAGTTTTGGAATTGCAATGAAAAGATGTTGTTAAGAGATTGGACTCTTCATTTCTTTCATAAGATGTATACACACCTAGAAATATAATTTGGAATTTGTTGAATGCTCTTCAAAAATGCCTCAAGGAATTGATAACTGGCACTTGAATAGAGGGAAGTTTGTTGTCAAAGAAATAGTTATCCATTTCCTAAATAAAAGACATCTTTTCTAGATTAGATCCTGCTAGTATTACCAAAACGTTCACGAGAACATTTATATTTGCATAAAAAAGTACTGCTTCATCAACTGAGAAAAAAATTGACAAATAAAATGTTACTGTTCGGGTAGCTGTAAGAAAGTGCAAAAACAACAATTAGCATACACTTTTGTGACACCAACCTCACAGACAGTGAAACTGGTGTTTCATTGCCAAATCTGATGTTTTGTCCATTTCTTTTGATCATTGTGATAGAGAGTTGTGTAAATTTGAAAATTTTACAATTCTGAATATCTTTTGAGTTATTGAATGCTTCATGCCAACTTTAATTTTCATTTCTTAAACAACAGTACCAATCGTTTAAGCCACAGCTACAAATCTGTAGGAGACATCGCATATGGATCTAACCTTCTGGGGTGATGTGTTGATATTCAATTTGTCTGATATTCATGAAATTGTATCACTGAAAACACAAACTATAGAAATCCATACAACATTTCTGAGTCTTGCTGGCTGTCTTGAGTTTTTGGGGTAATATGGTTTCAAGTATTTCGGCTTCTTTCGAAATCCATACAAGCAAAAGAATTGCCTCCAAAAGTATCTTGTTTGACAATCTTTAATGAAATTTAAAGAAGAATATTGTAGGATTCAGGCTTGCTTAGATCTGTCATCATTATCCTACTTGTGGGCGTGAACACACTATTTTTAGCATAAAATCTTGCTGATTTGCCTTTTTAAATGCTTCTATTGATCAAGAAATGACATCAATAATTTTTTCTATTGAACTTAAAGGTAAAGTTGGGGTTATCTTATTAGCAATTGTCTTTTGAATGTTCCACACATACATGTCATTTTCTGTTTGTGTAACACTATTTAATATTTGCATTTCTACATGGCTATTCATATTGTATAATATGTTCTTTTCATTTATTTGCATTTAAATGTCTTGTATATTATGTTTCCTGATGTTAGATTTTAAAATTGGCTGTAGTTCCCCAGCTTATTTGTGTACATTTCAAGCAATCAGTTTCAAGTGATTACAGCCTTGAACACTGAAAATTAACGTGTAACCTGACAATTGCTATTGCTTTAATGGTGCTCACAATCGATTTGTAATGATCAAAATTTTCATCTATTCGATATTATCTGCACAAAATTTTCATGGGAGTACCATATATTGGAGAAACAAAATTTCCATTGTTCTAAGGAACTATTTGTTCACAATGTACCATGGGTTACTCTTGTTTCTAATGTATGAATTTATTTGTTTATTTTGGTTATAGACAACTTTTTGTGATGAAATGGTTAGGGATGGTTGTTTCAAAATTTGATGCTTTTGCTTTGTTGTGATGGATTTCTTAGATGTTTACTCTTACCCTGAGGACGAAGCAGTTGAGGATCCTTTTTTAGCTCAACATTTATCATTCTTTGGTATTGATTTCTCATCCTTGAAAAAGGTAAATTGTCTGTATTTAATTTTTAAATTGATGCCCTTATGGATTAATGGTACCCAATTTATGTTAGACGTTTGTTGGCAAATTAATGTCTAATATATTTGCCTTTAGTATCAGCTTGTATCTTTGGGTTTGCTTATGCTTTTTAAATATTTTGTTTCATTGGTTTTGATTGCATTTTCTTAAGGGTAGAAATAGAAATTTCTTTTTGCTTTTTGCTAGGGGAATCTGTGACAATATTGTTTGAAGGTTGAAATAATATTTTTTAAAATTTAAATACAAAGTACTATGTTAGAAGATACATAATGGCTACAGAGTAATAATTATTTTCTCAGCGTCAACCTATTGACCTTAGCCTTTGTTTTTTGGTCTATTATAATACAGAACTGAATAGTAAATACCAAGGATGAAAAACTCTTACTCGGCAATAAATCTTTTGGCCCAATTTTTTTAAAAAATGGGGAAAAAATCAGCAATAAATCGGCACATTTATCGAACATTTGAAAATATATAATTTCTTAAAATATTCTTAAAAACACACATATACACTAAATTTATAGAATATAATAACAGATAGTATTCGTTTTGAATTATAGAACTCAGATATTAAATTCTCCATTATAAATATTATAATATATATATAAAAACATGAAAAAAAAATATTATAGAACTCAAAACGAATAATATCTTTATTGTGAATCATAGAACATACTTTTCCCAATTTTTAATGTATATGGCTCTAGGAAGACCGAAGACAAATTGAAGGTTTGGAGAGAAATTACAATGCAAGCAACTTTTGTTGAGAAGGATAAAGCTATCATAGCAGGGGACTTCAATGCTCTGTTGGATGTGGATGAAAAAGGAGGTCTCAGAAAATGCTCAAAAGTAATGGAGGATTTCAGAGATTTCATTGATCACAATAAGCTTATCGATATTATCCCGAAAAACGGTAAATTTACTTGGACGAACAGAAGGCTGAATTTCTCTAAAATATCGGAAAGACTGGATAGGTTTTTTGCTGGAGAATGGTGGTTGTTCGGGGACATGCTATTGGTAACCTGCATTATTCCCTAGTGTGGCTTTGATCATTTACCAATTTCGTTATCAATCGGGAAGGAGACTCACAAACAAAGGGGCTACTTCAAATTCCTCAGTATGTGGTGGTGTGACTCTGGTTTTAAAGAAAAACTCAAGGAGTGGTGGATGGAAGGAGACACCTTCGTGGGCACCCCTAGTTTCAGATTTGTTAAAAGATTTCAGTCTTTAAAACATGAAATTAAGGCCTGGAATAAATCGACCTTCAAAAACATTTTTTCAGAGAAATTGAGATTAGAGGAAGAACTTGAAGCGTTAAACCAGAAAGTGATGTTGGCCGGGATGAATAAGGAGGAATTTCTGCTTGAAAACAATTTGAAGGAGTACAATGAAGTTTTGAAAAGAGAAGAAGTTTTTTGGAGGGATAAGTCTCGGGAGCTATGGATTTCAGAGGGTGACTGTAACACCAAATTTTTTCATGCATCTTCAAAAGCCAGAAGAATCCATAATAAGATTAATGCCATCAAGGATGAAAATGTTCATTGGAAGATGTTAGACGAGGAGATTTATCGTACTGCCCTTAATCATTTTCAAAGAGTTCTAGGGAATGCTGAATTGGGGGGTGTTGATTTTGAGCAACTTGTCAACGCGAATATTAATAATAATCTGAATTCCAGTTCAGATGCTGAATTGCTGGTAGCTCCCTACACCATGGAAGAAGTTAAGGCTGCGATGTTTGTACTACACCCAAACAAAGCCCTTGGTCCGGATGGGATGACTGCAGATTTGTTTCAAAACTGCTGGGAGTTCATGGGAAGGGACATTTGGTTGATTGTTGAAGACTTCAGGAAAAAACATAAATTTGTTAGAGAATTGAACCATACCATGATTGTGTTGATTCCTAAGAAAGAAGATTGTGTAACCATGGCGGATTTTCGGCCCATTTCGTTGTGCAACACAATATACAAAATTATATCGAAATCTTTGGCCAATAGGCTCAAGAAAATCATGCCTAATTTAATTTTTGAAAACCAAAATGGCTTCACACCTGGTAGAGAGTTAGCGGACAGTATCATTTTGGTAGCAGAGGTGCTGCACTCCATGCAGAAAGGCAAACAAAAAGGTATGACCATTAAACTTGACGTTGCAAAAGCTTATGAAAGGGTGGTTTGGGATTTTCTTGTCTGTGTTCTTAATAAATTTGGTTTCCCTAAAGATTGGATTGGTTGCATTAAATTTTGTATTTCTTCGGTGAGTTTTTCCATGATTGTAAATGGAGCAGTTTGTGGGTTCTTTGAGGCCACAAATGGGCTGCACCAAGGGGATCCTCTTTCCCCTTCGTTGTTTGTCCTAATGGCAGAGATGTTGGGCAATTTCATTAAAAGGAGAAATAGTGAAGGTTTTTGGAAAGGCGTCAGGGTGCATGAAAATTTCGAGGCCATCACGCATTCGTAATTCGCGAATGACACAATTTTGTTTGGCGAAGCAACCATGAAAGAAGCAATGGAAATCAAGAATGTCTTGGACATTTACACTCAATCTTCGGGACAGGCGATGAACAAGGACAAATTGTAGGTCTTCTTCTTCAACACCAGCAAACCCCTTCAAACCAAAATTGCTAACTTCTTGGAGTTTAAGATTGGGGAGTTCCCCATCAAATACTTAGGGGTTCAAATCAGCTCTAGTTGCAGGCAGAGCCGTATCTGGGAAGATGTGATCCATTCGTGCTAGTCAAAGTTTGAAAAGTGGAAAAACAGATGGCTCTCGCAAGCGGGACGTTTGACTATGATTAGAGCTGTCCTCTCGGCTATTCCGGTCTACAGTATGTATTGTTTCAAGATGCCGCATGTGGTTGGGAGGAAGTTGCATGGCTTGCTCAAGAAATTTGTGTGGGAAGGTGCCAAAGATCAGAGGAAGATTCCCCTAATCAACTGGGACACCATGTGCCTTCTAAAGGATGAAGGTGGAGCAGGGTTGAGGAAGATGGATCTTCAGAACCTTGCATTGGGGGCGAAATTGACATGGAAAATGTATGAACAACCAAACAAGTTGTGGTGTAGACTCTTTAGGAGGAAATATTTGGATATGGAGAACCCGAATAGGATCCTTACCATAGCTGATGCTGCTAGAGGTTCCTCGACTTGGAATTTCTTGTGGGATTGCAGGAACATCATCATCGATCATATATCTTGGCGCATTGGCAATGGCCAGACAGCTATGTTCTGGCGCGACTCATGAGAAGACGAGCAGGTGCTTGGTGATTTTTTTGCAGAACAGGAATGGGTCAAAGAGGTCGAAAGCAAAATCGGCCTATTTGTTAAAGATTATGTTGTTGACAGCTCGAGTAATGGTGGGGTGTTGGGGTGGAAATCTATTGATATTGGAGATAGAAGGTTGTGTTTGAAGTTGGCAGATCTTCTAAAAAATAGATGCATCTTGAAGTCTGAACAGGAGGACACCATATTTTGGTGTGCATCCAAATCAGGTAAGTATAGTGTGAAATCGGGGTACGAGATCCAACGTCACAGAGTGAGAGAAAGCAAGTGGCCTTATTATCTTTGTTGGAACGACATTGGTCTCTCTAAAGTTGGAGCTTTTTTGTGGATTTCACTTCATGGCAAAATTCTGACTGGGGATAGATTGAAGCATATTGGGATTTCAGGACTGAGTTGGTGTGTTATGTGCAAAGGGAGTGAAGAGACAACCAATCATTCACTCTTTCAATGTCCCTTTGCGGATGCATGCTGGGATTGGCTCGTGGATAAATTGCAGTTCTTTTCGGTAAAAAATGGGCTTCTTAAAGATTTTTTTCTGGTGTGGCCTAAAGCAAGTCATTCGAAATGGAGTGGATTGTGGCTGATTACCCCTGCATTGTTAGTTTGGCACATCTGAAAGGAGAGGAGGAACACGAGGATTTTCAGAGAAACTTGTCTTTTGTTGGAGGAGGTGATTTTCAAGATCAAGGTGGCAATTGAAGAAGTGATTAATGGCAAGCCCCCCAAAGTTAAATCACTCAGGTATTGCAGTTGGGATAGGGATATGGAACGCAATTGCTCGCTCAAGGACTAGGGGTTGGGGTACACTCCATTTCCCAAAACCAATAGGAAGCTAGTTAGATGGGTTCCTCCACAATGTGATTGGGTGAAGCTGAATTTTGATGGAGCGAGTAGAGGGAATCCTGGGATTTCAGGTATTGGTGTGGTCATTAGAGATTCCTCGAGACAATTGATGGGAGGCTTGTTTGGGAGTTTGGGCCTAGCCACAAATAATGAAGCAGAGATTAGGGCATTGGCGGTAGGATTGGACTTATGTGTTTGAAAAGGATATGGCAAAGTCATCATTGATGGAGACTCACAGATTATCATTAACGGTATCGCTAAATCTAGCTTTCTAAATTGGAAACTAGGTAAGTGGATACCTTATATTAATAAACTTCTGGGATCCATTAACTCCTTTGAATACAAACATACATTTAGTGAAGGTAATAAGGTGGCAGATCTTTTGGCCAATATTGGGATTGATAAGGATCTTGGTACAATCATTTTCGACAAAGAGGATGCAGACATAGTGGTATTGGAAGCCATTCTGACTAAGTTCCCAGATTTGAATCGTACGGGGATTGGCTAGACATTGTCTGATGCTAATGCCTCCCGCGAACCGGACCATAGGTGGCATAGTTGTATGATAAAAGGGAAAACAAAACTGTGATTCAGTTCCTCGTGAGTCCCAGTCTACAGAAAGTGGCGGCGATAGGTACAGGTTAGTCGCATCTCTGGCAGAACGCAGTATGAGATAGCAGGTTAGTGTGCAGTTCTCGGATCCCATAAGATTTCTTTGGAATGAGAGTTCGGATGGTTCCAATAGTCTGCAATCTATTTAAGGAGGGATAGGAGAGAGATGGACATCATGTTTGTATAGCCAAAATGCCGCCTTTTGTGGGTCTGAGCTGTGTTAACTGTGGAAAATCCTTGGAGCGACAATTTCTCAACCTGTTTATGCTGGAGGAAGAAATCTGTAGGGCAGTTATCACCCTGGTAGACTGTTCTTTGAGCTTAGAGCGCCATTGGTGTGATGGACTTGTATATGGAGCGGTAATCACTCCCATAGTGGATATCCTGGAGTCTCGGGTGGAAGGTGACGGTTTGATGCAAGGATTTGTTAACCCTGTGAATATCCATGCCGTGGCGGATGCTATTTTTGAACTGCAAGAAGGGGTCAGGGAGGGCATCCTGAAGTTGTATTTTGAGCCTGCAGAGAGCATTTCTTCCACATCTGACACAAAGGATTCGTCAGGTAGTGGTTAGGAGGAGTCCAATGGTGATGACATCGAGGAGATGGATGTAGAAGGAGAGGAAGAGGAGGAGGCTGATGAGGGAGAGGAGTTGGACGTGGGCATGACAAAGATGACAGACTCGTACCACGGCGAGGAGGAGGAGGTTGATGGTGAGGCGGCTAGCGGAGCAGAGTTGAGAAGAAAGGCCCGGTTCACGAGAGAGGCCTGGTGCACGTTCAAGGCTGGTGTGTTGAGCGTCAACCTCAACAATTTCTGGAGGCTCCTGGAATCTGATGATTGGTGGCTATCAGAGGGGTCAACTGACAATCTCCTCAGCATAGGGGATGCAGTAGTGGATATCCTTCGCTTTATTAGACAGAATTAGGGAATAGGATTTTGATGGTTAGGGTGTATTTGCCAAGGTTTTTGTAGTCAGGCTCTTATTGTAGCTATGCTCTTTCCTTAGTTGAAAAGATTTTGGACATGTGATATCATAACTATGTATTTATTTTCTTTATTAATATAGGGCGCTATCCCCACAGCTGATAGCACTTACCATTAAAAAAAAAAAAGAGAACTTTGATATAAAAATATATAAAAACATGAAATAATAAATATTATATTTAATATAATATATTTTCTGCATTATGACAATGTAATTTTATTTATATATATTTATATTAATAAACTAATAAATATAAATAAGCCTTACCTAAAAAGTTTCAAAATTGGTCAAAAACATAACCTCGAGGTTGGTCTCTAGTGGGTCTGTGTGCAATCGTAATTTGGATGTTTCCCCCTGCACCTTGCTTTCCTTCATTAGCTGGATAGCTGAAAAGATAGAGCTTGATTGAAGAACAGAACCCCAGGACATAAAACCTCGTGGAAGGTGGGCAGGTAGGCACCGAAACAGTTCTAATGCTTGACTAATGATGGTAGGTCTAGTTGAGTGCTTGCCCACTGCTCAGAGTCGGAGAAGATGACCGAAGCCTAACCTAATAGCAAGGCCTTTATTCTTTGATTGGTCACAAGGAGTTAACTCACTTGTCTCCCAACATTGAAAAAAAGGCTAATCTCTCCATCTCTTTGCAATGTCTCGTCTCTTTTCATTCTTGAAAGGCCAGTTAGTCTCTCTAGGAAAGCCAACATAAATCATAATATTAACAAAATATGAAAACATGATATAAATCAATAATAATATAAAAACATAATAAAAACAAAACATCGGGGGCGAAGGGTTATTGGAGGGCCTGAAGCGTCGGTCAAAGACTTGCAAATTTGCAAGTCTTTGACCGACGCTTCAGGCCCTCCAATAACCCGATAACCCTATGCCCCCGATGCAATGCAAAACGAAATGACACTGGTAAGTGGCAAATATTTCAAGGAGCCCTACAAACAAACGAAAATATAACACGTATGCAGAATGAAGCCTTAGAAAATTTTAATGCTGACGATTTAATATCGTTTTAATCGCGATTTTCAATGATTCTTTTAGTCAAAATCTCACGATTTTTTTCAAAAAATTGTGGCCACGATTTTTCTGCGATTAAATCTTTTAGGGTTTTGAATCGGGAGAAATCGTGATTTAAACGATTTTTCCCGATTTTTCCATCATTGGTAAATACTCTTTCATTATCAACACTCTACTAATAGGTTAAAGAATGAAATTGGCAATTATGAACCTATTAATGTTCTCTTCTATGATGGGATAAACTTGGGGTAGTTTATTTTTGGTGTTGCATAAAATTCAATTTCAAAGTGCAACGTTGCTTGTGGATTGTATTATTTGTATGTAGCCTTTGATAATTTGTATTAAAGAGTTTTCATGGACTAAAAATGGATGCAACTATTGAGGTGAACAATTTGGGTTGGCCCAATGGTGAAGGGTTGTATACCCCGTTGGTTCCCAAATCAACAGATTGTAAAACCCTAATGATATGCCAATTTCTATTATCAGGCTTCACAAGTGATTTGGCCAACAAACAAGAATAAACTCAAGGATAGATTTTTCTGCTCTTTAGGCAATGCTATACCTGGGCGGGTGTACCTCCTATCTCACCATCCAACTTCTTTTCAATATTCAATGATGATGGTAAAGCAGTAAAAACCTCACAATCTTCAAAGGTTTATTTATTTGGAATCTTGACTTAAATATGCTCTTTATTTTGTATTTCACACTGACATGAGGGTTTGAAATAGATACTTAAAATATAAAACTACTTCTACTTCTACTGAAATAAAAGAATATGATTGGAAATTTAGTTGGAAGACACCCTAAGAGTAACTGAGATTGGTGCCTTCTCTACAGGGCAACGTAGGCTAAATAACAAGTATCTTCCTCCTGATTATAAATCAAACTGTTTGACACTTTATCTGTTCATGCCTTGCATAAACGTGCATAAATGTAATGCTATCAGGTTCTTCTTTTTAATTCAAGTGATTCCTTCAAATTACTGTGGCTTATTAAATGAATTTAATTCTGCCTTGCAGAAACCAATTGAATAAATCACACAAAACAAGAGAGCTGCTTTGATAAATCAGAAATATCCTTGATACACCGATTTAAATAATAAGAAAGAAATCAATTTGGAGACAACCATACAACATTTATCAGATTTTACCACAAACAATTGAGATCAGAATTTAGACATGAGATCCTTGCATTATATTATTGCCACTGCAAAAATGGTGTTACAGATTGCTGCATATGTTCTTTAGTGTGTCCCTTCCAATCCCTTAAGCGGTCTTGGTTTCGCCCTTATATACAAAATGGGAGAAGCAACAAGCTTCAGACTTTTACAAATAAACTTTTCAGTTATCCTACCCGAAAATGAAAAGACATGCTTTTTCATTAAAGATAACAAAATACAATTATAGTGTTTCAGATAAAACAAAGTCATTATAACAAGTAACAACTAAAATATGAAGAAAGCTGGTGACCATGAATACAACTCCTTGTCATCACAATTCGAATAGCAACCCGTGACCAATGGGTCTAGCAAAGGTTCTATTAAAAGTTGGAGTAGGCTCCGAATTCACCAGTCAACATTGAACTGCATCATTCTTTCGAAGGCTTCAATTACAAACTTTCCCATTGATACACATCATAGTCATTGGGCCATTTGTATTTTTGCACGTCTGGGACATTGGCCAAGTGATCCTTCCATCTCTTATTTGTTATTCCACGTACCTCAGAGATGAATCTTGTGTATCCATTGTCTAACATGATTATTCTGTCCAGGAGGAGATTAAGGCTTTGAACACTGATGTCTTTCTCTTCTTGCATATGGGAAAGGATCCGTGGAACCATTTGATTAGATTCACTTTTCCAGTCATTGAAATCCTTGACATGCTTGTCCTGATCAACAATCAGTGGGATGGTCCCATGCTTAAATGTGTGGAATGAGTTGATCTTGGCTTTTACCTTGGTTTCTTCTGCAGAAATATACTTGAGCTCTTCAATCACATTTTTTACCATTTTTGAAGTTGTTTTGATGGCTGGTGGAGCATTTGGATCCCTTTGTAACACTACACAGTAATCAGAGTATGGTGCACTGGCTGCCACCTTTTGAATAACGTTGTTAACATAGGCTTATTCCCCTTAAATATTTTCAATGCCTTAAACATTGATTCGTTGCTTTTGTGCACATCCTCTAACTTATCCGTAACATATGACCCGGTGTGTCAATAACTTTTCAAATATAAAGAGAGTTTGTTTTTGTTTAACATCTTCATTGATTTTCTTTAGCTCTTGATTTTTTTTTTCATAATTCTTCTTTTCTTCAGCCCACCTTTTGATATCAATGGTATCATCAGTAGGCTCTGGTACTGCATACTTATGGAGAACAATTGCTTTGCTTTGACTGGCTCCACCATTGCTCAACTAATCTTTCAGTCTAACATTGTCAATATACAATTCATTGATCTCTTTATTCATATCAACTTGTATATTTTCATATTCAGTCAATTTTTATTGCATATTTTTCACAGCATCCCTAGTGAACATTGCTGAATGCATTGTCATTGTGGCAGCCCCCAAGGGGGAGGTATCTTTGATTATCTTGAGTATAACAACCCCTTTTGTTTCTTTGACCATATCAACCAATTTTGGTCTGTCTGTACTTTTGAATCTTAACAATGCAACCAAAGGTTCTGTCTGGGGATTGTACCTTGTTCCACTCACTCCTTGTTCAGAATCAAATTCTGCCACTAGCATAAGATCTTCCTGATGTTTGACCTAATCCAATAAGAACATTTGTTTTACTGTCATCCCTGGAATGATCAACATATTACTTTTGAACACCATATCTCTAGCCTCATTTGGGGTGACATCTATGTCATCAAGCCTCAATTCCCTGAAAGTTTTCAAAGCAATTTCATCATGCTGAGATTCATCAACACCTATCATATTCATTTGCTTCTCCTCTTCAAATTCTTTCATCTTCATTTTGACCCATAAGTCCTTGAATTTAGGTGTCTTAATGAAATCATCATCTTCCATGGTTCTCAAAGATGTGGCAATCCTCTCATCCTCATGGTTTTCGGGTAATGCCTCTCCCTCAGTTCAAGCATCATGTTTATGTGCTTCCTCTTTGTATCTTGGGGGCAATCCTTGGGGTTGATCGACTTCCTTATCATCTTTTAAGGCTCTTAAAGCACTAATAGGATCATCTGTGTCACCTGCATCTTCAATATCATCATATGGCACCGAGGGTACAAGATCATTGTTCTTTTGTCTCTTTGGTGGGGGTGGACTAGGTGAAGATTCTTGAACATGTACAATATCAGGAGCATCACAAATTACAACCCCTTTGGGTTTCTTCACATGCAATTTTGCTACTTTGGGTGGTGTGTTACCACCAACTGATTTCCCATACAATCTTTCAAAGTTATTTAAATACAAATCAATCCTTTTAAGGATATTAGGTTCTTCAGTAAAAACTCTAGGGAAAGTTGGATCCCTTTTCCTTTTCTCCTCTTCCAAGTTAATCAAAATATTCCACTTTCTCTTTCTTTGAAAAATATCATCAAAAGTGACACAATTTCTGATGACATCCTCATCCAATAAAACCTCATGAGAAACCCCTAAACTGGACAATATTTTTCTTTTGACAAAATTAGGTGACCCTGAAGGTCACATAATCTCTCTTGGCCCAATTTCAAAGAATAATCTGTTTTTAAGTATCCTTGCAATTTGTCAAGGACATCTGATCCAATAGAGAATCCAGCATACATAGCAACATGGGGTAAAAAGGTCCCCTTCTTTTGTCTCTCCATTACATCCTTTTCCATCCACATCATTTGCCACAAACTCTAGGAATGCTATTCTGTCAGATACGAACAATGGTAACTGATGAGGAGCCTGTGGACATCCATATACCTTGATCAAAGTGTATTCGGCCATATAGAACCAATCACCAAAGTTATGAGTATGCCCTGCTTCATGTTTCATAGCTAAAGGCCTTATCAACTTCATAGTCTTAAGTGACAATCTATCAACATGGTGGTTCAAAGAATGCATAATTGAGACAACAAATACATCATGGAATGTTTTATAAGCATTGTTTTTAAGTTTCTTGTCCCAAACATAACACCATGTTTGGACAGGCATCCTGTTTCCCATGTTATCCACAATTCCCAATTTCAACTTCTTTTTCAGAGGTTGCCAATTTTGGTATAAAATCAAAAGACATAATAGTGAGTAGTGTCGGTAGTCACATGACCCCTTCTCTTTCAGTGTAACAAACTGCTCATGAATTCTCCTTTCAATCTCCAAAGAAAAGTCAAATTCAAGATCCAATTCAGAATTCGGTATTCTCATAGCCATGTACATCAAGGCAACTGACATTCTGTCTTTTACATCTTCTCCCAATATCTGGCATAGGGCGAAGTATGTTCTTTGAAGATAAACTTGAAATTCATCCACAACAAATGGCTCATTTCCTATAGTTTCCATAGTTATGTTATTGAAACCCCTTTTCCGGTATAGCGGGAGCTCATCCTTCTTGTAGGTTTTTCTTAACCTGACATAATCGTCTTCAAGCCTTGCCAACTCAACCTTTGTTATGGCCTGCTTGTTCAACATAAAACAATCCACAATGGCTGACCTAGTTACCACTAACAAAGGACTTTCACTAGGTATTCTAACTGTCCTGGTAACAAGATGATAATGCTCTGCTAACACTTGAGTCAACTCGACATCCACAAATACATTGGCACAATTAACTTGGACATGTCCAAAGTCCATAGGATTGATACTGGAACCTTCCCATCCCCTTTATCATAAAAGTGCCAAAATAGGTGTCACCTGACCATGGGAATTAGGGCATCCCTACAACCCTGTAAACTGTCTCTAAAAACTTTTCTAGACCTTGTGTCTTCAGACTGTGGCAATATATCCAACATGGACTTCTGCAGTGACCTTTTCTTTTCCTTAGGATTTGAGGATTCACCCTTTTGCTTAGAGCTTTTCACTTTCTGAGGCATTATCACTTATTCTATTTTAGCTCAAATTCAACTGGGCTACTGTCCATATTCAGTAACAAGTTACAAAGCCTTGGGAGAATGCAATACTTACTTGTTAAGGAGAACTCGTAAGTGTTATGGACTTTCCATTGTTGTCACATAGCTCCATCTGACAATTCCTCAGATGGAGAATGAATTTCACAAGCAAAAAATCTGAATTTAATGAGTGTTTGCGAGTGTCACTTCAACATTTACTCCATTCGTGCTGATAGACCACCTTATACACCTTAAAATTCTGCCACCCTTTTCAAAACACACAACTATGATGTGCTTACATCATCCTTCGTTAGCCACCTTCATTCTTCCTTTTCATTGCTCTATCGCAAACTTACCTCAAGCCCCCTTTTCGATCTTTGCGGGAGTGCGGCAATAGTTAACCGCCTTACCACAAGGTTACCTTAAGTCGTGTTTGTACCTCCTGCGGTATTGCGGTATCAATCTTTTAGCTATGATTACAATAGTCTACATCCTTGATTGTAAGTTGGAATGCAAGTTGAAGAAATAGTTGAGAATATTCAAGCTGGTGGGATAGTGATAAGTGACTGACTTGGAGGATTTTAATGATCCACTATCACTTGATTCTCCACCATTACAAGAACAAGGAGATGAGTATTTACCACCTATTCAAGAGGAAATTGTCCTTGGTGAGCATTCATCCCTGCTACAAGAAGAAGAATCAAATGAAGAACTACAAGCCATCCTAAAGGAAAGCTTAACAAATGGAGCTAGAGAGCGAAGAACACTTTGAGATGGTGCTACCATCAATGTTAGCATTTGAGCCATCACCAGAATAAATTTTTGAAGATTAATCACTTAAGGAGACTCTCATTTTTGAAGATATGCTTATGGAGTGTCACAAGGATTAATGGTTTATGCAAGATATTGAACTTGTTGTCACCGTGGAAGTGAAGGGTGAAGAGCAACTCGAGGTTGCACTAAGTCCACTCCTAAGGATCCAAAGAGGAGCAACAAGTGAGAATCAACATGTCATGGATGCGAGTTGAATGATCCATCAACAATGGTGACCTCCTGAAGTGGCAGGCCTTCTCTCTTCCAACGATGCATCAGTGGATGGTGAGCAAGCATTTCCATTTGAGCATGAGCAACATCAGATTGTTTCTTTCCGTAATCTTAGCTTTGAAAGTTATTATGATTTTGATTATGGGGGTTTTGGAAGAACAACTTGCATTTGGATAGATCATGGACCTAATGAATTACCACAATTAATCATTTTGAGTGGAGCTTTGCTTGAGTATGATAGATGTATTGTGAGAGCTTGCTTCTTCGAGTTAAGGATGAGTTCTTCCATCTTCGAACTAACATATCCTAAGAAATCATGTAAGGTGATGTACATATGTTGCTCTTTTGAATCGTGTCCGCTCTAGGATTCTTGTATATAGTTTAGAGTAGGTTTCCTTTTGTATGCTTTAGTTTTAGTCATTTTAATGAGCTGGGTGTCAATTTGCCTTGAGAGTGATTTGACTCAAGATTTCTTAAGCGGCTCAAGTAGTTTGCTTTCGTTTCATTTTCTTTAGCTTAGTTTGCCTTAGTTTTGGTTTGCTTAGAGTTAGTTGGTTTTTGCTTAGCTTAGGTGTCCTAAGTGGGAGCCTTCATTTGTGAGAAAGGCGTCTGTGTTGTTTGCTCATGTGCTGGCACACTTTGGATCTGATGTTTGGTCCATTTTGTAGATATCTACTTAAGAAGTGCTTTAGAATCCAAGGTCATTCTTCTTCAATTTTATCATTTAGTTAGGCCTTGTACTTGACTCAGAAGAGAATCACTTATTGTGTCTTGATACTGACATCTTTTGATTACTATATTTTGTTGTCGTATGTATCTGCGGGAGTTTCCTTGAGGGACGATTCGACCAAATATGTAACTGGCCTTCAGCCTTACATATTTGGAGTCTATCGATAATTATCCAAGTGGTGCAATTCTTCATTTGTTTGCAAAATGAATATACTTATAAAGGGGGCCGACTTTTGGCAAAGTCCGCCACCCTTAATGAAAGGTTACATTGCCCTAAATGAAGAGATGTCTTATTCCTAAGGGAGCGGACTCCTCATGAAGAGTCACCTTGCATGGGTATAAAGGGAGATCATTTATCTTCCCCTTGGCATTCAAATACACACTCAGCAGATCGTAGAATTCTCACAGGAGTTCGCACCTATCTGCAGATCAAAGATCATCTACAACTGTTCGTAGATTATCTAAGTCCGTCCGATTCACATTTATATCATCTATGGTGGATTGTTTCCAATCATCTAGCTTCAAGGAGTGAAGCAATTTTGTAAATACAACTTACTATTTTGTCGAATATAATAAAAGACATTTGTTGCTGGGTTTTTCACCTTCAAGTTGGAAGGTTTTCCTAGGGTATATGCTGTATAAACTTGTGTGAATTGTCTCATATCTGCATGTTATTAATTTGATCATAAAAAATAACATATTTTACACACTTAATCAAATTGCTCTTAAGCCATTGTGGTTTCTTAGGTGAAGCTGTGGGTAGTGAAAAATCTAAAATCTTGCGTCAACGCCACTGTAATTCTCAAACCCAGGTGAGCTTCATTGCTTACGAGACAAAGTGTGGAATATGTGTGAAAAGAAAGCAATATCATGAGAAAGAGAAAAATGAGATAAAAAAGGAAAAAATCAAAAGAGGATAGAAAAAATGAATGAAATGAAATATCAAAGTGTTTGGCTTTCGGAACATGTGAGTATCTCCATCAGGGCTATGGACACCCGACTGGCAATGGAGCAATACTCATGAGATTACAGCGATAATCTCGTCGTGGCTATAGACGCTCGCTGGTAGCCAGACTTTATATAGGATGCTTATGAAGTATAGACAAACCACGTAGCTATTCATGGCGGAACCTGAGAGTAACAATTTTCTTGTGAGCCAAAATTAATACATTTGAACACACTTGGGTAATCGAAGACTAGATACCTTGATTTGATTCGGGATTCTTCTTCCAGCTTGAGTATGTTTCCTAGTCTCTTGATAGGTTGAGTCGATTTTTCTGGGGGTTCTAAGTGCGGATTGGGTCTTTGTCTATGAAAAGTTTAGGAAAATTTATTTGAGGTGGCGCTAGATGTTGTGATGTTTTCACACATTGCCTATCTCTCCTAACCCACCCTGGCGATCGGATTATTCGATCCGTAGACGACACATTCTTATTCTTATTGTTTCGTTCCCGGATGAAGTGAAGATAGCACCGGCCCGAGATGAGATCATCTATCCTTTACACCGGTAGGGGCGGAGCTAGTCACTACTTGTATTAGTTGGGGCCTGCCTCTCTCAATTCGATTGAAAGGTGGGTAGGGAGGGTTTGGGAAAGGGGTGAGAATAAGAAGTGATCGGCAATGGAGGATTTCTCACTCCGGAATCGGGGGGCTATCGAGGCTACGTTAGGCTACGGGGGTCTAGGAGCCCCCACAAGGCGTTAATGCATAAATGACCCGGGTTCGAGGAGGGAACCGGTTAGGGTGGGGAATGAGGTTGCCTCAAAGTCGAATCAATCCCTCTCGGTTTCTTTAGGCTCAATCTAGGCCCTACTATTCTATGGGGCCCCGCCCAATTCTATGGGCCTTCTCGATTCTATACGTAACATGCCTATAATGTTGCCCCTACTATTTTGGTAGGTCGGGGTGGGCCCCTACTATTCTATGGCAGGTGGATGATAGTTGGCATTTAACGTATAGAATCTCGAGCTCCGGGGTCTTCACGCATATGTGTCAACTCTTCTTTTGGAACCATAGCTGCAAGAAGTCATCAGTTAAAAGCTCGCCTTCCTTCTCGACTAACGTGGCGCCGCCCCTAACTTTTGAGAACCAACTCCTAGTTCCCCGTTCCCGAAATGTTTATTAATTGTATTGATGATTTGGGAATTTGTTCATTCCGATTCCTATAGGGGCACCCGACATGGCATTTCCACGATTGCATAACATTCCCTCCCGGTCGTCACCGCCTTCGCCGTCGCCATTCCCAGCCTTGGTAGAAGTGGGTAGCGGCACTGGGTGGACGGTCTATCCACTTGAGCATCAATCTATTGTGCGAGAAGGGAGTTAGCCGGTTACAGTACTTCTGGTGTCGGCCTTCCTTGCTAGATTTTATTGCCTTGTATTTTTTTGAAACTATTAGAACAGAACACGGAACTCACTACTCCATCAGAAAACAAAATTACCAACTATAGGACCGATCTGAAGGTTGATGAGATCGGTCGAGTGGTCTCAGTCGGAGATGAGGATGGTCAATACATAGACAATCAAGACGAGGGCGTGTTGATGACAAAGGGCCCTAAGATTGATGAAGTGCCACAACTCACTAAATTGAGCAAGTGAGGTCATTGCCAGTGACCCCCCAAATCTCCGACCTGCCTTATACCCAGCTCATGGGGTCTCAAAAGTTCGACCACTTCCAGTTGATGCTCCCCCAAATCCGCGACCTGCCTCTTTCAGCACTACCAGTTGGTGGCAAAATCTCTAACATGCTTTGAGATCATTTCCAGTTGCCTACCTAAAATCTAATCAGGCTGAAAGACTCTTGAATTGGGTGAGATTAGTGTTTTTGAAGTCAATGGCTTCGACTTTTGAAGCTAATCATGTTTGAAATGGATGAGGTTATAAAATGTTAATGGAAGCATGTTGAAATGACTAAGTGAGTAAGATTAACCCATGCTGTGGTATTACTTCCATGTCCATCTCCTTCCACTTCTATTTCCTTCCACTTCCATCTCCTTTCATTTCCTTCTCCCTCACTTCCATTTCCTTCCACTTCCACTTCCTTCCATCCACCATCACCTTCACCTTCTTCCATCCTCCATTACTTTATCCTATCATCCTTCCCTCCTACATCCTTGTCAAGCATCCCTTTCAATCCTTATATCTTTCATCATATCCCTTATGCCTCCCCATCCATGGCATACTTCTCCATTTCTCCTACATCCTTTTGTTGAGACATGGACCAGCTAGGACTCGAACCTAGGACCTTCCATACGCTGCTGGAGTGCTCTACCACTGAGCTATGGGCCCCTCTTGGACCAGTCCATCGTCGGTTCGGGTGTGGCTTATTTCCAACACCAACACCCCCCCTTAAGCCACACCTCTCGTGTGCTTGGGGCTCCTAGCCTAGACCTGGCTCTGATACCATGTTGAGACATGGACCATCTAGGACTCGAACCTAGGACCTTCCATACGCTGCTGGAGTGCTCTACCAATGAGCTACTGGCCCCTCTTGGACCAGTCTATCATTGGTCCGGGTGTGGCTTATTTCCAACACCAACACCTTTGCCACCTCCATTACACCTTACATCCTTCTCCACTCCCAACCCATCACGCATGCTTGGGCCCCACAAACTTCAAGTTTGAGACTAAAAGTCTGATCCTTTTTTGCCACAGTCAATGCTCATTAGAAAGCCCAACCACTTTTGGTCGATGCCCCCTTAAAAATTCGATCATCTTTGGTCGATGCTACCCATAAACCCCGACTACTTTTGTTCGTTGCCCCTTATGCTATTGTCGATGCATGACAAAAAGCCTGATCATTTCTTGTGCTTATCAAAATCCACAATGGAAGAGAGGCATGTTAGAGCGCCAATGATTAAGAGAGGGGCCTGCTAAATTAACGTTTTGATTCAAATTTAAATTAAGGCAAAACAAGTCGGCCTTTTGTCTTGAAACTATCAATTGCAAAACATTAAATAAAAAGACACAAGTTGGCCTTGTGAGAAAGTAAAAAAAATCAAAAGACATTTCTCCTAAGATCAGCGCTTACAAGAGAGAGAGTTGATGATCGCATTGTTTGATCATCAAATCAAGCAAATTTCTATCTCCTTTCATAAGCAGCAATCTTCCTTCAAGAGCAGCGATCCACTTTCATTGAAAGGCAAATTTTCTTTCACGCAGTGAATTTTCCTACCATCAAGCAGCGATAACCCTCATATCTCAGCGATTTTGGTTTATAAAATCAAGCAAAATTCAGCGAATTTCATAATTCAACCAGCAGACCTGAGACAATTCTTATCAATTACCTTGCAACTTTAAAGTGGAATTCTTATCAGTCTATAAGGCAAATTAAGGAGCAGATTTGGGACAAATTTTGGAAGCAACCCCAGTCCAAATTAAACAGACCTGAGTCTGATTCCCAGTCCTGACCTGATTGAATTGGATTTCCAGCAAAAAGCAGAGCTGAGACATCCTAATTTGGAGTGAATCTTGTTTACAAGATTGATCAGATTTCAAGTCAGCAAAATTATTTGCAGACCGAGAAGGGTTATTTCCAGATTTGAAAGGCGTTTTAGCACTTGATTGATGAAGTAAAGGAAAAACCTTTTACAATGATTTTTGAGTTTTTATTTGTATTGCTTTTGCACATATTCCTAAGGAAAACATAGATGATCTATAAGCAAAAAACAACCCATACATGTTCATTGGATATAGTGAACAATCTAAAGCATATAGATTGACAGATGTTGTAGAAAAATAAAATTGTGGGTAATAGGTATGTTATTGTGGATGAGAAAATACCATTTGTTTTCAGTTAATGGTAATTTTAGAAATAGAAGTCAATGGGTTACTAATCTTGATTTGGAACAAGTTTTGATGTTGAAATCAAACAAAGAATATTAGAAGCATCATATTCGAGGGGGTTAGTTAGAGAAGAGAGTGATCCTTGCATGTCACAACACAATTAGGAGTGCCAACAATGAAGGATGCTTGAGACGGTGAATTGCCAAAGGAAATGGAAGAAACAACTTGACCAAAGTGGCGAGTAGGTATTTTGCTCTATTTTTTACCATTTCAAGGTATTTGATCTTAGTACATTTGCATAGGCCAAAATGAATTTTGAATGGGAAGTTGCCATGAAGGTTAAATATGATGCCTTATGAAAGATAAGTTGTGGGTTTTGTGAAGATTGCTGTTAGGAGAGAAATTGATTGGTTGCAAATGGATTTATAAAGTGTAAACCAAATGGTTCTTTGGACAAGTACAAAGTTTGTCTTGTTGCTAAAGGATATGCTCAAGAGGATGGGTTAGACTATGAAGAGACCTTTGCTTCTTTAATAATGGTAATCTTTTGTTTGGACATCTAAAGTATTGCTCAATTTGGATGGAAGGTATATCAAATGGATGTCAAAAGTGCTTCCTTTTTTTCGTAGGGGTTTTAGGATTAAAGAGAACATAGGTTTGTAGGCTAGTAAAGTCCTTGGTATGGACTTAAGTAGGCTCTTCAAGTCCAATATTTTAAAATTGATCAATATCTTAAAGATTTTGGTTTTATTTATTTATTTTTGAACTCATTGGTATGTCAAAATCAACGGTGCTGACATAGTGATCTTGAATGTCTATGTTGATCATTGTTTGATGACTCGGCCAAAACTCACTAGAACCCGACTGACTTGTGGGTCCTAGAGCTCGTCGAGTCCAAGTGCCATGGACTCACGAGCCATGCCCTAGTGGGTCTAGGCACGGACTCGCTGAGTAACACACCCAACCAACATTAAAACATAATTTTTTTTAACTTTTTGATCATTTCTTGCCTCTTGGTTGCCAAAAGAAGGTCTGCACATTGAGATAGGATTGGAAGAAGAGGAGAATTGGAGTGTACGAGATTAAACTAGAGCTAATTAAGTGATTTTTCTTCTCTTTTTGTTTGTTTCCTTAGATTGAAAATCAGAAAAATCTTGAAAAATAGGGGAAAATGTTGGCAATTTTTTTTCCATTTCTCTTCTTTACCTATTTCCTAGTATTTTCAGTTTGTGTTTGAAATCAAATTTTTTCAAATGATTGATTATCTTTTTTTATTTTCTCTGATTTTTTACAAAACCCAACTAATTTTTTTAATTTTTACATGTTCAAATAACAATGTCATCTTCAAGGTCATATAGAAAAGACCCTAGATGGAAGTATGGGATATCGGGAAATAAAAACGTTGAGGTCACTTTCATTGAATACAATAAATGGATGATAGGGGGAATCAATAGATTAAAATACCACATTGCCAAAATACTTGGACAAAATGTGGACGTATCCCCTACATCTAGAGAGATGAAGGCTCTTCTTGCTAGTTATGAGTTGAAAAAAGAAGAAAGACCAGAGACTAAGAAAGCACTAGCAGCAACGATGAATCCAAATGTATACACTTCTATGCCATCATATTCCCTTGGTGGCCCAAGTCCAAGCATCCATTAACCACATTATTCTTCTTTTGGTGAGAGTCCTGAGGGTTCTGTTGTCACAAAAGTTTGCACCCTTGCTGAGCTATCAACTTAGCAACCTCGTGAAACATGGAAACAACCCCGAAGTGTGGGACCTTGTGCAATGGGGTTGAATGTTCAGAGAAAGCCGACTTCCTTCTCAATCCAAGTGCAGGTGTTGAACCAACTCAATACTCCAAATTCTACTTCTAAACCTATCCTAACAGCTTGCAAAGGAAAAGAGAAGAAATAAATGCTGAAATGAAAGGTGGTGATGCACCAAGATAAGAGATGTTTCTCTCCCCACCCAAAAATGACACAAAGAATCAATTGAAATACCCAGGAGATGCACAAACTTCAGTTGCATGAATGACCCGAACACATGTATTGAGGTTAGAATTTGTTAAGTGTCAAAGGGGAGAAGGATTCCCACAAGTCACACTCGGAAACAAGTTAACACAACATATACATGATAAAAAGCCACAAAACATACACTTATAATGTAGGTAAGGAAACATACACAACATAAATAAGCTGAAGGAAGGCAAGAATGATAATTTAAATTCATTCTTAGGCCACTGGCCAAACTTACAGTTGCAGAAATGCAAGAAAATATACAAATCTTCAAGAGAAGTGAAAGAGCAAAGAGTAGCTCAAGCCAGCAGGGAGAGAACCCTTTACAATAAGGCTTAACAGCCTATATATAGCAAACTGGTCGCAGAGGAGAGCACAAATGTCAGAGAGGAAGCCTTGACCCTGGCGTGCACAGAGGAATGTCAGTCCGGGAAGGCAGGGAGGTGCAGAGAATGCCATGTTGTGTATGCAAGCAACCTGGCCATACTCTGACAAGGCAATTCCAAGAAGAAAAGTACTTCTAGAAGGTGGATTGCCTGATATTCCAAAGTTAGAACATGCAGTCCTGACATGAAGGCCATCAAATAACCATAAATAAGCATGACCTTAGACTCTACTTGATGGCAATCCTGCAAAAAGCATTAAATGGGCTCTTGTAGCTCCATGAATGAAAGTAGAAAAGTCGCAGGGGTTGGTGGAGCATTAAGAACCTTGAGTGTTGATCACATCACCTGGAAGTTTTGCAAGTGGCCAGAAGTTGGACGTTGGGTTCTGCCGCAAGGGGAGAGGAGTCGAGAACCTAGGGGTTTTGGGATTTTGGGGTCATGAAGGAAAAGGCTTGGAACTTGGGGGTTCCGGGATTCTGCGGTCATGAAGGAAAAGGCTTTGAACTCGGGGGTTCCGGGATTCTTTTTCTATTGCTAGTGCTAGCTAGATTCTTCCACTAGGACAAAATTATTTTATTCAACACAATGTTCTAGGAACACAACCTTTTCTTGAGGATACATGATGGAATAAAGAAAAACATCATGAAGCAAGGATGGCAAGAGCAAAATTGGTACTATAATAATTTACCTTTCAATGTGGCAAGCTGAAGAGCACATAGGAAATACTGAGAGGGGGGGGGGGGAATCAGTATTTCAGAACATAGATAAACTTAAAGAGAGCAACCATAAAGACCCAAACACCAGATTTCTCTTGTAAAAACCTTTCAAGTAAAAAACCATGACATCAAATAGCTTTCATTAACAAAAATGTGCAAGCTAGATTACAAATGAGAGCACCAACCCTCTTCGAAGCACCAACTCTGAACTACTGAAGCACCAACCTCAAAAACTCTTCTGTCAAAATTTTCTCGACTTTGAACTTGTAAGACTGTCTATTTCACAACTTCAACAATTAGATTTCCAATAAATGTATATGTCCATTTGTAGAGACAAAATGACAACCAATCAATTGGTATAATTGATATTAAATGATGTAGTCTTTGTATGATACCTCCTCTACTATATACCTCAAATGGCTGCTCAAAATACTGATAATGAAATGCACGAAATCTGCCTAGATTGAAATAACACTATCTGTACGCTCAAAAGGCCGTCCAAATATCACAAAAAATACTGCTATGACAGAACAGCTATGACCAGAAGGATATTGCCTCGTCTACAAATGATGCTGCTGAAAATTGAAGAAAAATCTATGCCTTAGCAACCACCACTGCATCCAGATCTCAAGTATGATAGTCTCTTACCATGATTATATTATATTCCTTAGGCCTTAAAAAATACATCGTCAAGAAATACTTCCCAGCACACTTACACACTTCATGAGTGATTAACATAAAATACATCTCTTCTCAGGTCCTTTGCTATCAATATGCACCATGCTCATGAAGTTAACAATCAATATCTGAAAAAGAATATTTCAAACGACTCTAAATCGTGCCAGAATGAAAGTTGGAGTGTGTTCAACTTAAATTGATACTAAGTTTCCTCTCTGCACTCCAAAGCTAAACCGTTCATTTGCAGAGAAGCTTGTTCCTGTTCCAGGTATATGCCCGACTCATCGCAATAAGAATTGAAGTGTGTTTCGAAAAAATTGCACACAAAAAGAAGGTTGGCTTAGATATTTCTCACATTTTAGAAACACTGATTACATAAGAAAAAATGTAACACCTACCATTTTTAGTGTAAATTTTAAATCAGACTGTAGGTAAGCAGCAGTATAGACAATTGGCACAGGTGTTCTTTACACAGAGATCACACTTTGTTATGCAGTATGTTTATTTGATTGTTTGAGTTTGCTGGGCGCATATGTACAACATATATATTCCATGAAGATCACATGTATATGCACAACATATATTTCGCAGAGATTACACGTATATGCACAACATATATTTCACGGGCTCTAACCACCAATACCCCTGATCAAAGGGACTAAATACCCGTCTAAGGAAAACAAATGGACATGACTCCAATCAGGGGTTCATGTCTAAAGCAATGGGTGCGAAATAAACAACCCGATAGTTACTAACTAATCACACGCTGGAATTAATAGATACTAACAAACAATTATAGCAAATAAAGAGATCGCTAAAATAAGACAGCGATAACTAGTGAAATGAATAAAATGCTTATAATAATTAACACATCAGTCAGGTGGAAAGAGAACTCCTGCTGCTATAACATCAACACTCCCTCTTAGCTAGGGAGGTATCTTTCTAGATATTCATGTCATGGAGTTTGTCAACATGACATTCACCATGGCTACTCCCATGTGTGAAAGGAATTATGTGCACAAATGTTCATCACGGAGTCACTCAACGTGATGTCGTCATGGAGTCTCTCAACATGACGTCCACCATGGCTACTCCCATGTGTGGAAAGAGCAACATCTTCGTCTTAGAGATGGAAGAGGTTTTTCACCCCATATTTCACCATCTTAGGGAAACATTCATTATGACGAATAGAAAGAATCAATGTACTCAACCTCTGCAGTGCTTAGTGGCATAGAAGTCTGCTTCCTGCTACACCAGGAAATCATAGCAGACCCCAAACTGAAGTAACATCCTGAGGTACTCTTCCTATCAGAGACACTCCCTAGCCAATCAAAATCTGAGTAATCTTGTAACTTCAGATCTTTACAGGATATCCCACTGTGCCACGCAAGTATCACAAGATATGCTTTGCTGCAACTAGATGAATTTGTCTTGGGTCATTCATGAACTGACTGAGAGCACTTACTGCATAACATATGTCTGGTCTAGTATTGACTAGATACATCAATGATCCAATCAATTGTCTGTACATGGTGGGGTCTACCAAATCTGAATTAGCTGCAGAGTCACTCAACTTCTTCAATTTTTTTTCCATAGGTGTAGACATGGACTTGCAATCCATCATCCCAAATCTCTTCAAGATATCTATGGTGTATTTCCCTTGACTAAGAATAATCTCATTGGGTCTTTGCCATACTTCTAAGCCTAGAAAGTAATGCATAAGATCGAGATCCTTCATCTCAAACTCAAAGGCTAATTCTTTCTTGCATTTGACAATGAGATGTTCTGCTCCAATAAGAAATAAATCATCAACATAAAGAACCAATAGAAAGGCCTCACCATCAACTACCTTGAAGTAAAGATTGGAATTTACATCATTCTTGGAGAATCCCAAGCTCATCAAGTATCGATCAATCCTTTCATACCAAGCACAAGGTGCTTGCTTAAGGCCGTACAATGCCTTCTTCAATTTGCATACATGAGACTCCTTCCCATGAATCACAAACCATCTGGTTGCTCAATGTACACTTCTTCTTCAATCACACCATTAAGAAATGCAGTCTTTACGTCCATTTGATGTAGCTTCTAGCCTTTAGCTGATGCAATTGCAATAATAGTCCTGATAGATGTATATCGAGCAATGGGAGCAAAAGTCTCCTCATAATCTATTCCCTCCTTTTGAGAGAATCCTCTTGCCACAAATCTTGCTTTGTACTTCTCAATGCTTCTATCAACTGCATGCTTGATCTTGAAAAGCCATTTGGAAGACACCACTGCTACCAACCACATCCCAAATATCATTCTTGATGATAGACTGATATTCTTCTATCATAGCATCTCTCCACACCTATTTATCGGATTCTTCCTCAAAACTAGAAGGCTCAGATTCAATGATGTGACTCATTAATGCCACGTAGCCTAGAAACTTCTGCGGTCTCTTGTTTTCTCTAAAGGTGCCACGAGGAGCTGCATACTTTTCTGCCTCTTGCATAGTTTGTCTAGTCCATAGAGGTCTCTTCCGACCAATAGCAATATCACTTGGCCCATCAGTTGGTTCTATGGGATTAACTGGATCAATAGTTTCTTTTGGTTCAGTGGACTCCCTCTGAGTCTTAGGAGAATGATCAAGAGAAATGTCCATATCCTGAGGTGTCTCTTGTTCTTCTCTGTCTATCTCCATGTAAGATCCTTTTGATCTTTTGAAGGCTACTTCCTCTTCAAAAGATACATCCCTGCTGATCTCAATCTGTTTCTGCCCTGGAATGTAGATCTTGTAGGCCTTTGAAGACTCACTATAACCCACAAATATT
Source organism: Cryptomeria japonica (assembly GCF_030272615.1). Classification (NCBI taxonomy): domain Eukaryota; kingdom Viridiplantae; phylum Streptophyta; class Pinopsida; order Cupressales; family Cupressaceae; genus Cryptomeria; species Cryptomeria japonica. Next base: position 297,747,502 of record NC_081406.1, on the reverse strand, counting down.
CCTCTCTTGCCTGAAGGTTCTAGTTTAGATCTTTTATCTTTAGGTACATGAATATAAACAGGACAGCCAAAAATTCTTAAATGATCTCAGGTTTCACTCCTGTGAAGGCCTCTTCAGGAGTTATGTTTTCCAGTATTTGATGAGGGCTTCGGTTTTGAACATATATTGCAGTTCTGGAAGCTTCTGCCCAAAGAAAGGTTTGTAGATCGTGATCATGAATCATAGCTTTAGCTGCCCCAACTATAGATCTATTCTTTCTTTTTGCAGCTCCATTTTGCTGAGGGTTGTAAGGAACACAAAAGTCCCTCTTGATCCCTGCCTCAATGCAGAAATTGTGGAAACCTCCAGAAGTGTATTCTCCCCCATTATCAGATCTTAGAACCTTGATCCTTTTCCTGGACATATTTTCAACTTGAGCTTTGAATTCTTTGAATCTATCAAGTACTTCTTCAGACTCCTTAGATTTCAAGAAGTAAATCCAACGCATTACAGACATTGGACGACATAAATCAGAATAAATAAGATCTAAAATCCCTTTGGATCTACTTACACTACTGTGAAAAGGACCCTTAATATTCTTACCCAGTGCACATCCTTTGCAAATGCCATTATGCTCTTGACTGAGTTTTGGTAAACTAGTAACTATCTTTTCCATAGATGGAATAGCTCTGAAGTGTAGATGAGCAAGTCTCCTATACCATAGCTAACTTGTACTGGTAGAGTTATGTAATAATGCTTGAATTGGATGAATAGAAAGTTTGTATAGACTCTCTTGACGAACACCAATCATATGGGCTGTTGTTATGCTAGAGTTCTTTGGCCAAGCAAGAACTTTCCCTTCGGAAAATGTAACTTAATACCCTTTGTCCTCCAATGCTGAAATTGAGACAAGGTTTCTTTTGATCCCTGGAACAAATAGGACATCACTTAAAAGAAGAGGGATGCCAGAATCTAGATGAAGAGAGGTGGTCCCAACACCTTTTACTGAGCATCAAGCATCATCTCCGATTATCACTTGTAAGTTGGTTTCTCTTTCTACCAAGTCAGAAAGATGCTCTGGATATCCTGTAATGTGTCATGAAGCACCACTATCAATCAACCAAGTGTTACTGTCGGTTGGAACATTGCTTGAAAGTGCTGAGATGAATAGAAAACCCCCCTGCATTGTCTCTAGATTTCTTTTCATCAACATTCGCAGTAGATATTTGTTGTTTTGGTCTTGTTATACAATCTCGAGCATAGTGACCATACTTGTCACATCTATAACATTGAATGTTAGAGAGGTCCTTCTTCTTCTTTGGTTTAGGGGTTGAATCTGTTTTTCTATCTCTATTCCTCTTGAAATTTCCTTTTCTCCTTTCTTTTCCTTTCCTTCTAGATGTTTGAGCACCAAGAACATGATTTTCTTCGCTATGAGGATTTCGTCTTGTGGCCAACCTGAATTCCTCTTGAATGCAATCAACTCTAAGGCGATCAAACTTGGTATTTTAGCTCTTCCACTAATGCCTTGGATGAAGGGCTCCCAAGATTGAGGAAGATCATTCAGAGCCAACATAACTAGGTCTCTATCTCCAACTTTGTCTCCAATGGCATATAGCTGATCCTTCAACTTAGTAATCTTCATGAAGAAGAAGATGACTGAATCTCCTTTAGCCATTTTTATGTGATAGTGCAAGAGCTCTGCTGGTGTTGTTGATCTCATACAACATAACTTTGGCTGTCTTCATCTTGGATATAATTGGCACAAGATGATCTTTTACAGAATCTATCAAGATCTTTCTTGCCTTAATGTCATTCTTCTTCCATTGAGTCTTCTCAGCCTCATCAGATGGCTCAGGCACCTCTTTCTCCACGAAGTCTAGAAGATCATTTTCTTCCAACGTAATAAGAATTCTGAATTTCCAAGAGGTAAAGTTTGATGCACCATCAAGCCTATCTTCAACCTTGATTCCGTTCACCATCGTTGATTCTGAGATAGATTTAATTAGATAAGAAGTCTTTTGCTGTTTGAACGAGTCTGATCTTGATCTTGTTTAAACCAGCTCTAATACCATGTCAATTTTAAATCAGACTGTACGTAAGCAGCAGTATAGACAATTTGCATAGGTGTTCTTTACACAGAGATCACACTTTGTTATGCAGTATGTTTATTTGATTGTTTGAGTTTGCTGGGCACATATGTACAGCATATATATTCCACGAAGATCACACGTATATGCACAACATATATTTTGCAGAGATTTCACGTATATGCACAGCATATATTTCACGGACTCTGACCACTAATACCCCCGATCAAAGGGACTAAATACCCGTCTTAGGCAAACGAATGGACATGACTCCAATTGGGGGTTCACGTCTAAAGCAATGGGTGCGAAATAAACAACCCGATAGTTACTAACTAATCACACGTTGGAATTAATAGATACCAACAAACAGTTATAGCAAATAAAGAGATTGCTAAAATAAGACAGCGATAACTAGTGAAATGAATAAAATGCTTATAATAATTAACACAGCAGTCAGGTGGAAAGAGAACTCCTGCTGCTATAACATCAACACTTAGCTGACTCACTTCATTACTAGCAACGCACACACACCCTATATTTAATTTCTGATCTGACATCTGTAAGATAAAACAGAGCTGTTACTTAGTTGCCGCCTCCACTACACTTTTTTGACTACATAGAATAATATCCAAACCTAAATCGGCACATTAAAAGTAAAATGCGTTACAAAATATCCTTAAAATGAGCTGTTTTACTGACAAAAACGGTTACAAAGGAAAATGAGATCTTTCCACAATAAGACACCAACAATGCATAATGAATTTGGCTACCATTAATCCATTTCTGAACCACTAATAATTGCACCAAAAGAATATTCTTCCAGCTTGGTGAATAGCACGATCAATGAGCATAGATAGCTCCACCTTAATTTACCTCGACCCCTTAGATAAATGAAACGATGACTCTTCTCAAATTTGATTTTTGTAAATTTGTATCTTCTGAACTTTATAAAGATACTTTAGACATTCAATGAAAGACGTGTCAACTTGACAAGGCACAAGGAAAGCTTAAGCAAACAAGTAGGTAGTGTAAGTAGACAACCAACTAGCTGAAGCACACAACCACGTAGCTCAACCAGGTAGGCAAGCACCTCAACCAAGCAAGCAAGCAGCCAAAGCACACAACCAACCAGCTCAACCAGGCACCCAAGCACTTCAACCAACCAAGCAAGCAGTTGAAGCACACAACCAACCAGGTCAAGCAATAACAAAGCAACTCAACCAAGTAGCCAAGTAGCTCAAGCAATCAACTAGGTAGCTCAATTGATATTTCAATTCAATTCTCTTTTTTGAAACTCATCAACTGACCTTTGACATCAATGACAAAATGTCCAACACGAACAACCCATATTGGAAAGGTTTGGTGAATGCATTGAAAGTTGCAGGTAAGGGGCTTAAGACCCCAACAACTAGAGATTTGAATGGGCTATTGCTAGAGGAAACCATACAAAATACATTGCTTGTGGTTGATGAACAAAAGAACTTTGACAGAGAAAAGGTCGCAACATCTTATCAGATGGATGGATAGATGGATGAAATAGGACTCTCCTAAATTTTTTAGTGGCTTCAAATGGTGGATTGGTGTTCCTCAAGTCCATAGATTCCTCGCATGAAGTAAAAAATGTCGAGACTTTGCAACTTATTAGATGGGGTGATCTAGGAGGTTTGTGTTGAGAATGTTGTCCAAGTTATCATAGACAATGCAACTGCCTATGTAGTTGCAGGTAGACTCCTTGTGAAGAGGCATCCTACAATTTCATGGACTCCTTGTGTTGCACATTGCTTGGACTACTTGTTAGAGGACATTGGCAAGATTGGATGGGTGAAAAGTGTCGTTGAAGATGCTAAAAATGTTGCCAAATTATCTACAACCATACTTGGGTGCTTTCTTTGATGAGGAAATACAAATGGCAAGGACCTTGTGCAACCAAGAGTGACACGATTTGTTAGCCACTTCCTTACATTGCAAAGCATTCTTGGTGCCATTGCTCATCTCAAGCAAATGTTTGTGTCTGATTCTTGGTTGCAGTATCCATTTTCCAAGAAAGCTAAAGGGGAGAAGATTGTAAGTATAGTTTTGATGACACATTCAACAAAAATGGAGAGGAGCTAATCAGGGTAAGTAACAAACACAAACATAAAATTTATACAAGATAATCTATTTGCTGTTTTTTTAATTTTGAGAGGTTAATTTTCTAATAATCTAGAAGTTGTTTTCATTTTTTTAGGTGACAAAACCTTTGGTTAGGGTTCTTTGTATGGTGGATGGAGAGGGCATGCCAATGGGTTTCATTTATGAGGCCATGGATAGAGCCAACAAGGCCATTTCACATTACTATAGTGGAAACAAAAAAAATATGAAATCATTTGGCGCATCATTGATCATAGATGGACAAACCAACTCCACCAGCTGATACATGCCTTGGCCTAATTCTTGAACCCAAAATTCTACTTCTTTGATACATTTAAGGCTAATGAGGAGGTCATGGCAGGTGTTACTGTATGCATTGATAAGATGGCGCTTGGTTGTGAGTTGAGAGACAAGGTTCTTGATGAGTTGGAGGTGAGATTTGCTATATGTTATTTATGAATTTGGCAATTTGACTATCTAGAAACATACATTTTACATGCATAGTAACTAATTTTCTATAATTGATTTAATTTTTATTTTTATCTATTCAAGGTCTACAAGTGTGCGGAGGGGAGATTCTTTTCTTCTCAAGCAGTTGCTAGGAGAGAAAAACAACAACCAAGTAACAAATTTAGTTAAATACTACAAGAAAAAATTAGAAACTTGATTCTTATATTTTTTTAATTAATTCTTATATTTCTATATGATTTCTTGTAGATTTATGTTGGGAGAATTATGGTGCTGGCATGCCTAATCTTCAAAAGATAGCCATATGTGTTTTGTCCTAGCCATGTAGTGCTTTTGGGTGTGAACACAACTGGAGTTTATTTGAGAACATTCACACAAAGAAGAGAAATAGTTTGACCTAGCAACACCTCAATGATCTTGTCTTCGTTCGGTACAACCTTTGCCTTCAAACTAGAAAGGTGGAAGGAGTTTCACGTGAGTCCATATGGTGAATGGATTGTCAGTGAACAAGATCTTGCAAAATTGGAGAGAGGAGCAGCAGAAGAAGCATAAGTAGTAGAATTGGATGCAATGAAGGAGGATGAAGACAGTTGTGATTTTGAAGAACAAGAAACACCTCCTCCCATAGCACCTTCTAGTTCGAGGCCTCAAAAATTGGGATATATTAGGAGAGGAAAGAGGAATATGTAGATTTTATTTGGTTGTTTGTCTCATTTTGACATATCATTATATAGAAACATTTATAAACTTATGATGCTGTTATACATTTGAAAGTTTGAACTATGAGTATGATCATGAATGATGAAATTTCAAATATTGAGTGTTTGAAGATCATATGACATGTGTAATGTTTGAATTATGGCTCTTATATTCTCTAAATGCGTTAATTTCTTCCTTTTTTTTTTGTAAAACTACGGTTTTCTTCTTTGTCGAGTCGTAGCCAAGTTTTTTGCCAAGTCTTGAGCCTGAGTCCTATTTTGCATTGTTGAGTTCGCACTGAGTCCGAGTTTGCAAACTATGATGTTGATGATCGCTAAGTCACCAGGTTCGAATTCGAATTCGAAGTTCGATGCGGAAAAAATTCGAAATGTATAAAATTCAAATTAAATTCGCCATATGTAATTTTTTTAAATTTTTAATAAATACATGTAATATATCTATAAATATTAAATAAACAAAATTATTAAATAATAAACCTAAAAAAATATTAAATAAACAACATTATAAACATTAAATAAACAACATTATAAACATTATAAATAAATAATAAACCTAAAAAAATATTAAATAAACAACATTATTAAATAAATAATAATAAAATTTATAATAAACATTATTAAATTGTTTATAAAAATTTTAAACCTAAAAAAAATAAAAAATATATAAAAATATATAATATAAAATTATAAATTTTTAAACATTATAAACATTATAAATAAATAAATAAATAAATAATAAACCTAAAAAAATTTAATTATAATGTTGTTTAATTAATAAACCTAAAATAAAAATTAAAAAAAACAGAGAAGTCGAAGCCTACCTGTGCAGCAATGGCCGTAGCCCGTGTGCAGGTCAACCGTGGGCGACGTCGGGTCGGGGTAGCAATGGCGATGGCCCGTGTGGAGGTCAACCGTGGGCGATGTCGGGTCGGGGTAGCAATGGCGGTGGCCTGTGTGCAGGTCAATCGTGGGCGACGTAGCAATGGCGACTGGAACTAGTGCGTGGTGTCCGTGACTGCAACTCTGTCCATGGCCGCCTGTATTTATAAAACAAACCCGACGAAACCCTAAAACGCGCAAAAAAAATGCTTTTCGCCAGGCCTAATTTTTTATTCGAATTTATTCGAATTTAATCGAATTTTTAGGGAATGTTTCAAGTTCGGCGAATTTTGAACTTCAAGGTTCAAATTCGGCCGAACCTGGTGACTTAGGATGATCGTGACATCACCAGAAGTGATGCCATTTTAACTTAATAGATGAAACATGATATATGTTTTGTTTTTGAAATGAGTGCTCTGGGTTTGCTTCAATATTGTTAAGGTTTAAAATATTGGCAAACTGATCACAATTTTTTTGTTTGATAAACTAACAGCGTTTCATCAAACTCTCAATGAATGGTGTTTCATCATTCCTAAATGAAATTGTGCATCAACAAGTGATAGGTAGTTTGATTTATCTTACTACCACAAGTGTAGACTTATGTTTTACACTTTTGCCTTTCTTGATCATGTGTTAGCCTCAAGAGGAACATGGGCAGGCTGCAAAATGAGTCCTTCGATATATAAAGGGGTTTGTTGACTTCGGCATTCTATATTGGCTATTTGTTAACGTCATGCTAACTAGGTATACTGATTCTAATTGGGCTGGATTAGTTTATACTAGAAAGTATACAACAATACACTTGGTATAGGAGTAATTTCTTGGCAGAGCAAGCTACAAAACACAGTTGCATTATCTTTCACCGAAGCAAAATATAAGATAGCACTCAGTACAAATTGTGTGGTAATTAGATTTAGATGGCTATTGGTTGGTATTCAATTGGGTTAAACTACACCAAACTCACTTTCTATGACAACTAATTTATTATCAAGATGGTGAAAAGCCAGTCTATCACCCTAGAACTCAAAATATTGAAGTTCGTCATCATTACATTCACCAATTGGTTGAAAGAAATTTTTCATTATTATTGTCCTATAGAGGACCAGATTGCAAACATAATGATTAATCTACTTGGTAAAGTTAAATTTGTCAAGTTTGGAGATAATCTTGGAATTGTAACTAGTTTAGTCACTAAGGGGGGTATTAGATTAATATGGATCAATGTTAGCATTATAGGAAATATCTTAGCATTATGGGATGTATGTTAGTTTTAGATTTGTTATTATTGTGATAATATTAGCACATTGATGGTTGTTGTTTCACGTAGGTTGTAGGTTGTTGCGAGTTTTTAATAAATAATAGGATTGGTTGTTTTACTATCTGTCTTATATAATAAGCCATTCTACAATACAATATTTATTGGCTCAAGGATATAATAATAATACCTGTGCCTCCTTTAAATATGAATCATTTTCATGTAGCTCTTATATAGAATCATAATTACCAACCTCTATTCTCATTTCATTTAGCAACAAGCATTTTTTTCTTAATGCATCAGCTAACCAGTTTGATCTACTACTTTTATGCTTCAAAACAAACAAATAATTTTGAAGGAACTTAACCTATTTCATGTGCCTTTGATACCTTGGCTGTTTATTTAGTACAATGCATTATGATGAATGAATATGACAAATTTCTTTGTGTAGCATATAGTGTTTCCACTTAAGTGCTTTTATAATTGCATAAAATTCTTGATCATAGACAGAGTTCTTTTTAGCTTCATCTGATTTTTTAGTAAAAATAAGACAGGTTGTTTGGCTACCTTTCCTTTTAAGAGCTGAAAACTGTTGTTGTTGTCCAGTGCAGCTCACTGCTATCACCTTTCATGGTCTCTCTGATAGGTGCACAAATGTCACTAAATTTTTTAATAAGCTTCTTATAGAAGCTTGCTAGGCCATGAAAATTTCTTGTCTCAAATGTATTCTTTGAAGGTGGTCACTTTATAATGGCTTTGATTTTTATTTTGGATCTATTCTGAAACCTTCTTAGGAAATGACAAATCCCAAATACACCAATTCTTTCTTCATAAAATTACGTTTCTTCAAATTGATTAGCAACGCTTGTCATTTTACTCATAGCAGGAATGTTTCTCTTTCATTTTACTGAAAATTAAAATGTTATACAAGTAAACCTTCATGAAGTTACTAAGAAAGGTCTTCAATACTTCGCTCATCAACCTCATGAAATGCTTAATGCATTGGTCAATCCGAATGGAATGACTTTGCACTCATAAAACCCATCCTTTGTCTTGAATGTGGTCTTCCATTCACCCCCTCTCTAATTTGAATTTGGTGATAGCCACTCTTGAAATTAACTTTTCTGAAATATTTGGTACCATTTGAGCAATCCATAAGTCACCGATTTGGTTTCAATTTTTTATCTAATAGCATTTGAACTTGCTTTTCCATTTTCTATTGGTGTCATCTTGTATGCGGCTTGTTTGGTAAGCTTGCTTTGCAAATTAAATCCATGTGATGATTATTAATACTTGATATGGGTGGTAACCTGTTTGACAACTCCTGCCAAAGAGTTCTGACATATTCTTCTAGTAATTTTTACTTCCGGTAGAACTTCCTTTTTTGATCAATAACCCTCTTCATCATGAGAGACTCTCCTTGTTCCAATTTTTCTATATGTTGAGGTGATGCTAAGCTCTTCTCATCAGCTTGGGCAATTTGTTTTGGTTTTCCTCAGTAATTCTTCCTCGGTCTTCTTGTGATTATGGACATTCAAAGGCTCTATGACCAGTTTCCCCACGTGTAACAACTGAATATTCTACCTTTTCCTTTTTGGTATTATCCTTTTCCTCTCAAGAAATTTCCACATCCACTTGTATCTTGATTGAAATTCTCATTCTGAAGGGTGCTAGATTTGCTCTTGTTTACATGCCTTTTATCATTACTGAATTGTGCTTTTCCTTTGGAGGATCTCCTTCTTCCTCTTGAGTTGCTTTCTTGTTTTTTGGTCATTTTCTTCTCTACTCTTAAGTCATATTGATAAGCTTCCTCCATAGATCTTGTGAGTTTCATGTTGGACTCATCTTGAATTGACATTAGAAACCTGTTTGATGTATCTGACAAGTTTTGTTTAATAATCTTTTATAAGACTAGCCCAAATATTGATTCTGTAGAACTTCTCTTTGTAGGCCTTGACATTCATTCAGCTTTCTTTGTGTTGAATTCTGTAATTGCTTTAATAAATTCATCTTTCAGTTTGTTAGGAACAAATATGCTTTCAATTTCACAACAATTTGATTCATCTCCTTTCCTCTCCTTTGTTTGTCTATCTGGATATGATCCCACCATAGAGATGCATGACCTTTCAACTTGGTATTGAGAAATTTCACCCTTTTTAGGTCTTCTATTGACTTAAAGTCAAAATACATTTGCATTTTTAAAATTGAGTAAGAGCTCTTTAGTACTTAGGCCTCCATTGTAACATTGAGTATCCATCCATAATTTTTTTTTTGGTTTCTTTCAAGCTTGGTTCTTGAGAAATAGCCTATTACTTTTTCCTTTTCATCTTCATTCATGTTGTTAATATACACACCTCTTCTTCATGCTGTCACTATTGCTTCCAATCTAGCAACCAATGCTCTCAGAATATTTGTTATATCAACATTTCTTTGATCTCTCTGTCTGCTTTTATGAGTCTTGTCTTCCACTTAATATCTTTGAAGTCACTCGAGCTTTTTAAGACTTTACTTTTTCAAACATTTCAACAACCCAGTAAGGTAACTTGCCTTTCATAGCACTTGATGTAGTGAAAGATCAGGAGCTGAGTGAAAGGAAGCTGATGCTAGCAGTGCTACACTCAAACCGAATCGTAAAATAAAGCAAGGAGAGAATAATACTCAGAAATTTAATGTTCAGAATTCACATTACATCTTGCATTTAGGCATGTAGCCTAGCAGTAAGGCTTTACATTAACTCAGAAATTCATCAACAGCTTTGCTTGGTGTTACCGTCCCATGAAAGCCAGCAGAATTTTATTTCACAGCTTTTGTAACCCACGACGGCTGTACCTGTATCTTTACTGTTGATCATTACCTGTATCTTGTTCTTATAAAGGATGTCTGGTCCTAGCAAAAGAAACTATCACCAGTCTTAAGATTTATGAACTGCCATCGGTCAGTAATACTTAAAGCAGGGATAAAGTGGGTGAATGAAGCATCAGTCAGAAGGCTGCAGCAAATGTAACTGCCTGCTAGGACTTATAGCACAAATGCCCAGGACCTGTTGATGTGTTTTTCAGGCACTTGAAACACAGAATAAAATACCAAAGTATTTTACCTTCTCTTGAACAAAATCACCTCAGATGCTAAATATCTGATCAACTAAGACGATTCCAAGGTTTCTACGGTTAGTTCTTGACATGTGGGTAACTCAATGGTTTGATGTGAATTGCTGTTTTCACAAAGGGACTTACATAATTGTTCTTGAAAACTCAAGTTTACCATGAATGGAGTAGGTTTGCCAATGATTTCAAATGACTTAAGGTTTTGCAATAGGAGCTCTTGATCTATTTCTAACAAAGATTTTCAATGAAATGCTAAAGGATGAGGGGTTTATAAGTTCTATTCTAATCCTATCTTAAACCTAGAATGCAAGAGATGGTGCATGATTCAATGAAATTCAACTAGGCTAGGTATTGTCATCAAAGAGCAACTCTACACAAGCCTAGTGCAATCATCTAAGGTAAATTTATAGATGTTCAAATTCATACTAAGCAACATCAACACCATCAATTGGATTCATATCAATGAATAAGCACAAATTGAAGTTAAGTTCGATTTTAAATTCCAGTTGACCACACAAGGCAAAAAGCTAGTGGTACGGATAAACGAATTTCATTCAAATGCATTCAACAATTTCTTTCGTTCAACTAAAATACTTGAAAACAAATTCTTATCTAAATTCTCGAGGTATTAGAACCATACAATGCTTCAAAATCTCATAAAATCACTAAACTTGAAGCATATAGGCAACAATTCTTAAAAATCTCTCTCCTACAAATGAGAGGAATGGGGCTTAGATAGAGTCTCCAATTGAAATGAATGGCCAAGATTCACTTAGAATCAAGGGCCAAGATCATGCCAACATTACCCTAATTAGGGTTTACATAAAAAATGGAATAAAAAAAGGAGGTCCAACGGGATGACACCTAGTCATTGAGTAGGGAATCTTCCAGAAGATTCCAGCTTGCATCCCTCTCTCTAGCATTGGGTTGAGTTCCTCCATCGTAGCACTGGGTAGACCTTCTTGCTACAAATCAATCACATCCAAGGCATATGAGCAAGCATAAAAAATGCTTTCCCAATCCGGCATAAGCTTCTGCAAGTTGTTGATGTGAATCATGAGAGAAACCAAGTCATCTAGCTGATTTTTCCTTATGGATTCCAACTGTTTGAAGTAAATAAATTTCATCTTCTCTTTCAACTCTTCCAAATTCAAATTACTGGAAGCGTGGACATGTTGTCCCAGTAACTCTTCAATAGATGTAAGGATCTTGGATTGTATCTCTTGTATTGATCCCTCCATTTCCATGCACCTGATCTGGAATAGAGAAGAAGTTACGTTTCCTCATGAAGTCCACTGACATCCGAGACCACATCTTCCTTCTAACTGTGAACTCATCCATGAGATTAGCCCAATAGTCTTCGATGTCAATCCTGTGTATAAACTTTCCTTCTCTGAAATGGGTCAAATTGATCCTTGCCTCTATAGATTCCAAGATGAAAGAATTCCAATTCTTTATTAACTATCTCTGTTGCTGCTATGGTGGGGCATACCTCCATTTTTCCAAGCGTGATAGGAAAAGTTATCCCTTGCTCGTGCTTTTCCTTCTAGATGAAATCAAACTCTAGGTACTGCCTCACTATCTCAAGTAACACCATCTTATCTGTTAGATACCTAAGAAGCTTGTATGGTTTTGAAGTGAATCCCTGAATCCTTAGGTATATGAAGGTAGGAAACTAAATATACCATGATCCGTACTTCTCATTGAGTGACATTGCCTCCTTAGACAATCGTTTATGTATTCCGCCTTGCACCAACCTCGTGATGTACATGGTGAAAGCATCGTTCACCCTTCTATAGTGTTCAATCTCATGTAGGTGGGGTTGTGGATAGCACTCATACACTTTGTATTGCCTTGACCTGTTTCCAACTTCGCTCGTGCATATCAATCCTTTGTAAACTGTGTGCTTTGCTAGCATGTAGACTAGGTAGGAAGTCATGTTGAACATACTAGTCCTCTCCAAACTCCTTAACTGGATATCTAAATTGTCACTTATAATCTTCGCCTAGTTAATCATGACTGCCTCCCGCTATTTCTTCGATAAAATAATACATCTATGTCTCAAATAGCGCCCCTTGAGGTTCTCCCATGACTCGGTTGAGTAGAAATATCAAATCGCTGCACTCCTCAAAGTCTGTACATAGGAGTCTTTTAGGTAACTTAGAGTGGTAACACCTTGTCTCAAGAAAACTGTCAAACATGAATCCGATCTTCTTTCAAATTTAGTGTGAGCTTCTTCCTTGGTTCTCTCTTGCATGTCTTGATACCTAGGGATTCCCAATGCCTCCTTGATAGACTCTTCAGCTAGGTATGCAAACACCAACCCCTTAGGAGATTTGATCGTCCTGGTTTGTGGGTCATAATGCTTCGCACATTCAACCATGAGTTCATTGCACTGAATTGATGGCGGAAAACTAGCTGTGTCGTAAATTCCACTCTTAATGATATTAGCAGCCAAGGATGATGGTAGGTGATTCTTCGTTCCAAACAATCTTCGTCTTATCCTCTTTATATCCAGGTACTCCATATTGGTGTCTACAATCTTCTTCCATCGGGATGTTATATGTGACTCCGGATGGTAACCTTCTTGCACAACCTTCAGCTGAGTCTTCCTTGCTGATATCCCTACTTTAGACATGGCACCTGTATGAAGCTGGAAGTCAATAACATGATAAAATAATTCTAATAATTCATTTTTCAGAATTTCCGTAGGTTCTGATTTTTCAAAAAATTTCATATTTATAAGGTCAAAAATCAGAATTTTAAACAATAAGTAACACAAATTCTGAAAATGTGTAAATTCCAATCCAAATAAGGCATATCGTCTCTCAGAAACCTGAATTTCAGACTTCAAACAAGTCTGATTACAAATTTTGAAGTCTGAATACACTCTTGCAAACTCAGAAAAATGAAGTGTTATGATGTCAAAATATTATCTCAGGTCTGATTTTCTGAGTTTGAAGGTCTGAAAACACCTCTGCAACTGAACTTTCAATGGCTGGTAACCCTTACAAACATGGTGCCACCTCTATACTTAATGCGATTTTTGCCTCAATCAACTGGAAATCAATGCATTTTGGGCACACACAATGGCTGGAAACATTATCTGGGTTAGCGAATGAGACTTGGAATTAATACAATGCAAATTAGTGGTGGCTGGAAATGTTGTCACAGCTGGTAAAAATATCCTTAACCAGCAATGGTGCCCTCTCTCAATGCTCCAAATATCTCTCAATAATGGTGCCACAAGGGTCTTGAATCAAATCGTGCCCTCCTTCAGCTGTAGCTAACCTCTATTTGCCTTCTTCCAGCTCGCCAACTATCGAATCAGTCATAATATAATATAATATTAGGCGCTGGACTGCATGTTTTATTCATGTTTTTACCTTGTAAAGTCACCACACAGCCAATGTGGGATAAAAGTTTGCCTTTACCAGCACATAGGAAAATCGTTATGCATTGGGATTTCAACACTTAGCATCATTTTCATCTTGTTTGATCATTAAATGCACATGGTGGAAAATCGATGTCAATTGGGACACATTCACCTTAAACATTTCACTTGAATTCAATCTCCAGCCAGTTGGGGAAAATGGAATCCCATTGGGACATCTTGTTTTCACTTAAATTCATCCCATTTTGCAAATTATAACCTTGAGGGGAATATTGACCTTCATCTGGACGTTGAAATTCCATCACTTAACTCATTTTACCTCACAAATCCACTCCAGGGGAAAATCGATGGACGCGTCTATTCTGGCTCCAAAACGGCGGTACGGATTGACTAACATGCGTGTTAGTCGTGCGTTTTACACTGTCGATTTTGCAATAAACGGCTGCGATTGACTAACACGTCGCTATCACGCTGTACAAAAGGTCTGTTTTGGAGCTAGAATAGCTTCAGCCAAAATCGATAGCCATCTGGACAAACAAATCTGATCATTTTCATGCAAAATACCCCCCTAGTGGAGATTTGCCCTTCATCGGGACTCAACTTCCCATTAAAATCTCATTAAGATCCATCATAGTATTCTCCAGGGGAAATTTGAACCCCATGAGGATGCATAAACTTAGTCATTTTCCTTCATTTTGTCCCTAGTGGAGAATCGACCTCCATCTGGACACACAAATTCATCCTCACTTCACTTCATTTCAACCACTTTCGTTTGGTGGAAATTCCAATCTCATCAGGACACACAAATTGCACTCAAACTTGGCCATTTTACTCCTTGGTGGAAAACCATGGGTCATCGGGACACACTCTTCATGCATTTTTTCTCTGGTGCAAAACAACCTCCATCAGGACACCTTCAGTGGAGATTCCTGACGCATTGGGACTTTCTCGAAAATTACATGCAAATTCAGTCCATAAGGGGAAAAACGCACCTTATCGGGACTGAGACCATTTTTATCATTAAAATAACTCTTTTGCTCAAAAAAGGAGTGGAAAATCATGCTCCATCAGGACAAAGTTCATTTTCACTTCTAAAATTGAGTGGAAAAACGCCTCCTATCGGAACTTTTCACTTTTATGCCTTAATTTCATGGGGAAAAAGGTCTTCCTTCGAGACTGTGATGATTTTCACACTGTAAAAGCCTAGACTTGTCAAATTTTATCATTTAGCACAGTGGAAATTCTATTTCCATCAGTACTTTTAACATTTTAGTTGGATTTGAGGGGGTGGAAAACAGGAGTCCATCAGGACTTAGTGCATTTTTGACTTATTTTACCTCCTAGGAGTGGAAAAAAGACTCCTATAGGGACTTTTGATGCTCTAGCACAAAAATCACACCAATTTGCAACATTTAAAACACATTTTACGCTCACATTTTAAAGGTTAGTTGCAACCTCAAAACTTAAATTTTTTTTAGGATCACCTTAACATTTTAAAACCTTCTAAACACTTCGATCCTATTGACTTCAAAACTCAAAAATTTAAACATTACTTGCACATTGAAGACCTATGAACATGATCACATAAAAAAACGAGACTCGGGCATGAAAGCCCAAAATTGCCACCTGACTGCAAAAAAACCTAAACTAACAAGAGCGGAGAGCAAGAACGAGAGGGTCCTTGTTTGCAATGGGGTGATGTGTGAAAAGGTCCCAACAGGATCCCATTAGGAGTCACCTCTAATAGGGTTGCTGTCATCAGCCTTTAATAGGCTCTACACCAGTGTTCCACGGGCGTCGGGGACGGAGGGACGCGGGGACGTGTCTCCGAGATGGGGGGACCAAGGGTCTAAATTTGGGGACGGCGGGGGGACGGCGGCGGGGTGGTGGTGCTCATATACTTATACATATACATATAGTACTTGAAAAACTAGTTTTGAAAAGATGTATAACAGTATAAGAATTAGATTTCAAATGAAACTATAGGAAATACCAAGATTACTTAGATTAGTGATACGTAACTAATTGCTAAAAGTAAATAAAATTTGACAAATGAAATTGTCAAATTGGAGATTTCTCATTTCTATCATATGAATATCGTAAAAGGAAAACGAAAATACGAATATCTGATGCCATTGCAAAGTCTATAATAATAAAGATGATTACATGATTCATCATTACAATGAGTAGCCAAATACAAATACGTGTAGCAATAGCATTACAAAAGAGACTAGAGTCAAATACAAAATGACAAAACTGAAAACTCAAACTGTAGCTAATGGAGGCCTCTAATCATCTGCGAACTCCTCCTCACTGGAACTGCTGGACTCCTGAGGATCAAGGTCCCTCAAGCTCACACCAACTAGCCTTGCATCTGAAGTGGTAGGATCATCCTCATCAATCTGTGAAGGCTCCTCTGGCTCTACATCCCATCGTGCCGCTGGACTCTCCTTGTACATGAGTGTCTTGCGGTCAATGAGACGCAAAGCACTGCGTACAGCCACAAGCTTCTCTGCTCTCTTAGAGGTAAGTCTGTTCCTCTTAAGAGAGTGGATGAAGCTATATGTAGACCAGTTCCTCTCAGCAGCTGAAGAACTGGAAATCTGGGATAGCAGACGGATGGCTAGAGTGGTGGTCAAAGATTTCGGGCCATGACAATTCCACCATAAAAGTGGGTCCTCCTGTGCCATGTTGTCTATATCCACCTTTGCCGCATTTGAATAACCTCTAAGAGTGGCAAATCTTCCCCACTCAGTGCGCATTGTGCCGGCATCTCTGGAATCAAACATCTTCTCTATGCACCTAAAGAAACCCGCCTTCACCTCATCATCTTGAATCGGTGTCAGTCTACCCGGTCTAGCCTTGTACCACTTAGGATTCAAGGCAAAGGAAGCCATATGCAAAGGAGTGCTCAACTTGTCCCATCTATGCTGAATGATAGGCTGGATTTGCTCATTGTAGAATGCTAAAGAGGGGTCCTTTACTCGCACAGCAACCCTCATCTGGTCAAGCATAGAGTCAATGCACTCATACACCTCTCCAAGGTTAGGTGCATCCCCATCCCCATATCTGATCACCTGGAATACTGGAGTAATGATAGAGACAATGTATTTCGCATTAGTCCAAAACACATCACTCTTCACTATCTCCTTCACCCTTCTCCCTTGCTCTTTCTTGGCCTCAGCCCACCTATTCCACTCATTAGTCATAACCATGAGTTGCAATGCCTCTTGCAACTCAATCATTCTCTCCAAGAGAATGAAATAGGATGCATATCTAGTCTCAACTGGTTTCAAGAACTCCTCCTTTGCGAAGGTCCTGAAGAGTGCATGTGAAGTGTGGTGGTTGCAGATAAACATCTACACATCTCTCGCATCGGTGACCACTCCTCTAATCCAGTCAATCTTCCCCATGTCCTTGAGTGCATTGTTCATGGCATGCACACAACATGGGGTCCACCAAATGTGTCTATAGGCTGCCTCAATGAGTCTCCCTGCTGCTCTACACACATGGGCTGCATCTGTCACTACTTGGACCACATTTTGTGGCCCAACCTCCTCAATAGCCTCCCTGAGGACCTGAAACTGGAAATCAGCATCTTTACGATGCCCTGTACAATCAACTGCTCTAAGGAAGTACGGGCCCTCTGCACATGTGACCATGACGTTGATGAGTGGACGATGGCTAATGTTCGTCCACCCATCCATAACTATGCTGCACCCCGATGCCACCCAACATGCCTTCATCTTCTCCATCAAAATATTGATCTTGGAATAGCTTTTATCCAAGATCGAGGTCCTCATTTTCGTCTCCCTTGGTGGCACATAAGATGGTCCTCCCTTGGCCACCATAGCCATCATCTCCCTATAATAAGGAGACCGTGTAACATGAAATGGAATGCCATTGGCAAAGAAGAACTTGCCAATGGATTCATCTATCTCATCTCTCAGCTGCACATTAAACATATCAGTAATGGGGTTGCTCTGTGTTGTCTGCAACTTACGTTTCCCAGCCCTGGCGGCAGTAGAAGTGGAAGTGGATGGAGATCCAAACATCATTCCTCCCGTCTGCAAAGCATGAGAAGTATGAAGTGCTGCCCTAGTAGACAAAGTAGTAGGCATTGAAATATTTGTGTCATCTGGAACCCCCCAAATCCTATTAAACTCAATTCTGTACTGTATATATTTGGCTTCCTCCAAAAACTTACAATGTTTCATGCCTTTTCCTCTCCAAAACAGAAAGTGTGCATTCACCCTACTAATGCTACCGAACCATTCTGTGTCACAAATATTGCACTTCCACTTCCTTGTTCCCCCACTTGAATGTGATGCAGTGCCTTGTACTGATATTCGTGAAGCAAACTGTTTTAGAGGAGACTTAGGATCAAAATGACCCCTAGCATATGGTGCCAACAACTCTGAAGGGCAACCTGTACTAGCTGGTGCACTTGCCATAGAGCTAGATTGGGCTCCAGGATCAGCCCCATGGTCACCCCCCTCATTTTCAGGTTCATATTCTGAATCATTCTCACTATGAGAATGGATTTCCATGTCATCTTCACTCATGCCTTGGGAGCTCATTGTGAAATTGACATTGCATTTCACAAAATAAAAATAAAATCAGCCTAGTTTAACAATATATTTTTAAATTTTTTTCCTATTCATCTCAAAATGAGATTTGATGTTGAATCTTGAGGGCAAAATGATGCCCTCAAGATTCAACATCAAATCTCATTTTGAGTCTTGAGATGAATAGGGAAAAAAAGTCCAAAAATGACATAGAACATTGAAAATCAGAAAATATTAAAAAAAAAACAAGAAAAAAACAAGAAAAAGTTGAAAATACCCTACCTTGTGCTTGAAAAATCTCTCCAAAATGTAGAAGAATCTTCTTCTTCCTCTTCTTCTTGCTTCTTCTAGCTCCTATCACACTTGCAATCAGCTTTTCTCACCCCTTCAATCAGTCTTCTTCAAGTTTTTCCTCCTCTTTAGCTTGCTGGAAAAAAAAATCAGTTTACCAAAATGAGAGTTAAATCTAAAAAAAACATGCTTTTGTGTTGTTTTGGGGGGTTGGGTGGGGCCTACGTCCAATTAGGGTTACCCCTTAATCCCCCCAAAAGGCACATGTTTTTTAAAATGTTGCTTTTTTTGTTTGTTTAGGCGTGGGGATGCGGGAGACGCCTGGGCGTCTCTCCGTCCCTCGAGAGACGCCTGGGCATTTCTTGAGGGACGGGGAGACGTCTCCACGTCTCGGCGGCAATTGGGTGGTAGTGGCGGGACGGCGGGGGACGTCGCGTCCCCATCCCCCCGTCCCTGAGACGTCCCTGGCGGGGGGACACGCCCAAAAAGGGGGGGGACGCGTCCCCGTGGAATGGGGCTCTACACCAATCATGAATTTGCGAATGAGTGATGTAAGATGCTGGAGGAGACTGCAGGTATTAAATACCTACAACCTGACTAGGATCACCTGGAAGATAGGATGAACTACCTGACATTCGGGCTTCAACTGTAGAGCCTGAAAACTTACACACAAGACAGCAAGAAGAAAAATGAACCTGAAAACACAGAGAGCAATTAGAAGAAAAAGACAAAACTGGACAGTAGGATTACAGGTTACTCGGATGCTTCAGTATGAAAAGGATTCATTTCAAAACTGATCCAAGCAATAGCAAACATAAGAAGCAGTCTCCTTGTTGGCTTGTTTTCTATCATGGAACAATATTTTTGTAGATATGTGCATGAAAACAGACGTTATGTACATCTTTATGAGTGAAGTTTCATCATCTCAAATGAGATTATTGCTCAAGTAGACATCCGAGATTTAAACTGAATGACAAAGATAAGTGGAGCCTTATAACATGTAGAGATTGAACTTATTAATCTTAATTTTGAATGTATTTGTTGGTTGGTTGTGACATTATTTGTTTGACAATTTCATAGTTTAGATGGCTAAGTTAGATATTTAAATTCAAATTTGCAAGTAATTTGAGTTTTAGGATATTTGCTTGCTTTACTCTTCTCTATAAAATCCAATCTGAAAGTTATATGAATTTGACTTCAGACGGAGTTAACTACTGCTGAAAGAGAGCTTGATCAGAATACAAATTTTGATTGGAACCGCATTCAAGAAAGTGGCAAGGAATCAGAGGCTCTATTTGGGCCTGGATACACAGGACTTATCAATCTTGGGAACAGGTTTCATTATTTAATTCATTTTATTGAGTTTACTATGTTTATGGTTGATATGAGTAATGTCTTATTTAAAAATTTATATTGTCCTGCTCACTAATGTTTTTGATTCTGTAGCTGCTACTTGGCATCTATCATGCAAACAGTATTTTCTACAAGGGATTTTGTCTCACGGTAAGTAATGTTTGTTCTGCAGTATTTTGATCCTTGTCCCAGGTTTTGATTTTAACAAATTTTCACCTTGTTTTACCTATGCTTTATATATTTGTGACATTAATTTTTCTTTCTATCTTGGTTTTGGTCAGTTATTTTCGAGATCAAAATTTGAGTGAAGCATTTGAAAGGGCTCCTGCAGATCCAACTGTGGAATTGAACATGCAGCTGTAAGTCTAACACTCATTATGCTGCTATTGCTAAAAACAAGAAAAAATTTAGTAAAATTTGGAAAGTGAAGTGCATTTCTATATGATGCTTAGAAAATTGAGCATATGCAAAGGATTGTTTTTAGGGGTTGCAAGTAGCACATGGACATGATGCCAAATCACATTTACTTATGGTTCATCTGGCACTTAACTTTTATGTTTCTGCAGGATCCCCTTAGTTTCTAGGTACTAATTATTGGATTCAACCGCTCTATTTTGAGGATGAACATTGCATTCCCAATTGATTTATTTATTGAAAAGATTCAGATAACAATATAATAAACATGTGGCCAAAATCAGTAGAGTTCCTCATTACTTTTGGACGGTATTATGACATTGCAAAATAATAGATAATGTTATCTACAGAAATCCAATTTATTTCTTTACTATTTTAGAAAGCCATCCTCTGATTAACTCTCTTTCAAACTTCTCTGACAAGCAAACAAGACCACTGGTCATACTGTGAGTTGCAATATTTTTCTCTGCTGTAACATATCTCATAGATTCAATCATATGATTGCCTCATTTTAAGATAATGATTGCATTACTTCTTTCAGCATCAACCTCAGCCTGTGGAAGGCGCATGATGTCCTCGACAACTTTTAATTGTTTTAGCTCATTGTCAATTGTTTAGGCAACAGCATTCAAAGCAGGCATCTTTCCATGATACTTCTATGCAGAAGCAAGAACAACTTGTATGTGCAATTTTTTTTTCGCTTGGCATGTAGAAACTCTAGGTGCCCAAACATAGAAGAAACTCAGCAATTTAATACATCCAAGAACACTGGAAAAGAATCTAAGTCTTGTTGTATTTTCAGCATTCTTGTGTGTTTTACATTTTTCCATGTTTTGTTCCTGCATAAAGTTACAGCCATCTTGCATCAATTCACAGTCATCCTGCATTGATTTACAGTGTTTAGTTGTTGATTTAACTGGCAGCAGTGTTCAGTTGTCGATTTAATTGGCAAAGGAAAAATAAAAAAACACAAAAAACAGTGTCACAGTGAGTACTTGTAGATTCTGATATTAATGCTTTAAACTGTCTGTTTGCAAACTTTTCTGATAAATCATCTGCCTTTCGCTCACAAATGAATACAAGAAGGTGGTCACGTATGTTTTTTTTTATCAGCAAGCTTTGGGATTTTTAGCCTGGCTCAAGTCCAGGAGAGATCAGAACGGGGACCTCCTCCCCAATCAACATATTAGATTGAGAAGCCACTCATTAAACTTAGAATCCACTTATTCAACTTGGAATCCACTTAACTTATATCAACTTAGAAGCCACAATGGAAGTCCAAGATCCACCATTTGGAATTCCAATACTAGATGTCATTTTAGGGATTTGAACTTGGATCTCCATCTTGAGAACCTTATGGCCTTGCCATTAGAGCACAACCCCATTGACAAGATGGTCATGTATGTATAAAAATTAAACAATGAAGAATACATGCTTTGGAGCTGAAAATTTATTGTTAAGAACTTTAGAGTTTCTAAAGGCACATTTTATGTCACTTCTTTTGTATGTTGTATATTTCTAGATTTTAGGTCCTACGATCTTTATAGCTTGGCAATGATTAGATTTGTTTATTTGTGTTTAAAACAAGCTTGCTAAATCAGCCTATGAAAACATGCTCTTGTATGCTCATCTATCATTGATTCATTTGTGAATTTTTTTCTGGGTGGCTTGTTTTTTGTTCTTCACTATTATCAGCGTAAAGCTTGGGCATGGGATGTTGTCTGGAAAGTACTCCTCTCCAGTACAAGAG
Source organism: Cryptomeria japonica (assembly GCF_030272615.1). Lineage (NCBI taxonomy): Eukaryota > Viridiplantae > Streptophyta > Pinopsida > Cupressales > Cupressaceae > Cryptomeria > Cryptomeria japonica. Next base: position 297,725,108 of record NC_081406.1, on the reverse strand, counting down.
GTATTTCTTCTGATCCCTATCACTGTTTTTTTTTCCTGCGGGGTTGTACATCTAACGAGAATATTTTCAAATTTGGATTTGGTGTGATCAGGATAATGACGTAGAAATTTCTGAGAAGATGACTTCAAAAACAGTAAGTTCTTGCTCTTTCGTTTTTTATTTGAATGATTTTGCGATGATCTTTTGTTTTACAAGTTTTTCCTCAATTTGCAGAAACAGTAAAAGATAAATACATTTAAAAGGAACTGGTTTTGGCTTGAGTGATGGTTATCTATTTACTAGAGTTGCTTTTTTCAACTCTCATGTTGTTTGGTCTAATTTGAGATGTTTCATTCCAACAAAGTTTAATTTTCTCATAAACTGATTATGAATTTTCAAATATGTTCTTCATTCTTTGTATTTCATCCATTTTGTCTCTACAAAGTTATAGATATTTTTTTTGGTATATCTAACCCCGTTGTTTCGTACACACACTTGAAGAACACAGAATGTCTTTCAATTGCTAAAGATCCATCTATTTTGGTTTTTTGATATTTGTACATAAAGAGAGAATTTTGCAATGACCAGGAATCTTTTCTTAAAGTTCAGAGATTGTTACCATCTTGCCTTGCTACTTGATACAATTGAAATGGAAAATAAAAAGAATTTATGATTTTGTTTTATCTTCAAAATATACTTGATCCAAAGGTGAATCAGCCCAACTGTTGGTCAACTATTTGTAAGTAAAGCTTATTGGGTGAAGCTGCAGCTTAATATGTAAAATGTGCAGAAATTCCTGTTTTGGAGTCATTTTCATATTCTGCATAAAATAATATTTTTCTATGATCTTTCAGTATTTCTTACTTGCAACCATTTGTTATCATAAGTTTTTCTGTATTTGTGAAATAAACTAATCTAAAATCTGGAAATTCTTGAAACAGGTAAGAAAAAGATTTGAATCATGAATGTCTAAAATATGAAAGAAAAAACTGATGAACTTCCATGCCAAACAGCAATAAAATTCTGTTTGAGTACATAGAATACTCACAATGCCCAATGCTCGTAAGGAATCCCGAATCAGCCCCAATTCTGAATAGAAATTAGTCTTAAATGCCTTTTTATTGTACAGATAGATCACACAAATTTTCATAAAGGAAAGTTGCCAACCACAGTAAGTGATGCCATTGTTATGATCTAGAAAACCCTATTATAAATTGAAACCCTCTTGAAGAGTCAGTGGGGAAACCTTTCTTGCTTCATTCTCCTAAATCAAGCTATTTAAATATCTCTGCCTTAAAAGCGTGTTACCGATCACCATGAATTTCTTGGTTTCTTCTTCTTATTTTATTTCTTATTATGTGTTTCATTTTATCAAATGGTGTGTTGCCCCGTGGACGGCCCAACGAATCAGCTGGGGGGTAGGACATTGTCACCCTCATCATTTCGATGATTTGCCTCAGTTGCCATTATTTCCCTTGATAACTAATTATTGCCTTTATCAAATCCCCTTAATTTGAAATTTACCATTGTTTCCGGATACCGTAAACCATTGTTACCAAACCGTGTTTGCACAGCACTGGTGTTGAGCTGCAGTGTGAATTTCTGAATATGGCAAAAGGTCGCCGCCCACGGCATGAACCTATCTCCTTGCAAGGTTTGGAAGCACATACAACAGCATATGAGGAGTTTCAAAAAGCCAACTGGGATGTTTACTTCGGAAGATTGAAGAGGTTTGATGAAAAGATTGCATTAGAATTTGCCTAGAAATTTCGCCACCATAAAGCTACTGTCCGAGGTTTGGATATTACAGTCACAATGGAAACTATTGCTGAGGTGTCTGGGGTACCACTGATAGGAGAAAAATATTTTCCTAAGAAATCTAAGCAATCCACGGATTTGAAGCCAACTTGAAAGAAATTCTTGCAAAGAGGAGAGTCTGTTGAGATGGTTTCTGGGCAAGGCACTAAATTGAAGTCTTTACTTGGACATTGGATGGAGGTTGCAAAATTTACTACCTAGTATATCACATGTGAGGGCAGGTATGTGTATGTCTTTGCCCAACATTTCAAATTAATGTTGCACTTGCGGCGAAAATTACTGGTCAATGTTCCATATTTTTTATATCGTGCTCTGCAAAAGGATGTCTAAAACTGTAAGAAGTGGCAAACTCCATTGTCTATCCCATCGTTGTTCGATAAAACTTCTGGTAGTCAAAGAATTAAAGCTGTCTCCACCTGGTGATTGGGACTCATTTGTCCATTGTCAAGATGAGGAGGATATAGAGCTCTCTAAGGAAGGAAAATCTCTCGCAGAGGGTTCCTTTGAGGACAATTCTTCTGATGAGGTGTCTGTTTCTGAAGGCGAGACTTCTGAAGAGGAGTTTACTTCTAAAGGAAGTGAAGCATCTAGTGAAATTGAGGAGTATTCTAGAAAAACCAATCAAAAGAAGCCCAAAGAAAAATCCTGTTAGGTCTTCCACTTGGTCCACACAAACTCTACAAACCCTAAGTTCTGGACAAAGAACAACCCGCAGTGCGCCAAAGCATGTTGCCACAGAGTCAAAGGAACTAAACATACAAATTTTTTTAGAAGAATTCCCAAGATCAAGTAAGCAATGAAGAAAAATAAATTATCAGAGCCATCACTTACTGGTCAATCCTGCGACAAGAAGGAAAAACAGAAATTGGGCACTCCTACTGGGCTAGATAACCTAGCCAAAATAGCTAGTAATCTGGCGGATTCTGAAGATGTAGTGGTTTTGTCTGAAGTAACTTAAAAACGGGGAAAATTCAACAAGGAAAAGAGGCAGAAGGTGAAAGAACGGGAAATCCCTAAATCTAGGAAACAAGTAGTTAAATCTCTAGAGGATTCTCCTAAAACTGATCAGGAGGATGTGCCAAATACCTTACCTGGCAATCCATTACTTGCAAATGATCAAAATAAAGAAACAGGAGATGCCACTCCAAAAGAAACAGGGGATATACCATCACCAGAAAAAGGTCAGGATCAGGAAATAGGAAATGTTATTCACGAGACTTCTATGCATCTAGAAGCAAATGTAGGGGGTCTAGGAGAACCCATGGACAATTTTGATGGTAAAAAGTTTGAAGAGAAGATTGTGGCAGAAGAGGGTGGTAATGGAAACGAACAACAGATACCACCTGGAACACCAGAGTATGTTGTGAATTAGGAAAACCTTGAAAAAAGGGAAGTTGATGAACAATCTAAAACTCCCATTCTCACAATGCATGAAAAGGAGAAGATAGATGAGTTGGTTGATAATAGTGTTCGATCATCCAAGACTGAGAGTCAAGAAGCCGAAGAGAAATTTGAGGAGGAAGACCCTCAAGTGATAAAGGAGAAAGAATTTCAAGATTTGCAGGACAACATGGTCAAACTACAGACAAAGAATCAAACTTTACTTGAACTACTACAGGAAGCACATTGTGTTATCATTTCATTGATAGAGGAGATAAGTAAACTCATGGCAGAACTTGACAAAGTAGCAGCCTCTCATATGCCTATTCAAGAGGATAACCAGGAAATTCAGGCAATACAACAACTGTGGGTCAATGAAATCAATAACACTATGCAAAAGCTCACTGCTCCACCTGGTTTGTAGCCTATGTTCCTTTGCATGGGGAGATGCAAACTGTCCAGCTGGGGGGAAACGATGAGCTGGGGAAATTTCATTATTTTCACTCCACATTTTCCCCTTTACCTTTATATTTGTCCATTTTCCTGTCACCATTTGTTGAAGGAACCTTAATATTTAATAAAATATGAAAAGTAAATTAGGACTGATAAATTACCGAAAACTGTAATAATGTTGACTGTTTTGTGTCCGAAATGACAAGGGATGGTTAGGGAAGACGCTGAAGCTGTTAAGAGCACGTGGATCATGGGAGATTGGTGGAATGGAATTGACAAAGAATCTGTTTGATAATTGATCATTTTGATCAAAAGATAGTTTTAAGTTTGTTTAAAGTTTGTCTTATTGTTATAAGTGGCCTGCGACCCTTTGTTACTTTCATAAACTATTAGTTTTGAGCGGCCGATAGGCCGAAGATTCTTATAACTTATTATTAGTATAGATGATCGATATATATATGCCTGTATATTTGAACTTGGATAGTCAGAATATAATATATCTCTGGGTGTGAAGCTTAAACTCTGTGAATCTGCGTTTATTAGTACTAATGGAGGACTAGTGTGTAGTAACATTTCATGTTTGTAGTTTGTCACTTGGCGACTAAGGAGGCAGGGCCCACTCTGCGGTTACCTAGTGATTCATATATTAGTGTCTGGTTTGTGTTAGTTGTTTTGATTTTAAATTCCGTGTGATTTAATTCGAATGGTTTGTTAAATATGATTGTTTCCAAATATTTAATTTGCTATTCCTTAGTAGAATCTGTTACAGTGTTATGATTACTTTGGATTGGATCTAAATGTTCATCTCGTCGATTCTCATAGTTGGAATTAAATATATATTTCTGTAATAAGACCGTTATTTTTACCAGTCTGTGTTAGTTTCTGTCATAGATCTTGGTGAAAGCGCAACAGGAGGCAGAACCTTCAATTCAATCTTCTAATCTAGGAAGTGTCAAGTGTGGTTTAATTTAGAAGTTTGATTTAATTTAGAAAGTGTGAATCAATTTAGATTTAGTCTAGTTGTTTGATTTCAAGATTACATAATTGCATTTCATCCACACTTAAGTCACTATCTTCAACAATCCCTTTCATAAGTCTACGCTTCCCGGATTGACACTCACTTAAGTATAAACTGGAGGAGCCAATACCAAAATTCTCAATACTAAAGGTGAACATAAGGGCAACTCCTATTTCTATTTCTAGTCCACAGTTTTACCTAATCATTTTGATTTCATGACCCACAGTTGTATTGCCTGAATTTCTTGCTTATGCTCTTGAATAGGCATATGAGAGGCTGCTACTTTGTCAAGTTCTGCCTTGAGTTTACTTATCTCCTATGTCTGTGAATTTTATAACATAATGTGCTTCCTGTAGTAATTCACATCCAGGTTTATTGTGTAGTTACTATCCACTGGAAACCTAGTTTTCAAATGGTAACTGGCCAACAACGCCCAAAGGTTTTCATTGTTGGTTCTTTTATTGCATTTTTTTTTGTTTATTATTATTATTATTATTATTATTATTATTGTTATTGTTATTGTTATTGTTATTGTTATTGTTATTGTTATTGTTATTGTTACTATTACTATTATTATTATTATCATTATTATTGTGGAAGTACCTAAAAGGTACTAGAAGAGGCAACAAGAACTTTGTCAAGAAGATGGAGTTCCTTAGACAAATTGGAAACAATTTTTTTTTTGGAAATAAGCTGGTTGTACAGCTGCAAACGGTGACCATTGACAATGAGGGCCATACGATTAGAATCAACAGTGCGAAGCTTAATAGGACCATTATCGTAGACAACCTCAATCTCATAAGGTCCAAGCCACTGAGTGTGAAACTTCCCTTTGAAATTCTAGAAGTGGGAATCACACAAGAGTGCCCAATAACCTGGCTGAAAGGATCATTGTCGGATGAAGCGATCATGCCAAAGAGCACACTGCTTTTGAATTGTCTCTGCATGAAAAAGAGCTTCCTAGTGCAATTCATCCAGGGAGTGTAGTTGAGAAATACACTCTTTCTGTTCATCAGAAAGACTCATACCTAGCTGGAGTGCAGTGTGAAGAGTTCTCACCTCAAACTCAAAAGGAAGAACAACTTTCTTACCATAAACAAGTTCGTAAGGGGTCAAACCAGTGGTGGTCTTCGACATTGTACGATAGGCCCACATAGCTTCTGGGAGTTGTGCAACCCAATCACGCTTATGAAGTGCAACTGTCTTGGTAAGAATATTTTCAATTTCTTGATTGGTAACTTCAACCTACCCATTGGCTTGAGGATGATATGACAAGGACTTGCAATGTGGGATTTCATACTCGGAACCAAAGCAAAAATGAGCTCTGATGTGAATTGAGGTCCTTGATCAGTGACTATCTCTCGTGGAACACCAAATCTTCTAGAAATCTCAGAATAGAGGAAGTCAGCTACCTTTGTGTCCTTGGCATGTTTTAGAGCAACCATCTCTACCCACTTGGTCACATAGTCTGTACAGATCAATATGTACTCTTTGTTCTGAGATGGAGGGTTGACAAGTCCCACAAAATCAAGCCCCCATTTTTCAAATGGTTCAATGGAAAGCTAGGGGTGTAGAGGCATCTCATCAGAGTGCGTAGGATGGCCCAAGTGTTGGCACTTGTCATAGTATTGCACGTACTTCTTGCAGTCCTTATGGATAGCCGGCCAATAGTACCCTGTGGTGAGGATTTTGTTGGTGGTCCTTTGAGCAACAAAATGTCCTCTGCAGGGTTTTGTATGGCATGCATGAAGTATGTCGAAGACATCATCTTCGAGCACACATCGACGCATGACATTATCAATCCTTGTGTGGAAGAGAAAGCCATCAATCCATGTATACTGACCAGTGAGTCTAGTCAGCTTTTGACGTTCTCTTGGAGTAAATGTGGTGGAAACCGGCATGTGACCGGATAGTTTGCTATATCAGCAAACCACGGGCTTTTTGCTGAAATGGCATAAAGACGCTCATCAGGAAAAGCATCATCAACTGGTATTGGCTCATCTGGTTGTTGTAACCTAGACAAAAAAGTTTACAACCACATTCTCATGACCAGGCTTATCAAGTATAGTAATGTCAAATTCTTCTAACAATAACAACCATCTAATTACTTTGCTAGTAATAATTGGTTTATTCATTAAAAATTTAATGGTCGAATGATCTGTATGAATGAAAACCTTATAACCAGTAATATAATGGCAAAATTTATTTACCACATATAGCACAGCCAAAAATTCTTTTTCAGTAACAGCGTAATTTACCTCAGCACTTGTGAAGTTTTTGCTAATGCAATAAATGGAATAAAAGATTGAATCTTCCTTTTGGCCAAGAACAAAACCCATTGAGTTGTCTGAGGCATTAGTATGAGTGTGAAATCACAATTCCCGATTGGGTCCTCATAACATAGGAGTGGAGATTAACTTTCCTTTAATTTCCTCAAATGCACACTGACATTCATCGTTCCATGAGAAAGTAACGTCCTTACCTAGCAAGGCAAAAAGTGGTGAGGCAATTTTACTAAAGTTCTGTATAAATCTTCTATAGTATCCAGAATGTCTTTGAAAGCTATGAACATCCTTAGGACAAGTGGGTATAGGTAAATCCTATATGATCTGAACCTTTTTAGGATCAACCTCAATGCCTTTGGAAGAAAAGTAATGGCCCAAAACAATACCTTCAGCCATCAAGATATGACACTTTTCATGACTCAGAGAGATTATTCTCAAGACACCTTTTCAATATTTGCTTTGGCTTCCTCATAGGTATTCCCATAAACAGTAAAATCATCCATGTATACCTCTACACAATCATGAATTAAATCAGCAAAAATACTTAGGACTTCTCTTTGAAAAGTAGTAGGGGCATTACTGAAAACAAAAGGTAGAACATTATAAGCAAATGTACCCCAAGGGCGAGTAAAGGTGGTCTTATCTTGGTCTTCAGGGGCTATGTGGATTCAATTGTAACCACTAAATCCATCAAGGAAGGAGAAATTTTTCCCTGCAAGGGTATCAAGGACTTGATCAATGAATGGTAAGGGAAAATGGTCTTTTTTCGTGGCCTTGTTAAGGGCCCTATAGTCAACACAAATTCTCCACTTTCCATTGTTTTTAGGAACTACCACAAGAGGTGACACCCATTGGCTATTAGAGATGGGGTAGATAAATCCTACATTAAGTAGTTTTTGAAGCTCTTCTTTAACAATTTCTTATAGGACAAGGTTCAATCTTCTTTGGGGTTGCCTCACAGGTGTGCTTCCTTCCTCTATATAAATATGATGTGTGCATGTAGCTGGATGGATTCCTCGCATTTTTTCGTACTCCCATGCAAAGGCTTCTTTATTGGTGTACAACATAGCAATTAGACCGTCTATTTGGGAATGACTCAAATTGGGATTTATATTGAGAGTCTTTCCGGGTAATATGTCCGTATTTTGTGATTGCATAGGTGAACTTATAGCAAACATCCGAGCAATAGCAAGTGAAGGACTTGGACTTTCAGGAACCAAGAACTGGCTATATAGATAGTTGTGACATAACAATTGATGCAATGTTGGAGGGAACATTTATCACTCGTAGAAGGAAAGTTCCCAAATGGACAATTAGTATCTAGACAAGAAACCAAATTTTCTAAAACACCATCAAGTGAATAGAGGTTATTTAGAAAGTTTTCTAAAACATTGTCCTCTGAGGGTTCTACGGCTGCCACAACTCGACTTTGACCAACGGTTAGGATTGGTAATGAATCTTCTAGATCACTATCAACCCAAAGGGGATCTTCAGTCTCCAACAAAGGTTGAGTTGGTGGATACCACATTAATTGCTTCATTTGTTCCCCATTAGAAATCACCATGTTCCCTGACCTGCAATTAATAAAAGCATTAGCTATTGCTTAGCCAAGGTCTTCCCAAAATTAAGGGGTATCCTCCTAGCTTAATTTTGGGCTGTAAAATCATAAAATCAGTAGGATACTCCCAAGAATCAACAAAAATAATAATATCTTCTATCATACCTTCTGGTTTTACCAAAGAATGATCTGCCATTTGTAGAACTATTGGTGTTGGTCTTAAACCTTGCAAAATTAATCTGTCCTTGGTTTTATTGGTCATAACATTTATGGCTGCCCCTAAATCCACAAGAGTATCTGGGATAAGCATATTATCTATTTTTACCTTAATCATCGAGCTCCCAGGATCCACATATTTAGGAACAGAGATCTTTCCCAACATTAAATTAGCGAGTTGTCCAATGACTTGAACTGCTTTAGGATCTTGCTTCTTCTTTTGCTTCTGTACACATAATTCTTTTACCACTTTGTCATACACTGGAACAACTTGAATTGCCTGCAAAAGAGGAATTTTGATTTTAACATTCCGCAATTCATTCATAAAATCAAAAGTAGTTGAAGGAGCTATGGGCTTTGGTGGTTGTTCATTGAATTTATCGGGATGGAGGCCTTGGTGGTTCTTCAATATTATCCTCTGGGGAGTTCTCAACTTTTGTAATGGTCGGTCCTTGTAAATTCTTTCCAGATCTCAATTGTACATCCTCAACTTCCAATGTATTAACGAGATAGGTTGGATACCTTGCAACTTCATTATTGTACACCGATTGTGCGGCTTTGTTGTTCGGATTCGGTGTGGGTTGTGTAGGCATTGGGGTTGCTTTTGGTGGCTGTGTTGGTTGGGGCAACTGATTGTTTGATGGAGGTGGAAGAAGTTGTTGCTGATTCGGACTAACTATAGGAGGTGGGGGATAAGGTGGAAATTGTGGTGGGTACTGTGGGTATTGTGGTTTTGACTGCCAAGATTGTTGCCATGGTTGGGATACATGTTGATTAGCCCATGGTTGATAATAAGGCACAAGTTGTTGCCAACCATCATACCATCCTGATTGATTTGCAAAGGAGACAGGTTGACTTGGCCCAGTTGGAGAATAGTTATTAGACATTCTAGGTTGCATGGGTCTAGGTGGCCAAGGACGTCTAGGTGCCATAAAGTAAATAGGTTCTTCACTATATTCAACTTCTGCCATATCTACAGGAAGGGGCCTTAAGATGGAATGCCTACTAGCTTCCCAGGAAGGGGCCTTAAGATGGAATGCCTACTAGCTTCCTCTAGGGATGAGATTTTGGTTCGGTTATAGGGGCATTCTTCACTATCATTCTTCTTCCTGCAAGTTGGACAAAAGATTGCTAAGGTTTTTTCAGCATCTTGTTTCTTCCAAGTATAAAGCATATCTATTTGTTTACCCATATGACTTAACAAATCCATTTTCAGGTCTTCGTGTAACGTACCAAGTTCCCTTTTAGTGATACCCGATGTACCTCCTCCTGCCATGTTACTCTTTCCCACAGATACTCGCATTGTTTGAGCAGATCGTGAATAATTCCTGCTTGCTTCACAAATATCTTCAAAACGTACTTTAGAAATATCACACCCACCCATAAGATTCAATATTTCTATGCAAATATCCCGAATTTCCCTAAGAAACAACATTTTAATGGTATCATTAGTCAAACCATTTTGTCGGGCCCTTTGAAGACTGAACAAGAACCCTTCTAAATAGTCTTCCATTGTTTCCTCTTCACGCTGCGTCATACAGAAGATCTCATCTCGTACTTCTTTAGTCTTGCAATTTTCCTAATACTTTGCAAGAAACTTTTCCTTTATGTTGCCCCATGTGTGGACTGACTGCAATCCAAGACTCATAAACCACTTGAGTGTTGCATCTTTCAAGGTAGTTGGAAATAATTTGAGTTTATGTGCATCATTCCAAGAATCATAGCTGTTACACAAAACTTCAAATTCAAATAAAAACACATTAGGATCTTCCATAGTCAGTACCCTAAATACCGGCAAAGCAGAGTGAGGGATGTTTTTCATAGGAGCATCTTCAGTAGGGTCAACAATAGGGAACTCAAAAGTTATAGGATTATTATTTGCAAGTATCCCCCTATTGTTGTTTTTGTTATTATTATTGTCACCCATATTGTCTTCAAATGCCCAAGGAGTGTAAACGAATGTGAATGGCTTTTCAACAGGCTTCCCACTACGTAGTTCAAAAGAATCAGCAAATTGCTTAGCAAATTCTGAAGTAATGAATGGCTCTTGAGGGAACTTAGGAATTGTTTGTGATATGCTGGGTGGAGTAACAATAGATGGTTCTATAACACACTTTTCTAAATCAGGCTCGATTGCTACTTGTTTGATCAATGGCTTTTTTCCTGATTTTGGTTTTTCTTGTTGAGAACTACTTGCTGTATCTTTCTTTATGAATCTACCTTTACTATCCCTATTGTGTTTCATGCACCTATATGATTTATAACAGTGCAAACCAAAGTTAATCACCTAGGCAAGGTCAACAATTGCGCGGACTTTCGCCTTGGCGCACTGGTCCTAACTTAACTCACTACGATTTCACGCCTTTAATACCTTTCCCCGGCAACAGTGCCAAAATGATTGGGTAAAATTGTGGACTAGAATTGGAAATAGGAGTTGCCCTTATGTTCAGCTTTGGTATTGGTTCCTCCAGTTTATACCTAAGTGAGTGTCAATCCGGGAAGCATAGATTTATGAAAGGGATTGTGGTTGTTTGCCTAAGGGATGAAGATAGTGACTTAAGTGGGCATGAAATGCAATTATGTAATCTTGAAATCAAACACTAGACTAAATCTAAATTGATTCACAGTTTCTAAATTAAATCAAACCTCTAAATTAAACCATACTTCACACTTCCAAGATTAGAAGATTGAATTGAAGGTTCTGCCTCTTGTCGCACTTGTGCCAGGATCTGTGACAGGAACTGTCAGAGACTGGTAAAAATAATAGTCTAATTATAGAAAAATATATTTAATTCCAAATATGAGAATCGACAGGATGAGCTTTTAGATCCAATCCAAACTAATCATAATACTAACAGAATCTACTAAGGAACAGAAAATTAACTATTTGGAAACAATCGTATTTAACAAACCATTCGAATTAAATCACAGAATTTAAAATCAAAACAACTTACACAAACCAGACACTAATATAAGAATCACTGGATAACCACAGAGTGGGCTCTGCCTCCATGGTCGCCGAGTGACACACTACAAACACGAACTGTTACTACACACTAGTCCTCCATTAATACTAATAAATGCAGATTTACAGAGTTTAAGCTTCACACCCAGAGATATATTATATTCTGATTATCCAAGTTCAAATAGACAGGCATATATATATCGATCATCTATACTAATAATAAGTTTTAAGTTTGTTTGGCCTATCGGCCACTCAAAACTAATAGCTTATGAAAGTAACAAAGGGCCGTAGGCCACCTATAACAATAAGACAAACTTTAAACAAACTTCAAACTATCTTTTAATCAAAATGATCAATTATCAAACAGATTCTTTGTCAATTCCGTTCCATCGATCTCCCATGATCCGTGTGCTCTTAACAGCTTTGGCCTCTTCCCTAACCATCCCCTGTCATTTCAGACACAAAACAGTCAGCATTATTACAGTTTTCGGTGATTTATCAATCCTAATTTCTTTTTCATATTTTATTAAATATTAAGGTTCCTTCAACAAATGGTGACAGGAAAATTGACAAATATAAAGGTAAAGGGGAAAATGTGGAGTGAAAATAATGAAATTTCCTAAGCTCATCAAAAGGCATGGTAGTATTATACAAATACTTGGAAAAAAATGTCATCATGTGAATCATTGGCTTATACAAATAGAGCTTGCTAATGAGAAAAGTACTAGTACATTTTAAAAATTGAACAAGAAACTTGGGAAACCATCCTGAGAATCATTGGGTGAAAAAACCAATGGATAGTGCTGAAGATTAGCCATAAGCTATACAAGGCTATGTGTGAACTGTTAAGAGCAAGCAAAGGGTAAGTCATGATCATGTCGAATCATATATTGAAAATGACTGAAGTATCCTAAGCAGATCTTTTACAAGTTTTGTATGCAAAATTTAAATACTCAAATAGCATGCACAAAATTAAAGTTCCCAGGCAACCATCCAACTTTATAGTCCTTCTCAAGAACAGAAATCAAACAATAGAATTTCCAGCCATGACACCTGTTGTGACGTATTCACACATCGCCCCATTGCAAATGGGGACCCCTGCTTTTTGCTTTCTAGGGTTTGTTTTCTGGGTCTTTTAGGGTTTTGTCTGTTAGCCTTTGCATGATGAGTGCTGTCAGGGAGATCACTGGATAGCAGGCTCTGCTTGAGCTAGGTTGAGTTAGTAGATGCTCCAGGTTAGGGTTTCTTTGAAAGTCTTCCTTAGGGCCTGGTTTTGCTCTTGTTGCTAATTGTGTCTTGCTTGGTGAGTGAGTATCATGCTTGAAGGTCCGAGCTAGGTCAAGTTGGTGAGTGAAGTCTGGAATGTCATCCTGATCTCCAAATGCCCTGAAATTTGGCTGTCTGGAATGTCCTGATCCTGAAATTTGACTAAGTTTGGAAAACTGAAGAATCCTCCAAAAACTAGATTTTGCAATATAACTCCTGGAGGTCCGAAACCACTCTCAAACATCCTGACAGTATATATGGAATATAACTTAAAGCATAAGAAAGAAGAAAGATATAAGGAAATGTCACTTATACTTAAATGTTATATTCCATAAAATGATCTTGACGGAGAAACCAAAATGTCAAATTTCGCTCTTGAACCTTCCAAAGGGTCCAGAGCGAAATTCTCCATAAGACATTCTACTTTGACCAAAACCTAGAACTAATGCATTCCCAGGTTTGAATGAAGGAAAAGGCACTTGTTTGAATGAGGAAATGTGAAAATAAAGTCAGGATTTGAGCCCAAGGATGATTTTCGCTCCTGACCCTTCCAAAGGGTCCAGAGCGAAATTCATTTTTCTCCACTTTGCCCTTTGATATGACCAAGTTTGTTGACTTCTGGGGCGTGATGGGAAGGTTTTGATGCACATTTGTCTTTGAGAGGAGATTTGAGGTGACAAAATGATGGAAATTAGCCTAAAGTAGGAATTTCGCTCCTGACCCTTCCAAAGGGTCCAGAGCAAAATTCTTGAAAACACCTCATTTTCTCCCTTGTTTAGACCAATGTTCTAGTTTTGAGGTGATGGGATGTGAAAATGTGAAGGATCTTGGCCAAGATTAGGAATTTCGCTCCTGACCCTTCCAAAGGGTCTAGAGCGAAAATCGTTATACACCTAAATTTCTCACTTGTCAAGACCAAATTCCTAGTTTTTTGGGGCATAGGTGAAAGAGTTTGATGCATGTTTGCCTTAGGGAGGAGGTTTTAGACCTTGGGAGAATTAAAATCAACCTAAAAGAAGATTTTCGCTCCTGACCCTTCCAAAGGGTCTAGAGCGAAATCTTCCATTTTTGCCTTCCTTTGGCTTTAAAGCCTAGTTTGACCTTGCCTAGACCCAGTTGGATGGAGGTTTGTCTTGATTGCGATGAAAGGAAGTTGAATTGACCAAGTTTGTATGAAAATGAGTTGAAAGGAAGATGAAAATCAACCTGGGAAGTGATTTTCGTTCCTGACCCTTCCAAAGGGTCCAGAGCAAAAATCCTTGGAGACCTCAATTTTTCCTTGTCTAAGCCAAGTTCTTAGTTTCTAAGGCATGTTTGGAGGTGTTTTGAATGTTCTAGCCTTAGGGAATGACTAGAGGTGGAGGAAATGGAGGATTTTAGCCTAAAACAAGATTTTCGCTCCTGACCCTTCCAAGGGGTCTAGAGCGAAATTCTTAAAACCTCTTTTGCCCCAAATTTACATCAAGCTTGGTGTTGGTTAAGAATGAGGACACCCTTGGGCATGTATCGAAGCAAGTACGGTCACAAAGTGAGAACAACTTGAGCCAGGAATGCAAAATTCGCTCTTGACCCTTCCAAAGGGTCCAGGGCGAAATTCTTATAGAGCCTGTCCCTGGAAAGAATCTTGAGCAAACTTCATTTTGATATCTTCTTGTTGATGATTTAAGGTAGAAAATGCTATGTTGAAATGAATTCGTTATATGACCTTAATCATCTTTTGGTTTGTCTTGCAGATGAAAGAAGACTAGGCCAGCATCATCAGGGACGACCTCTTCCAGTCCAGCATCATCAAGGACGACCTCTTCCAGTCCAGCGTTTCAAGGAAAGGTACACCATCCATCTTGCACGTCAAAGACAAAGGAGGTTAAAGCAAGGGTCCGTTGAGGAAGCAGATAGTTTCAGAAGAGTTAATTAAAATTATCTTCTCAGCATCATCAAATTGAACATCTACCAAGTTACAAGTGTCAGACAAGGTGGCATCCCAGTCATCACTCCTCCAGTCGGATTGGTCCACCTCAGCGTGTCCAGATTCAATGTACCTAACTCATCAAAGATGACACAAACTTGGATGTACCTACCTCGGTTATCCATTGGTCGAATATTCCAGAGAAGACATGTGTCCAAATAATGCAATTATTTCATTGGCTAAAATTGAGTTTGTTGTAACAAACCCTAATTAGGGTTTTCATCGTAAAATCTCGGCCATTGATCTCAAATTGATCTGAGCCATTGAATTGTATTGAGAGCACTATATAAGCCCTGGCTCCTCATTTGTGAAGGCTAATAGTTAGTCAATAGTTGATAGTGGGTGAATAGTTAGCTAATAGTGAATAGTCAGCTGATAGAATAGCAGTTAGAGTAAATTAGGAGGACAAGGCAAGAAATTGTTGCCAGTGATTGTAAACAAACTCCATTTTCATTGAAGTTATGGTGAAGTGTGTTGTTTCGTTGCAATATGCATGGTCTCTTGTTGAATCTTCATTGTAGATGGTAAATAATTAAATTGAATGAAAGAAGTTGTTGAATGCACCTGTGTGGAATCCGTCTAATCCATACCACTAGCCTCTTATTGATAGTAAGTGCGCCTTGCGTGGTCAACTGGCATAAAATGAGCTTAATCTTAAGTCGTTACACGTCTATTGTTCATGCATTATCTTGAATGGTGATCAGTTTCTGATGGTGTACGATTTGAACGTATTGGAAGCATCCCTTAGAAGATCGCACTGAGTTGGTGTCGGATTGTTCAAGCCTGATGGTGAGACCCAACCCAGTTGGACTCCACCTAGTCGTTCATCCATCTTCTCGCATTCTAGGTAGTAGAGTAGACTTCCTGAACCCTGCATCTTTTACCATTTGTTTATCTTCTAGTTAGTAAATAGGACTTGTGATTCCAGCAAATCAGATGTTCAGGTCATCGAGTGTAAGTCCCCTTGTGATTCGAGCAAAATCACATCGTACCACGAAGAGCTTATCACGAGTAGAGATCCTACATAACAGAACCTTGAAGCTTCTTCGATTGATCCTTTTGCAATATCTTCAACATTCGGGAGCTTTATTCAAGAGAGGATAAGGTACCTTTAGGTATTTTATTCCGTGTTTGGTCGTGTACAAAAGACACTTCAACAACACCATAGATTTAAGAGTCCAGTAATAATCTCAAGTTCTAATATTAATCTGATAAGATATTTAAGTACAGAATGCAAGAACATACAATACCAATTTCAATGGTGATACTAGTTCTGAAGACAAGACTAGTAAATAAATAATTGTGCCACTCCTTTCGTAACTCTCTTTTGCTTTGCTGGTGTCAGATGACACACAATAAAGGAAAATGTTTGTTGCTTACAGGTGCACTCGCCGGGGGAAGTCTTAATTGCAGTCTATAGGTGCATATTCCATTGACATCCTAATTGCTGTTCACAGATGCATACAATCGATCAGTAATTCCTTGTGCCTTGTCTCACAGTTAATCCTGTTCACAGACTTGCGGGTTTCCATCCTAGAAGATGCGAGCATGAATTCTTGAGCAGCTATTGCCAGTTCTTATCATGCCTTGCACCGATCAGTAAGGTTTCAGTAAGGTTGGCAGGGGTTCAGTGCCACCAACTATGTGCCTCTCAGGTTGGCATCTCAGATGGCAGGTGCATTCATTTAATGCATGGAACAATCCAAATCCTTTGATGCCTTAGCTACCAATATCAACCCCTATAAATACTTATTTTTTCCAATGTTGGCCTCAAAGAAAAACCACCATAAGCAAAGCAAGTTGGCCTATAAAGCCGTTTTAGAAAAATTATTTAATAATTGCATTTATTCATAATTTTAATTATTTATTTAATTAAAATATTGGCAAATATAAGAGCCGACTCATCTCCTAATTGGTGACATCACAATGACATATTGTTGTTTACAACAGACAAGAAATAGCAGAGAAAGATGATGCACTATCTTTAGAGATATTGGTTAGTCTGGTTGTAATTGTGTTGAATGATATACAAGTGGTCGTGTTAATGCTTATTTTGTTGCAAGAGATGTGAAGAACATGGACTATTGCACAATAAATAACCTAGTTCAGTTGTTATTACGTACATTACATGAATCAAAGTGGAAAATTGCAACTGACTACCAAGAATCTTCTAAAATAATAGCAGAACAGGTGCACAAAGCTTGAGTTACTAACTGAAATGATGGTGAGTGGATACATGAGATAAGAATGGTTTTGGACTAAGTCACCGTGTTCACCGAATTTCGGCTTCAGGTTCGAAATTTGGCGAACATTTAAAAAGCATATGAAATTCGTAGAAATTTGTTTAAAATTCATTAGAGGTTTTGGCCGTCGGTAGATGACTAGTTCTCTGTTGCCGTCGAGAGGTATGGGGGCCGTGGAAGAGCTACAGGTCGACAGTGTGCCTAGCCACTGGTAGGGTTTGAAGCTGCGTGGAGGCAAAGGATATAAACTTAAAATCTTGCCCGATATAATGTTAACTAAAATGCACGATATAATACTAACTAAAATGCCCGATTTGATTGACCTCCTATAATGAAAGCATTTTAGTATAATATTGTTGCCTGATATAATTTTGCCTAATATTGAACATCTAATATACATTATTAATTAATATTAGTTGTCTAATATACATTATCTTTTAATAATAATAATAATGTTAACTAATATATTAACATTTATTATAAAAGTTGTCAGATTTAACATTAATATATTAGAAAATAAATATTTTAAATTATTTAATTCAAATTTTTAATTATTTATATTTAAAATTTGATAAATTTAAATTAAATTAAACAAATTTAATATTGTTTGTTCTGACATTTTTTAGATTTATTATTTATATTTAAATTTTTTTATTTTTATATAAAGCGAATTTAATGGCGAATTTTGTTTTCGAATTTTTTCCTCTTGCCGAATTTCATCTGAATTTTATTGTTGGCGAATTTGAACTCGAACTCGAACGCGGCGACTTAGGTTTTGGAAGACTTGTGTGGTACTGCTCACTATAGATAGTTTAGGAGTGGTGATACTGATGTTCTTACTGCTAGTTTCTAATTGGCTTCTAACATGGATGTGTGGCTAATTTCTGTTTGCATTAGCAAAAGTATTTAAGTCTCTCTGGTAGTGGAGTTGTCTTCCCTGCTCAGAGGGACTTCACTACTGTGTTTTGTTTGGGATTGTTGTCCCATTGATTCCTCTTGAATATTCTTCAACTACTATTTAACAGATAAGTAGAGGCAATGTAGAGCATGATGAACTTTTTGTTATTGATGAGATTTATCCCTCTGTTTTGACCAAATTTTCGTGGCAAACTATAGTTGATGCTTTCATCTCAGATTCATTGTTATATACTTGAGCTATTTTTATGCTTGAAGTTAATCTCTGCAGTAGCCACTATATGATTTTGGTTGTGGAACCTTAATATGTGTTGTGCAAGTAAAATGTTTTCAACTCAAAATTGATTTGGTGAGTTGCATTGCACACTTGATTTCATTGTTTTGCTTGGAACTTGGGAACAAGAATTGTACTGATTATCTGCCAAGTGAGTGGGCCGGTAGATCGTTTTGTTTCATTGATAGGTTACTATTTTGTCTGCTTTGCAATTAACTTTTCCTCTTGGAAAAATTGCTTATTTTGCAGAGGCAAGAAGGCATACCGCCACGCATGTTTAAGACACTAATAGGTACTGGACACCCAGAGTTTTCAAGCACCAGGCAACAGGTATTTTAGTTTTTAACAATTTAAATATGTAAATGAAATTCATTTTTCTATTAAACATATAAATTGTGTATTTGAAATTGGAAGATATCCTGTGTTGATCCCAGTCAAGGTTTTCTTTCCATGGCTAGTAAGTTAAGAAACACAAATTGTAAGGATAATTAAGTGTTACATCAGAGTGTTCACAAGAAAGAAGCTGTCCTCTGTGTTGTATTCATTTTGGCGAGCAGGAAGAAATGGAGGAGAAAAGGCTAGGATTTTTATGTTTATTGGGCCTTGATGTTTGACTGGCATTCTCAATGCTAATTCTGTTCTTCAATTCCCTTTTCATGCTCACATTGCAGTATTCTTTATTTTTAATTTTTGTGTATTGATTAAAAATTATAAAAAGTTAGATTCTGTGTAGGGCTAGAAAAATGTCTCTGTCAAGTCCTCTAATCAAGTAACTGACTGTTGGTTTTAATATACCAAAACATGGTTGCTGTGATATGAATTAACACTTGTCAATTTTTGTGTTATGTATATGGGAAACTTTTGAAATTGATTGCACAGGAATCAATATTTGGGCCAAATTTTTATACAATGACTATATTACTAAGTTAAGTTGTTTAAGAACTGAAAAAATATTTAATGTCTCTGTATGCTTGTGGGTTGCCATGTAAGTTGCTTTGGTCAATTAATTGACTGTTGCTATACATACGCTAATATATGGTTGCAAGTTGAAACATTTAATATTTCAAATCACAGAAATTAAAAAAATATATTAATAAAAAATTTGAGAAATAGAGAAATAGCTGAAACTCTAAATTTGAGAAATAGAGAAACAGCTGAAAATCTAAATTTGAGAAATATAGAAACAGCTGAAAATCCAAATTTGAGAAATAAGGAAACAGCTGAAAATCCAAATTTGAGAAATAAAGAAACAGTTGAAAATCCAAATCAAAATGCCAAGTCAAAGAGAAAAAAATTTAAGAAAAAAATATTAATAAAACATTTAATATTTCAAATCACAGGAATTAAGAAAAAAATATTAATAAATTTTTTTGAGAAATAGAGAAATAGCTGAAACTCTAAATTTGAGAAATAAGGAAACAGCTGAAAATCCAAATTTGAGAAATAAAGAAACAGTTGAAAATCCAAATCAAAATGCCAAGTCAAAGAGATTGAAAAAGAAATTTCAAGAATGCAGTAAACTTTTCATTGGAGAAACGGCTAGGACTCCAAATCAAAAGAGATTAAATATTTTTAGAAATACTGTAATTTAAAATGCCAAATCAAGGAAACTGAAAAAAAATTGATACCTTATCAACCACCATGCAACCATTGTTTGCTAGGCATATGCCAAACTTTTGAATTTGGCTCCCATAGGGTTGGTTTTTAGGCTAAGTATTTTGATCATGCAGATCTGTATCTCATTGCATAAACAAATAATTATCCTCTATGGAAATAAATGAAGAAAGTTTGTATGAATTAATAGTAAAAATCAGAGCCAAAGGTTGGGGCTCTTATTTGTAAAATAATTAGGCATAAAATTTGAATGTATTTGACAAATTTGTTTGCATAAACATAGATAATTTGTTGGCAAGTCCAAATGTTTCTTTTGATTTGGCTGCAGTATTTGAACGTCAAAACTGTTCAAGGCGGGACTGGCTTCCACATATGCCCAACTTAACCATGGGCATGGTAAGCATGAATTGGATTGTGTTTATGGAACTAACTTCTTCATGATATGAACCTTTATCAATCTACTGCCTGCCAAGATGACTTCCCATTATGAAAAGTTAAACTGGTCTGATTTGGAGATTTGCTCTAGTTTCTTAATTTTATTTCAGTATATGATAACAAGCAGATTGTTAAACTGATTTTGTTATTATTAATTTGAGGAGCAAGTGAAATTATTTGCAACTGAACATGTTGTCTGGGAGTACTTTTCTTCTATGGAAAATGTTTTACTGAGAGAGATGCTCAATCATTTGACAAGGATACATTAATTTGATATTTTTTCTATTTAAATTGCTTGGAGGAATAGATCTAAACAAAATTGAATGCAAAATCTTTTAACATCTTTGGAATGCTGCAGCATAGTAACAGAACATGTGAAAAACATGTGAGTACTTGCGCATTAGATTTACCTGGGACCTATGTAGTACCAGTTTGACTTGGTTGCGTTGGCTTTTCTGGTCAAACCAGGAAAAATTTGGCAAAAAAGCATTTTGTTAAATAAGATAATGCATTTCGAGCTCATAATTGAAAAATGCGGTTTGTTTACATAGGCCATGGGTTTTTTCTATCAACACCGATCCCATCCTGTAAACAAGTGTTTCTGATATTCGTCATTATTCTCTTTTTGGGAAGCAAAGCTCATTACGCTATGAATCCAACCAAATCACTACTATTGTTTGAATAGATAATTCCTAGGTAAAATTTTTGAAAATAGAGAGGGATGTCTTGGCTTGGCAGAGCTCTAGATCTACCAAATGAATTTAATGGGATGTGTTCAGCATGATTTCTTGAATCCGTATAAGTGAACCGTTGACCGCACAGGCATCTAGGCCAGTCCAAAATGAAAAGACTGAATTTCCTTAACCCTCTAGTTTTCTAGTTATCTTCAAATGACTCTAATAGAATGGTTCAATTCCTTAGAACTGTAGGTCTGCCCAAGTGAATAAATTGGATGTGTCAATCACAAAAGAATCTAGATCTGTCCAACACCAGGTCTTAAATTCTTAATAGGCTTTAGATTGAACTGAAAATCAGCACTAATTGATCAACAAATGAGCATGAAATATATGCATTAGCATTAATTATAATTACATACCATATATCTTAATACAAAGTAAAATAACAAGTTAAGCAACGAAATACCATTATAAATATCTTCTAGATTGGTAGTGTTGCCTTTCCATAAGTGACGTCAGTTGCTAATTTTTGTACTAATTAGAGCACAAAATTCTCAAAATATATTTTGCGGAATCCAGACCATGTTGCAAAACAGCACTTATTAATTGGACCATTTTTGCATAAATGATATAAAACAGTGCCTTTTTTCGGGTTGGATTTTCACTTTTCCATTCTGCTCATGTCACTCTTCATACTGCTGATGCTATCCATAGGTTTATTGCTTTTCTTCCAATTACAGCACGATATCCTTAAGTTTCTGGCAATGGAGAATGCATGTGATGGAGTGAATCACACAAATTAATAAGGAATATGCTTCATGCCTGAATATATATAGATTCAGAGGGCTAATGAGATTAAATGAAGGTCAAATGATCTCATCATGTTGGTTTATAGATTTCATCAGGTAAAAAATTAATCACAACAAGTTTGAACATAAGTTTGATTCCTTAATTGTGTAACAATAGGGTCCTGTTGCATATTGTTGGAACGTTTTGAGACGTGCTATTTGATGGCATAATTGTATGAAACTGTCTTGAATTTCATTTTACTCAGGCCTTCTCTAAATAACCTTTAACAGGTGCATGTGTGAAGAATTACCATCTAATCCCATGTATCTAGGAGAATAAGCTGGAAATAAGTAGCAGATGGGTGTATATATTGAACTAATTGTATCTACGCCTATTTAAGTCTGCATATGAATGTAGCTTCCACATTTGAACACTAAACCCTATACCCTAAACCCTAAACGTCAGTAAACCATGCCTTCAGTTCCTTTATACTATGTGGAGTTATCTTTTGTGGATGAAGAACAATAATTAAGTGTGATGGAAGGTGATGTGTTTCACTAGTTGCATGCATCTTCTAGGAGAGGGCGGAATTGTTACTATGAATGACACTATGACATGTGGTGGATGTCATTGTTAACTGTGGATCATAGTGGAGATCAGGGCGTTATAATGGACATCATTGTATGGCATCTTGTCGAAGGGATGCACCACATTTTGGAGCACTTAGAGCCAGCTTTTCTTTAACCTTAGGAACAGCCTTTTTACCCTGATTCCTGTAGAATGTGGACCATGATTTGGAGCTCTTGGAGGTAGGATTTCCATAATCCTATCTTTCCATCATGAGCTAGAGAGTCACAGACTACCTTGCTTCCCATCCTCTACAATTTTTGTCCTATCATCATTGATGCCTTTGTACTGTAATGAGTTTAAATCTTCATTCGAACAGATCTTATGATAAAGTTGAAACCATGTTTTCTAATCTTCATTTGAAAGGACTGTAATGTAATTCAAGCTTCATTGAGTGTTTTCTTCAATTTGTTTAGTAAATGACTTATGAGTAATGAGTCTACGACAATATGCTCTCTAAGACTGAAAAAATAATACTTAATGAGAATTTGAGAGTAACTGACAGTTATGAATCTTTATTTTTGTCTTATAATGGAAATTAGGACTTTGTTTTTCTTTCTATGCACCTTTTTGACATGAAATAACATTTGCAGTTTTTTTCTCATGTTTTTACGAGTATTTTATTTTTTTGTTTTAAATCCATCTAAATGAATTTCATTTACACTTTTGGTTTGCCAGGCCATTGCTGTGTAAGTATAATGTGACTATGGTTTGAAATACAAAGTTTACTTTCTATGAGCTTTAATCCTTGAGACACTTTGAATGCTTTCCCATCAAATTGAATTTAATGAAGCTTGTGTTAATCCTACTCTCTCTTTAAGAGGATTTTAGTCTCTTCATTTAAACTTGAGAGCTTAGGGTATTATTTTGTGTCTCGGTTTTTTGTTGGTTACTCCAGAAGTTAAGCATGTGTATTAGTTCGAGTAAAAAACAAACTGGTCTTATTTTATAAGACATTCAGTATGTGCTCGAAAAATATATGGCATTGTCCTTTTGTAAGGAATCTTTGGTTTCTATCAATAATCTTCTGGATCCCTTCACAGTTGCAAAGTTAGAAATATTGTCAATCATATTATCACTATTTATTATTTATTTAGCAGTTGAGATTATCACTGTTTATTAAACAGTTGATTTAACCAAAGGGGTCTTGTACAGTGAAAATTCAGGAAGCACATGAAGGAAAGGAAACCCTGATACATAAAGTTTGTGATTGTTGTTAAGCGAGAGCATTACATATTCCAGTGACAGAGTACATCTTTGTTTAATGTTTGGGAATTAAATTTGATTGAGAATGGAATATTCATTATTGAAATGTGATGCCTTAGGAGCACACAGAAGGATATTATGCTTTTGGACTTGTGCATATCTAGCAAGCAACTAGTAGCTTGAGGTAATAATGATAACTGAACATTATGACATACACCAAAAACGGGGTCATTCTAAATTGTTTAGTTCTTCTTTGTAAACTAAGCCCAGCAGTTTCAGGCACAATATTTGTGGAGAGTTGATGCCAGCAATGGCAATCTACTACTGGATTAACCAAATTCACTAGGGTAGTCTTGTTGTAGCCTTTGTATTAAAATTTTAAATCAATGGCATATAAATAGAGTGTATATTGACTGAATACATGAATCACATTGCAGCAGAAATCGATGGTCATGTATCCACACACATATTATTTAGGCCCAGTTAGCTTGTGGCAATGCTCCAATGTGTGGCTCCTCATGTTTATATTTAGTATTTTAAACATTCATGATGTTGATGTTCTGTATGGATTTTGAGATATTTCTAGCCTTGGGGTGAGCCATGTTACTCTTCTATCTTTTTCCTCATTCATGATGTTGATATTCTGTATGGATTTTGAGATATTTCTAGCCTTGGGGTGAGCCATGTTACTCTTCTATCTTTTTCCTTAATTTTTTATGTTTGTGAATAAGCATTTCTGATGTTGATATGCTGTATGGATTTTGAGATATTTCTAGCCATGGAATGAGCCAAGATACCCTTATTTTTTAGTTAATTTGTTATGTTGGTAAATTGAGTGAATAAGTAATCATCTGTAAAATATGGATGTAATAAGAATATTTTGAATTATTTTTCAGCATGATGAGATATTATTGGGAAGACACCAATCAGTGATTTTGCCTTAGGATTTTCCATGTATGAAACTGGGGGTTTGATATGCACTGCTTAAGATGCTTCATCCCAAAAGAATAGTGATACATGCCTGAATATAGTCTGTGTTGTGAGGTTGTAGTTTTATGAAATTGTGTTTAAACATCTTGTAGTCAAAATACACTTAGTTCTTTTCTTCTGAGTTGTTTCATTGATAATTGGGATGCAGGATGCTATGGAGTTCTTTCTACATCTGCTTGACAAAGTTGAACGAAATAGTGCAGGAAATCCTCAACTGGATCCATCTCGATGTTTTAAGTTTTTTGTTGAGGACCGAATTCTTTGTGCATCTGGGAAAGTTTCATATAATAGAAGAGTTGACAATGTTCTCTCTCTGAACATCCCATTAGATGCGGCAACTAATAAGGGTAAGTCTTTCAAATGATTAGACATGTATTACTAATTTTAGAGATTCTGTTGGGTTGTAGGATATGTTTTGCAGTTAATTGATAATGATCTGGGATGTATGACCTTTCAGAAGAGGTAGTGGCATTCCAGAAGAAGAAAGCTGAAAGGGAGTTAGCTGGAGAAAAATTGTAAGATTGTCACTGAAGGAATAGAAGTTATCCCTAGTGATTTGTCTCTCATTTATGGAGAACACCAATATCTGGTGATTGTGTTGGAAGTTGTTTTACGCTAGACACGTAATGATTAAAGCATTTTTCATATGTTCAACAGAAAAGATGAAGACATTGTTCGCCCAAGGGTACCTCTGTCAGCATGCCTAGAGAGTTTTGCAGCACCTGAGGAGATCCATGGATTTTATAGCACTGCAATGAAGTCTAAGATAACAGCAATTAAGTAAGTCTCTAAGTTACATTGGGTAGACAGAATATGCAATATTTAACCTGTAGATATGCTCCAAACCTGTAGATGTGCTCCAAACATTAACAATTTTGTGAGCTAGTCTAGTCTTTTGTACTATTGCTGATTCACAATTCTTGTGCAGAACTGCTAGATTTGGAACCTTTCCTGATTACTTGGTTCTACATATGCGCAAGTTTGTCATGGAGGCTGGTTGGGTGCCTAAGAAACTTGGTAACAATAATCAAACTTACCTGAAATTCTCTTCTGCTGGTCTTGTTTGTTAGTTTCACCTTTGCTTTTGAAAACCTTGAATTTTGTAGGAGTTTTCCACAATCCGTGAAGATAACAGTAAGCTTTTCGATTCAACTGTGTATGTTTTTTGGGTCAGCACGTTTCCTTGTCCTGATGATGGATCACTGAGTGTGATCTGAAACGTGTTGTTGCAAAAATGTACACAGCTGAATCCAAAAGCTCATACTGTTACCTTGTTTTTTGTCCACATCCACATTCTCAGTTTTTTAATCATTGCTGCTGCCTTCTTTTCATTTAATATGTTTCTCTCCTTGAACTAGCACGTCATTAATTTTTCTATTCTTTTGTTGTCAGATGTCTTTATTGATGTCCCTGACACAATAGACATTAATCATTCGCGTAGCAAAGGTCTACAGCCTGGAGAAGAGTTGTTACCAGAAAATGGTAAACCCATGTGCACAATTCCAAATATGTGTTTTAACTACCATGAGTTGGTTTTTCTTCTAGTCACATGTTTTGGTGGGCTCTGTTAAATAATTCCCCTGTAATGACTGTTTTCCCTGGAGTGATAATTCTTAAAATGCCAGATGACAGTCAGGATTCAGGTCAGAGAGGGCCTTCACCTGATGAAGCTATTGTAACACAGCTTGCAAGCATGGGCTTCCCTCGTCTTCATTGTGAGAAAGCAGCTATCAACACCTCAAATACAGGAGTGGAGGAAGCAATGAACTGGTTGCTATCCCACATGGAAGATCCAGGTTCTCAAACTTAAAGTTTCTTGAACTGCAATTCCTTTTGCTTTCATTTGCGTTCTCCATGTGTCATTTCCATTTCAATTTCTATTATGAACCAGAAATCTCTTGGAAAAATCTCAGTATCATTTTACGAACCATTTACAAACGCTTGGCTTTCTTAATATTTGAATTGCACATTGTTTCAAGGCAGATATTGATGCCCCTATCTCTGCTGGGTTGCAAAACACTCCAGAACCTGTTAATGAAGAAAGTCTAAAAACACTTGTTTCATTTGGATTCGATGTGGATATTGCTCGAAAAGCATTGAGAGCCTCGGTTAGTGTCTTCCTTTTGATATTACTTGTCAAATAGCTGTACGGATATCAAATATACAAATATTTATTTATCCATTTCAGTTGGTAGGTTTGTGATTTTGCGAAGATTGTTGCATGTTGTATGGTAATATTTGACATTTAGAATGAATATGTAGAATTTTGTTTTTATTGTTATTCTTTGTATGTAAGTTGGCTACCCATGTGACGATTTTGTTGAGGAGATTCTTCTGGCTAATGTTTTTGGCAATTCAGGGTGGTGATATTGAGAGAGCAACTGAATGGATATTTACACAGCCAGCAGGTACAACTGAAATGGACGTTAGCTCAAGTGGTGCTGCTTCGTCATCTGAGCAGGCATTACCTGATGGAGAAGGAAGTATGCCCACCATTACACTTTCATTTCTTCACTTTTCAGGAGATATTAACTCGAATATTTGTTGTGTCTATGTGTAAATAAATTGGTTTTACATTTTACTTGCTAAAGTTCATATAAGAGGTCCCTACAATGTTATGCTAGAATAAGCTATCTTTTAACTGTTATTATTCACTAAAATTCCATACAATTATTGCAATGTTAGAACCACCCATGTGTATAATTTTTTGTTATAATAGCTCTCTGTATTGGATATGCTACAATTTTTATATTCAGTAGCTGTATTTGTGCGAGGCATTTATTCTTTTTGTAGAACAGGTCATATTCATATCAGTGCTAGCTATGCATGGGTAGAGATGAAAATGGGACATACGATTAATGTACATGTCACTTGCCGGCAATAATAAGGATATTGAGCATGACTGCACAGAAATCCTGGTCACAAGCCAGTACATGAAATATTAAACTAGACACTCAACAAAACTTGGAGAATAAAAAATACAAATTAAAAAGGATGAGTATAAAACAAAACTTGGAGAATAAAAAATACAAATAAAAAAGGACGAGTAGAATAGAATAGGTTTTAAATGCCTATGAGGCCAAAGGCAGCCTATGGGACTGAGACCTTAAAAGAACGAAAGTTTCTAACCTATAAAACAATTGACCCAGTCATTTTTCCTTCACACTCCAATATAAAGTGCCTCTGTCTCGACTTCTCAGGATATGCAAAAGGTACATATCCTCTCTTCCCATTCTTCCTTTGGTCTCTTCCATCTGCCTGTTTCATATGGAAGTCGATGGGAGTATCCAGTTGGGCCAAGAGCAATCCAACAAACAAGTAAAGACACTTTGATAGGTACCAGAGAACAATTTGGTGTATATTATATTGCAAGTTATCTCATCTCAACTCATCTGATTTTAATTTTGAAATTGGCTATATTTGTGCTAGAAATGTGTAAAGTTATGTTAAAACTTACTATATTTGTACTAGAGATGTCTACTGAATCTTAGTTAGGGCTGCAATGTTTCCAAGCAACACTTGTATGTGGCACGGTACTTGCTATATGTAGACATTTTTTTTTCCAAGGCTGTATTATTTTTTTCCTTTAGGTGTCTATGTGAATGTGTCAGAATTTTTCTCCATTTGATTGCTGTTTGACGTGAGGATGATTGATCTATACTTTGTGCATATATTCAGGTTGAGATTATCTATGAGGTTATTTTAATTAAATTTGAACTCCAATATTTAATGGCAACCATAATTCTTTAGGGTGTACTTTTAGGGATCAAAGGATAGACTCCGAAATTTTTTTGTTAAGAAATGATGAAGGATGCTAGGTGGGTAATTTTCCTTGGTTATTTTTAGCTACTGAAATATACCTCATTTGAACACAATTTGAAGACGTAGCATGTGAGGATTGAAGGATACTCTCTCATTTCTTGTAAATTGTCCTGATGGTATATATTTTATGTAATTTCCTCTGGTGTTGAATATTTTATAATTTTTATCTCTGTTATCTGTTGTATGCTAAGATCATGTTGCCCCTTATGCTGAAACAGAATACAGGCTTATGGGATTTGTAAGCCACATTGGCACTTCTACTCAATGTGGACACTATGTAGCTCACATATTTAAAGAGGGAAGGTGGGTCATTTTCAATGATTGTAAAGTTGCAGTTTCCACTGACCCCCCAAAGGATATGGGATATCTCTACTTCTTCGAGCGAACCAATTGAACATGTGGAACATCTGAGGTTGAGAATGATTTTACAGCTAACAATTTTGAGGGATTATCTTACAAAGGATTTGAGAGCAGTCACAGTATAGCCTATACATTGTGGATAAAAAATTGTTTGGATTCTTTGTAACAACCATATGTCTGATATTGGAGGCCACTTTTGTGACGCTGAATTGGCAATCCGAGTCTCGAATGTCAGATAATTGATAATTAGAAAAAAAATTGACAGTAGACGAGACCACATTTATTAAATTTCTTTTTTTTTTTTCCAAATGAGGAGATAACTATGCAGCCAAATTATCAGGTCAAAAATTATTTAATTCCAGAAATGAGAACTGAAAGTCACTGAATTAATTTCAACAATAATATGATTAGAATATGACATGTTATGCTGGGAACGCTTATGAAATCACTTTTAAGCAATATGATTAATTTCAACGATAATATGATTAAAATATGAAGTTATGCTTGGAATTCTTATGAAATCACTTTTAAGCAATATGATTAATATGACGAATTCTCTTCTGAATAGTTGAAAAGAACCCTCTCTTCGTGAACACCTGCTAGAAAGTAAAATTTGTTGTTTGGTGGTGGCTTTCATCGGATAAGGCAAATCAAAATCAACATTTCAATGAAACAGAATTCAAGTTGATGGAACCAACTATTTAGTTGTTAATTGAAAGATATATACAACTATTTAAACTAAATAATACTTTGATTCAGAGTTTGAATTGTAATGTGCAAATTAAGCGCATATTGTAGTTTTAGTTTTCTAATTTGTGAACGACTATCTATTTTTTTTTGTTTCTATGATAGGTAAATGGCCTTATTGTGTAACATGATTGTAAAGGTATATGGTTATCTTGGTGTAGTGAGGAAAATTTGAACCTGATCACACTAAATGTGTGCTTATCCCATTCACAACCACCTTTTGTCTTTTATTTAATCACATTTATTTCCTTTTTTGGTAAGATCAAGCCATTGGCCATTGTATATATATAGAAGGACCCCAAACATGCACACACGATGAAAGACTAAACAAGCAGGGCAGAGCTTTTTGTACACCTGCTCCAGTTTCCGGGGAATGTGAAATCTGTATAACTCAATGTCGTCCTCATCATCTATTATATGATACGCGACATATTAGAAGACATATTACAACCACGTATAAAATTTTGTTAGGTGGAAAAAATGTTTGTTGGAGCAATAGTACAATATCAATGCACAGATCGATGTGCTGACAATAGGTACACCAAAGACGTTCATGCAGATTGCTGCTCCACACAAGCGACTTTTCTACTTTTCTTCTAGGTCATTGATCTTTATCAATGATTTAGAAAGAACCTGAAATAGAACTCTTGCATGGTTTGTCAATTTCACGAGTTAAATGAGAACATTGTTCTTCCTCTCCTATAAGAAAGGTACAACATCAGGCTTTTTGGATTAAGACTGCATATTTAGATTAATATTTGTTACACGCACACGGACACATGCACACCCACATGCACATGCACGCGCACACACACTATAGAGACTTATTCAAGGGATTGAGTAGGGCTGCATATTGAGATTAATATACATTATAGAGACCTATTCAAAGAGCTGTAAAAATCAGCCATGGAACATAAAACAATTTTTAATTATCCACAATAATATTAACGTGACCCTATTTAGTTTATACAAAGTGAAAGAATAATTTATCAATAGTTGGTGAAGAATAAGAATCACAGAATCACAAAGCTCATTTTTTGCTCATTCGAGCATCCACGTTACAAACTTATTACAAATACCAGCTCCTTTCGAGCAAACTTGTTACAAATACTAGCTCTTTTCGAGCACCAAACTAGAAACAACAATTGGAAGACCAAGGGTCGCAACTTAGAAATCCACTTTAAACAATGTGACAAATACAACCAATGGAAGACCAAGAGTTGCAACTTAGAATTCCACAATGGTGTCCCTCATGGGAGTTGAACTTGGGTCTCCACATTGAGAACTCAATGCTTTAACCAACTAAGCTCAACCCCTTGGACCATGCTTACCAAATTTGATGTTTGGGTTCTCGTTTATTTGATTCAAGGCGCAACAAACCCAACCAAGTGGACCATTGCCTCATTCACCCAAATGAACTCGACCTAGCAAGCTATCTCAAAGAAAATCTTGTAGCGATGGAGTCAAAGTCATGAGCTTAGGTGAGAGTGAAGTTGGGTTTTTCAAGGGTGGTCGGGTAGAGGACTTTGTGTATCTCATACTATGCTAGGGTTCCACCTTCATCTCGATAAAGATTGGGAAGAGGATTGAAGTGCATCCCATATTATATTGAGGGTCTTTGAATCTCAAATGGTCATGTGGGCATATAAGAGATATTTTTCCAAGTAGTGAACCTTTTCAGATTGGTGGATTCAAACCTCAGCTGCCCTTAGGCCAACAGTGACAAGCTTGTCCACCTAGGAAGGAGTAGCATCAAACATATACCATCTCGTTGTCTTGGTGATATTGTCAATTAACCCTTTTACAATATGAGAAGCATTTGAGATTGGTCACCTTTGTGTTATAGGTGATTGCTTGCTAACCCTCGTTTCAATGATCAATGTTGGTTTTTGTTCTTGCACGATAGGAGTAACAACTTGATTGCTCTAGTTTCATGTTTGGATAGTTCTTGGCAATCTTTCACCTTCGTAATATAGGTTAAAGTTGGCTATTCTATAAGATACAATAGTAACTCAATTCACAATCCAATAATAGCTCGCTAGCTATGGTGTTTTGGAGGTTAAAACTTGGGGCCATCTATAGCCTTGAATTTATGGGAATTTTGCCACAATTGACTCTAACATGGAAGGTAGTCCAAAGTTAATGGAGAGTTAATTAGGGTAGCTAGTGATAGTGATATAAAATCACAACACTTTTGCATAAATAGGGATTAACCTATCCTTATATTCTTAGGTTGACCTTCTTGTTCACCATGTTTAGTCATTCAAGTATATGCATAATGGTAAGCGGTGAAGGTAGTGACATATGGTCAAGGACTCCTTCAAGTGCAAAAATACCAATGGGCTTATGAGAGGTGAGCCATAGACTCTGGCGGAATTGATGATTTAGTGAAAACTTTATTTATAATTCAGCTTACCACCTAAGCTTTTCTCATTCCATTTATTAGGTTTAACTCGTGGATTATAATGCTAGACTTGAACTTTTCAGCTTAAGAGATTGGGTGACTTAAAGATAAAGAAGGTAATGACATCCACTTATTTTATTTGGGCATAAAGTACACATGGTAACAAACACCCATTTGATAAAGTTAGTAGACCTTTAGTTTAACTTATTTCCGCAAACCTTAAAGTAGGCACTAACTTTAAGGATCCCTAGTTAACCTACTATTACACAAGGTTCATATCACACTAAGGTCTACTTATAATATGTAGCTCACCTATGTTTTATATAACTATAATTTATCATTTTTGTGGCCCATATCACAAGGCTATGCTAAATCCCTGCAATATTATTTGTGCAAACATAAACTATCATGGATACATGATTATACAAAATATAATGCTAGCTAGTTAGCCATTAGATTAGTGGTACTTGTGCCATTGGATTGTACCTGTAGTCACACTTTTTGCAGAGCATCGGTACCTACTCAACTGTTGTGATCTTGCTCAAGTTATAACAATGCTTATCATGAAGGAGAGCCGATGACTATTGCCAAGACTATGGCATCCAATTGATGGATCATTGATTTTTAAATGAATTAAGATTTGCATCCTACTTAGAGAGAGAAAACAAAACATTCTTTGATATATATTTTTATACTATGTGGTGAATATAGGCACATGTATATCAACTAGCTTAAATTAATTGCGCCAGGGTAGATTTGTATAATAATTTGGTCACTTTTAAAAGTTTAAGAATGAAAGCTCACAACTGATTTCTTTGGTGTTTTTCTTTTATAATCAATGAGTATAATAATACTATGCCTTTGTCATACTATCATTGATGGCAATAACTACAACTACAAGTTGAGCAACTATTATTGAGGAAACACAAGTCTAGCTATGGAGGGTGTAAATTACACGATCCATTTAAATATCCTATTGATCATCAAAGGTCTTTGTTGCTAGAGAAATATATTCATAGTAAAAAGTGAAGCATATTGTAAATCATTTATCCAAAAACAGAGAGATTGCAAATGATTTTGTCATTCTTATTCCATTTTCAATAGCTACATTGCCTAGTTAGCATGACACATACAGGAGTAGGGTCACTACACCAATAAAGACTAAGTAAAAAGGAAGTCTATTGCAGGTAAACAAGGTGTTTAACTATGGACAACTCAACATCCTTGTAGGTTATTAATTTTTTTTAATATTTAGTCAAAATAATCACATAAAAGGAAGGGTTGGAGAGAATTTTGATGAATTAATATTATAGGGGGCATAACACACTTGTTGGTTGCCACAACTTGTTATTGACATTTATTTGAAAGAGCTTATGATGTAGAATGTTAATGATAAGGTGAGAAGTTTAATTTGTTGGTGTTGGAAATAAGCCACACTCGGACCGATGATGGACTGGTCCAAGAGGGGCCAATAGCTCAGTGGTAGAGCACTTCAGCAGCGTATGGAAGGTCCTAGGTTCGAGTCCTAGCTGGTCCATGTCTCAACATGGTATCAGAGCCAGGTCCAGGCTAGGAGCCCCAAGCACATGAGAGGTGTGGCTTAAGGAGGGGTGTTGGTGTTGGAAATAAGCCACACCTGGACTGACGATGGACTAGTCCAAGAGGGGCCAGTGGCTCAGTGGTAGAGCACTCCAACAGCGTATGGAAGGTCCTAGGTTCGAGTCCTAGCTGGTCCATGTCTCAACATAATCGACCATCTTTCTAGAATGAAGTAACCAACTACATACTCAAGACACAACTTGCATCCAATGGGAAATTCATAGTTAAGTGATCTATCTAGGGTGACTCAATCTCCTAGTTAGGAGGTAGGATTAAAAGGTTTAACAACCATTCTCAAGATAAGTTGTTGGGCCTGCTTTTGTTGCACCTCGAGCACTTGCAAAACTATTTTAATTCTCATATATTCGAAAGGTAATGTATATCCATGTTTTAAACCCAATTAATTCAAACTTTCATTTAATCTATATTTAAAATAATTAACAATTAAAATACCTAATCTAAAAGATCAATCATGAAACCCATACAAAATTCAAAATGTCAAGCATGATAACAATGTCAAAATTAGGTTTTTTTCTTAATTCAAATTATTTGGGTATATGAGACCTTTGACACAAAAAGTATAAAGTTTTGCAGAGATGTGACACGAGCACTAAGAGAATGTTCTTCGTATCATATGAGCTTTAGAATATTAATGTTCAGTTTTTGAGCATTAATTTGAATGGTTGTAGTTTTGCTCTCACATCTGAAATGTAATGCTTATTTAGATTTAGATCAACAAAAGCTGTGTGATTTGAATCTAGTGAATGGTCAAAAGTAGGCATGCCAACCATTAATAACAAGAAGCAAGATATTTGTGGAAATGTCTTCGACTAGCCCCACACAGCCTTGATATTTTTACAACCTTCCACAAGAGAAGAATTTATTCTTTCAATAGACTTGAGTTTGGGGCGAATGTTATTTTTCAATTTTTAGAGAATATTGTAATAGCATAGACTGCACCATCCAAAGAACATAATACAAGCTCAATACCCAACAGATGCATTGCTTGCAACTTGAATGCCCAAAATTTGTAGACTTGCCACTTTTTGGAAAGGAGCATATGATCGGGACCAGCAATGAAGCACAAAACCTTTTGTTGACGAGGATTGTTGTTTTGCAATTCCAGTATGCATTTCAGTGTGCCATATTCCAAAGAGCAAAAGTTACACTAACAACAGTTTATGGTAACTATTAGCCTCTATTTTTCTCAGTTTGTAGTTGTTTCAGGTCTCTGCTTTAGCTTTTCTGTATGTCCTTTTCTTACTATAAACGGTTGGGATTCTGTTATCAGATGTGTCAGTTTCAGCTCTCCAGCCATACTGTGGAAATCTGATATTTTGTAATTTCGTTTTATGATTATAATATTGTAATAATAAATTTTATGTGTTCATGTCAATTTTGTTCAAATTTGAGTTCATTTTGAAAAAAATGTCTTAAAGTTATTATTCATTTTGAGAAAATGCCTTCAAGTAATTACATATCTATAAAAAGTGCAATTTTGTTGAAGAAGTTGAGTTCATTCCTTGACCCTTCGATTGACACACATTCTAGATATTTAATCTCTATATATATATGTATGGTTGCTCCAATATCTTGAATCAATTTCGTGGGTGCAAGATTGATCTTGTTTTGGTAGATCTAATTATCAAATTTAAAAAACAAAAATTCAAATTTTGGTTTGACTTTTGTGCATTCCGGTATTACCATAAGCCAACTTGATACACATTCCATGTGATTATTGCTATGCAATATTATATGAAGGCATTTATTTGGACATTAATTGCAATATTTATTAGAGTAACACTTCAATTAATGCACTAAAAGGAACAACATTCACTTCATCTAGGATATTTCCATGCTTGCATATTGCTTCTTGATCTTTAGCAAGTTGAACTCTTTAGGGGGTTGAGCTTCTTAAGATACTTATAAAATATTGTTAGTCTTTGATGATTAGCATGAAGTACGACATATAGGAAGCCAAAAAGAAAAATTTATAAGATAGATCTACACCTACAACAACTTAGAATTGTGAATTTGATCATAAATATCTAGTTGCACTAATTTAGAGGCATAAGGCATAAGGCATGCTCACATCATTTTTATTGTGTACCAAAGCAATAGAATTTAGTGTCACATCAACTTCACTTATAGTGGTTTTAGAGCTAAGTACATCCTCCTTCACACTAACTTTTCCAAAACAAATATAATCATTATTTTGATTTACTATGCATTGTTGCCACTTGTTTAAATTTAGGCTAATATTTATCTAATTGCACACATTTAATTAGCCTAGATCAAGTTTAAGAAAAAAGTCATTTTCCTTCACATTTTTGGTGAACAAATATGATCTTAAATCCTCCTAAAGTTTGACCTTATGGCTTATTTCATTGTCTTAGGGTTGTACATGTTGGAATCAATGAACACTGGGAGGGGGGAGGGGGCGAGGGTGAATTAGTGTTCTGCAATTCACAAATTTATTAAACTGATTCTCAAACCACCAGATGCATAAGAATGAAAGTAAAGTGCAGAAACATAAACCAATCAACCATAACACCAGAATTTTTATGTGGAAACCCTGGAAAGGGAAAAACCATGGTGGGATTTGAACCCACAATATTATTATACTTTAATCAGGAGTATGATAATATTACAAAAAGGGGAATGCACTTGCATTCAAGCACATTGTTTAGAGCTCACTACTCAAATACAAAAGAGGGCTACAACCTGAAGGACTCATTGTCCTAGAAATGATTATAAATGGTTACAATATTGTTTTAAGTGAAGTATAGCATCTATTAATGCCAAATAGCAATTTAGGTTAAGCACAATCTGGTTGTCTTCGTCTGTTTTGCTTACTGCTTTGTTCTGTTGAACAATCATATACTAGAGCACCAAATCTGCATATTGATGCTTACTCGCTCATCACATACCAAGATTCGTACATCTACCATACATCTATCATACCAAAATGATTATACAAGTCGATCTTAAATATCCGCACCGCCAAAACAAATCAATTCCCATGTCGGCTTCCAAAAACCACATAACACGCAACATGAAACGTGCAACCAACAAGTCAAGTCAATCCATCCACAAATTCATATGGAGACCTAAATCAAATAATAACAAGCTTCACATATGTCAGCCCAATCTCCTCGAACACGAAACCAATCACCAAAATCAACATAAAGATTTCACACATTACATCAAAATAGCTTTGTTCTTCCTGAATTATCGGTTACCGGACCTTCAATCTCACTCACGAATCAACACCAGAAAATAGGATTACAAAATAAGTTGCCTCGAACCTCGAGTCATTTGCCTCTTTTACCACAACCAAAGTTATGCAACCAAGATCAAATCTACACACTGTACTCATACTCTGTCAAATACTGTATATCACTTTCCAAACATGCCAAATGATAATACAACTTTCGGTAAATCAAATCTACGCACACCGGATATCATTTCTGAATTGAGTTTCCATCAATGACAACTCCTACACATTTCTCATGCATCAATCTACACCAGAACAATGTCACTTGCCAACAATCTCCCCCTTTGGCATTGGTGGCAACACTGTGAAAAATGACACTGTCAAAACTGTATGCAAAACTTCAAAATTTTAAAATTGCAATACCTCAACAAATCAATAAGCTCCCCTTGAGAATATACACCATTTTTCACCTCGCTCTCTCCCCCTTTGACAACAATGCCAAAGATAGGAATCCACCAAAATTTATGTACATGAATGTACACAGTTACTTACAAGAATTTGAAAATATCAACAAAGATTGTTTTTAGGGATGGTAAATGATCATCTCAACCCTTCTTTAAATTCTCCAAAATATTGATCAGACCACTGAGAAGATAGGCGTGCATCTCTGCTCCTCTATGATCTGTCAGAACACTTGTTTAGAATAGTCATTGCATCTTGCTTTCTATTGATCAATGTATCTATCCAGGGAGTGATAAGACTTCTTACTTCTCCCACTCTGCCCAAAATTTTGTCCTTTTCCTGATTTAAACTTTTTATCTTATCAAGTAAACCCATAACTTGAGCTTCAAAATTGCTAGCCGAGACTGATTGAGGTGCATAGGATTGAGATATGCTAGCTAATTGCCCTTCATACTCTTTTATTTTCTTGTCAATGTCAATAGGAAACAGGCAAAATTACACATGACTTGTATATTTGACTGCCTTCATCTAATGGAATCTCCTTCAATCATCTTCAAAATTGTCCTCAATCTCATAGCATTAAATTTAGTCAAAATTTTAGCATTTGTTGCTTTCTCTAAAGACTTGAGTAAGTCCTCACTCGCCTTTGCTTGTGCGAGAGCTGCAAGCTTCAGTACTTGAACCACAGAAAAAGAACTCAGATCTATTGGTCCTTGAGTAAAATCATTTGAGTCAGTGACAATTTGCTTTCCCTTATCTGTTATAGTGTCTCTTGCCACTGTCACTGGAGCTTGATCATCCTTCTCTTCTCCTTTCTCCTTCTCAACCACCTCTGCATTTGCAACTTCATCCTTCTCATCATCAATCTCTCCCTTTCCTCCATCAACTTCCTTTCCATCTCCAATCTCCTCAGCTGGCTTCTCAGAGTCAACTTCTATCACCAGAGGATTTTGTTCAACTTCATTGGAGTCATTTATTTTAGCAGTATCAGTATCATCTGCAACTGTGGTTTGTTCATTTGGCTGCCCTGTCGGAATGGCTTTCTCAGTTGTTTGATCTTTATGTACATTAGGAACCGCTATATGCACTTCCAAAATGGAAGTATCTTGTGCCTGCTCTTCCAGTTGGGTGTCATGTTGTGTTGGATTTACATCATATCTGTGCTCTCTTTCAAAAAAATTCAAAATTCCTTCGGTTTCTTTGATAACTTCATCTATCTTCCCAAGCATAATTTTATTAACTCTCTTTTTGCTTCTGAATCTATCCTTTGCAAGCTTAAGCAATCTATCAACTTCAACTTTAGAAATTACAGAAGCCAAATTGACTAATACATATTCTTTTAGTCTTTCATCCTCTAAGCTGGTTGTATGTCTCCTTGCATCCAAAATATCATACAATCCTTTCGGAATCATAGATGACAACTCTATCAAGGTTTTGCTATAAATATTCATATACTGTACAACTACTTCCTCTATAGCTCTCTGATCATTATCATCACAATTTTCATAATATACAGTTACATTTTTCAGGTTACCTTCCTTTAGAACTTCATCAATTATTTCATTTAATGTCATTGGGGGCACAACATCATAAGTACCTTCTAATTTGCCCGATTTCAGAGCTTCATCAAGCTCAGACTTTGGCTTCTTGCTTGATCTAGGTATGTCGGATGGCTCAACTTCAGTCCTTGGCTTCTTGGTCAACTGGGCTCTATCGGATTGAGGCTTCTTCACTACCCTCGCATAGGTAGCTGTCTTCTTTACCTCTTACACCACCTCATCAGACTCTATCTCTACATCTTCAACAATGGCTGCAACATATTCCCTTTGTGGCTTCTCCTTCTTCCTTTTCTTTTCTCCATCGGTTGACTTGCTTTGTGGCTTGGGTGGAGGGACAGGCTTCTATGCACCAGAGGTAGGTGCAGACTTGGTTTGCCTTGGCTTGGTTGGCTTGGGAGGAATGGAGACTGGTTTTATCTTCTTAGGCTTTACCATGTCCTCCTTTAGAATATTCTGCCCCCTAGCCCTTTGAATCGCTTCCTTTGTTATTCCTATTTTCTCTTCAACTTCTTTTCTAACCTTCCTCTTCCTTCCAGGCTCAGTGAATTTCTTATGCAGGTCTAGATCTTTGTCTTTGTAAGTATCAAACCTCTCTTCTTTCTCATCTACCGGTTTACTCAATAGGTGTTGAGCATATGCATCAAGAGTGTTTCCATCTACTTCATACCCCATG
The DNA here is from genome assembly GCF_030272615.1 of Cryptomeria japonica. Taxonomy (NCBI): domain Eukaryota; kingdom Viridiplantae; phylum Streptophyta; class Pinopsida; order Cupressales; family Cupressaceae; genus Cryptomeria; species Cryptomeria japonica. Next base: position 297,685,591 of record NC_081406.1, on the reverse strand, counting down.
GGCATGATCCAAATTGATCTTGGCTCAACTGTCTCCATGTGGCATTGGTCTTTGTCTACCATAAAGCATATAGTATCTTCATATTTTTCAACAATATCCTTTGGAATCCTCTCTCTACTTTGCATCATAGCTTGAAATGATTTGAAATACCCCACAAAGTAGATTTTTGTGCTACTACATCACCCAATCCTTGCAAACCTTCTTTAATTTGCACTGTCATTGGTTTATCATAAGCCCACTGTAATTTTCCTTCATCGGAGATTTCATTCAAAAAGTAAAATGCCAAACAAACAATTAAAGAACCAAACTTGAAAACATGCTTCTTATCTTGTTTGATCTTCTTCAGATTGCTCATTAATTCACTAAGAAGCACTCCACATAGATCATATCTCTTGTCCTCCTTGAGTATATGATAGGTTGCATATATTGCAGTACCAGATATTGAATTTTGTCTGATGGACTGATACACCTTATATCCTATCACCATTGAAGCAAATCTCACATCATGTTCAATGATATTACTTATTGTCATTGACCGACTATCATGTTGGGATTCGGTTACCTCTGTCACTATTGTATTCTTAACATGTCTCAGACCAAGGATCTCACCGATTGCATTTAAATAAGTTACCACTTGAATGGCTTGCTTTGTGATCTTGTGAGGTCTATCTAGCCATATAAACTCATCATGGATTTAGTTCAAGACATTCCTGACCCATTAATATTCATCGAACACCAAAAAGTGAACAAACTGGATAAAACCCTTGTCTTGCAATGATTTGAATTAAGGCTTCAGATTCCCCATCTCATCCATCATATGCTTGGTGTATAATGATAGCATGTCTGCATTCCCAAGCTCTTCAATATTACAGTGAATGTATGCCCTAATATCCTCGTTATGCAACACTCCATACGACAGAGAGGAAAATGCTCCATTCAGATCATCTTCGACCGATTTGAACACATGTTTCTTGAATACCGGCCTTGCCCTTTTAGTGATTTCTACTACCAATGGAGTTGCTACATCAGAAGATGATACCAATTCAAAAATAGGGTTATAAAAAAATAGCTCGAACATGGATAATTACCTTTTCAATTTCAACTGGATGCTAGGAATTACTGTCGGATCGCTTCAAGCTTTGTTTTCGCTGCTCAATCTCGTTCATCTTACCCCTCTGCTCTTTCTCTTCATTCATAATGTGAAGAATGAATGATAGAATTCCCTTTTATTCACTGAAACCTAAATTTAAGTTATAATAAATGCACAACCCTAAAGGCTTTCCAGATACCCTATTTTACAAGAATTCATCACCGGATTCTCATATAAGGATGAAATCTTCCGAATATCAACCACACAATTAATCTCAATCATCTGCAACCATCATCGGCCGATTACAGATCTCCAAAAGGGGTTTTTAAGGATTTGCATGAAAAGCTTCCCCCTAGGGATAAAATGCCTTAGTTACCGGATGAGGTTCCAACATCGGAATCAGGTGTGGAGCCTTTATGTGCATTTGAATCTTCCTTATTAACCCACATATTCTTATGTTGCTCTCTGACTTCTTCAACTTTCGCTTTGCCATTTTCATATGATATGTTCTTGTCTATTGGAGCATTCTTGCTCACATTCTTGTTTCTGCAAATATTTTGCAATGTGACCGGATTTATTCCATGCATAGCAAACAACATTTCCTTGCATTGGCCTGAAGTTCATCTGATTTGGTCTCATTTTGCATTGGTTAGAAATGTGTCCAGACATTCCACAAGCATAACATCTCTTATTCTGAAAAATTGTTCATCACTGCTCTACACATGTTTGACTTATGATCAAAGTTGTTGCATTTGAAACGTTGACCAGTAAAGATGGGACCATTATTCATCATCCCATTTCTGCATTGACTTGCCATATGACCAAATTTTTGCAAACAAAACATTTACCATTGAATTTATAAACATTAGGTTGTCTTACTGGAGGTCTCTTGTTCTTCTGATGATTGCTTTGTCTAGAACCGAAGGATTCCCCTTTCTCATATCCAAGTCCTTGCATGTCTTTTCCAATTCTGTGACTTTCTAGTATCTCATCTAGCCTGGCAGAGCTAGCTTTGAATTTTTCTTTGTACTCATTAGCAGTGGAAAGTTCATCTCTCAGAATTATGATCTACCTTTTAAATTATTTCCCATCATTCTTGGATTGCACCAATTCAAGTCTCAATTGATCATTCTCATAGTTCAATCTGCAACATTCATCAAATCTATCCTTCAATGATTGAGTCAGATTTTTCTCATTATTCTTCCTGTCTTCAATCTCCGTCAGCTTCATCACAATGGATTGCATCTCATTCTTCAGGACTACATTTTCTCTAGCAAGCTTCTCACATTCATCTATCTTGTCTTGTAGGGCTTGATTATCAATGCTTTGTTCTTCTTTCTCCTTGAGTTTATCCATCAGTTCCTTTCTCTTTTCTTTGGATGTGTTCACTTGTTCTTTCAGAGATTCAATGAAAATTTCAGCATCATTCAGACTTCTCCTCAGACTACTTTTCTCTTTCATCACTGCATCAAGATCTTCAAGTGCTATAGTAAGTTGCTTCTGCAAACCGGAGTCCATTGATTCAATCTTTCGGATCTTCCTCAAGCTGTTAGGATTCTTCTGAGGAACTAAGCTCTGATACCAATTGTTGGAATCAATTAACACTGAGGGGGGGTCTGAATTAGTGTTCTGGAATTCACAAATTTATTAAATTGATTCTTAAACCACCATATGCATAAGAATGAAAGTAAAGTGCATAAACATAAACTAATCAACCATAAAACCATAACATTGAGATTTTTGCGTGGAAACCCGAAAAGGGAAAAACCACGGTGGGATTTGAACCCACAATATTATTATACTTTGATAAGGAGTATGATAATATTACAAAAAGGGGAATGCACTTGCATTCAGACACACTTCCTAGAGCTCACTGCTCAAATACAAAAGAGGGCTACAACCCAAAGGGCTCATTGTCCTACACACTATTATAAATAGTTACAATAGTGTATGAAGTGAAGTATAGCATCTATTAATGCCAAATACTAATTCTGGGTAAGCACAATCTGACAATCTTCCTCTGTTATTCTTATCTGCTTTGTTCTGCTGCACAATCATATACCATAGCATCAAATCTGCACATTGATGATCATTCGCTCATCACATACCAAGATTCGCATATCTACCATACATATGTCATACCAAAATGATCATATAAGTCGATCTTATATATCCGCTCCGCCAAAACAAACCAATGCCCATGTTGGCTTCCAAAAACTGCATAGCATGCAACATGAAACATGCAACCAATAATTCAGCTCAATCCATCCCTAAAGTAGTATGTGGACCTAAACCAAATAATAAAAAGCTTCACATATGTCGACACAATCTCCTCAGACATGAAACCAATCACCGAAATCAACATAAAGATTCTGCAACACACGTTACATCAAAATAGCTTTGTTCTTCCTGAATTATCGGTTACCGGACCTTAAATCTCGCTCACGAATCAACACTAGAAACTAGGATTACAAAATAAGATGCCTCAAACCTCAAATCATTTTCCTCTATTACTGCAACCAAAGTTATGAAACCAAGATCAAGATCTACACACTATACTCATACTATGTTGGATATTGTATTCCACCTTCTAGACTTATGTCAAATGATAATATCTTTCGGTAAATCAAATCTACACACACCGGATATGATTTTTGAACTAAGTTGCCATCAGTGACAACTCCTAAACATTTCTCATGCATAAATCTACACCGAAACAATGTCTCTTGCCAGCAGTACATCTATCTATTTTGAAATCATCATTTTTGTATATATTGTTAGGTTCTTATTATTATTCATTACTATTTTATTTGTATATCATTTCTCTTAGGGTTTTGTGTTCTATTGATTGATATGCTTTGGCCCACCCTACTCACCCTTGGCTATCTTGTTATGGTTTTTACTTTTAGATCTAAGATACCATTGGTTTATTCATTCCTTGTTTTCCCTTGTTTCATTAATTTGTTTATGTCACAAGTTATTCACGTTCTTATTTTCCATTGAGTAGTGCTTGTTTAAACTCTATGATGAGAAACCCCAATCTAATTAGACCAAGATTATTTTTTATGCTCGTGTAGAACACCTTAGAGGATTATCAAGACTATGACCATGACACCCATGTGGCATGAAAGAGTTTGTGAATGAACTAGTAGACGCGTTCCATGATATATTTATCAATAAACCACAACTATTATATGCTTTGCAAGTTATAAGTGCTAAGTTTGCTTCATCTACTATTTTGTTAGTTACCATGATTCCATCTTTCATCATGACTCCTTCCACTGCTCGTCCATTTCTATCGTAGAAACGTAAATGATGTCATGTTTGTCTTCATATTTTTATCCCAACCAAACAAGTACATATTGTCATCTTACCATCTACTTATCACCTAGGACCCTTGTTGCTTGTTCATCACCTAGGACATACATGTAATCACCCTTAACACCATTTATTACCTAGGACATGTAATACGTAATATTTTAATTAATAAATTAAGAAATGTGGAGATGGCAGATAGACCCTGGCAGGGCTTTAGATGCCATGAGGGTTTCAACTACAGTGGAGGGCTCAATGGAAAATGGCCTAGGAACAAGAATGGATATCATGGCCACTTCAGAGATACTCGCTCAGTGTTCAGAGACCAGTCTTGGCCATGGAAGGGTCCGGAGACTGTGCAACAAAGGAGGACGTCAACGAGAGGATATAAACGAAATGACAGGTTTGGGAACAATGCCAGTTTCAGAGGTATGAGGCCCTGAGTAACCGACAAAAGGTGGATTTCAAGACGGTGCAGGAAAAATTTTGGAAGCCGAAGCCTTTAAGGGAAGCTGCGAAAGTTTTAGAGGTATGCCCAAACTCAACCTATAATAGAGTCCTGAACATTCAAATCTCGAATGTTGAATGGGGTGAAAACATCAGCTTTCTTAATGCACACGCTCTCTTCCTGATATGGGGGGGCTCGTGGTCGTCTTTGTCAAAAATTAGGGCATGGTGTGACTCTATTTGGGGGGAGGGTGTAGAACTGAAAACATTAGAAAATGGCTTTTTCTTGGTTATATGCTCGTCTAGTATGGATAGGGATTGGATTCTTGACAATGGACCTTTCTTTATGGATGGAAAAGGCTTTAGCATTCTCAAATGGAAGCCAAATTTTAACCCAAACGCAAAAACCATCAATAGGGTGCCATTATGGATTAAATTTCCAGGGTTGCCTCATGAATAAAGGAACACATAAACCCTAAGAAAAATAGGGGAAAACCCAGGTTTTTTCAAAAAAGCTGAGGAATTTATAGACCCTACGGATTTTAGTATGGTCTCATGGATATGCATTGATTAGGATCTGGTGCATCACTTACTGGACACAATTGAAATCAAATCTGGTTTGGGGATCTGGGCGGAGAAGGTGGTCCTTGAAGAAAGGATGGCATCATGATCAGAATGCAATTCCTTTGCTCATGATAAAGGGGATTACAAAATTAGAGACAAAGGAAAGTCTAAATTTCATGATGGATTGGCGGAGGATATATTCAGGCTTTCAGAATCCAAGGACTGGGAACATCAATGGGAAACCTTGGATTGGGATGTACTACAACAATCTAGGACGAGTTATGGGTTTGATCTGAACACTATTGGATATCATTGGCATATGATGAACCGGCATGTTGATATGATGATAATGTATGTTGTCATTGATGTCAATAAGTGTAAGTGAACCGGTATGTTGATTGAAAGAAGTTGGTGAACCGGTATGAAGAGACATGAAGAGATGTAGTGAACCGGTGTCAGGGTTTCACTAAGTGTGACTACCAGTTGGTAGTCTCAGCTCTATGGCTATCGGTTTGGTGATCCAGCTTGTGCAATGCAACCGATGATACTCTGTGATGAGTTAGCTAAGAGATACGAAATGAGATCAAGGTGCCACGTCAACCTCATGCGTGTGAAGGATTGAGGTATGAGAAGATCGACCGTGTTTGGAGTCTACCTCGGGAATGATCATTCTTCTTAGTGGTATGAGAAGAAAGCGTAATGAGTTACTGATTCCCATGTGCAGTGAAGAATGAATGATGCAGATTGTCTTGTGATTTGTTTGAAATTTTAATACTCTATGCAATGTGTTTGGACGATTAGGAATGGACCGCCTGTGTTGTAAACCTAAGATGCTTAGGGTTTAGGGTTTATGCTACCGACCTAACTGATGTCTATAAGGTCGATGATGTTTGTTATTGTAAAGTTGTTGGCAAATGTTGTGTGTGTATCCGAGTGATGAGATACTTGCCAAACCAGTAAGAGGAAACTACAGGAGTGTGATTGCAGAGTAGAGGAAATGAAAAGGATCTGCCTTGGCATGTAGTGCTGTTATCAGATCAGTAGTTTTTCCTGTTGTCTTCTAATCATTTCAACAGATGGAAAATCCCTTTATCGAGTAGCTTTAACAGGCTTATTGTAAAACCTGTAACCAGGTGACTCAAGATCATTGAGTTCTTCAAATCCTCTAGTGAGGTAACCTTTAACAGGGTTTCAACCTTTAATAGGGTATATAGCCATCCCTTAATCGAGTGATCTCTAACAGGATCAGTTCTTAGCAGAACCTTATTGTAAAGTCTTTAACCGGACTAGGCTCCTAACAAGGCGATCTTCAAAAGAGTTCAAAAACAAGCTTGTGGGTATTCATCCCCACTATGGTTTTTCCCATTTGGGTTTCCACGTGAAAAATCTGTGTGTTATGTGTTATGCATTTTTCATGTGATGTTTATGAAGTATTTGGTTGAAAGATTATGCATGCATAGTTAATAGGTTATGGTATTTCTAGTATACCACATGCATATGTTTATGGGTGAAGTTGATGTCAAGTATTGATCGTATTTGAAGTGTTCAGACTTATCAGTTTATGGTGTCTGGTGTCTTACTGTGTTTAACTGGTATTGTTGTGGTTAAGTTCAATAATGGTGATAACCAGTTGGTATTGCTTTAACTAGATAAGTTGTTGCGAAAGTATTTTCCTGTACTGATTCACCCCCCCCTCTCAGTACCAATTGGGGTATCTGTTGTTCATCATTATTCATCAAACACAATAGTCTCTCTCTATCCTAGAAAAGGGTTGATTGATGATCTATTTGCATCTGAGTCATCTACAAAGCACTTGGAAACCCTAACAAACACAGTCAGATCAGTGTCATTGGTGATCCAAAACCAAGGTAGTGATCCTCAAATTCAGAGTAAGGTGAAGGGTGTAGTGGGGAGCAACTGGGTCCCTGTTACTAGTTTAAGTGCTCTGGACATAACCCCATCGGAGAATCATAAGCAAAATGTTGGCCATCCTGAAGAGGAAGGCAATGTGTCCCCACAAGATTATCAAGTTGTTACCATAGCAGATGAGGAAGAGACAATAGTCCCAAAGACTCAAATGGAAGATATACCTAATGAACATAATGGGGTGCCTCAAGAATGGACACACTTACAAGATAACAAGCTTTCTTCTACACCTATAATAGTTGATCAGATAGTGGAGGAAATGGTCTTTAAGGACATCCAAATCTCTCCCATTCGAAACCTAGATGCATCCTTTGAAGGGGTGAAATATAGTGGAGATGACCTAGTTTTGTCAGACTCTGAGGGAGATCTATCTGATAATTTGGAGGGAGAGGATGATGTAGGGCTTCTATCTATAGGAGGGGTTTCAGATAGGAGAACTCTAGAAATGACTTTAGCTCAAAATGCTAAAGTAAAGATAGGCAAAAGTAAGAAAAGAGGACCTAAATCCAACAGAGTTAGACTGGAGACTGCAGGTAATGTTGTTGACCAAAGCAAACTCAGACTTAGATCGAGAAGGGACATGATCTCTTCCCGAAAGCAATGAGGCTCCTTTCGTGGAATGTCAGGGGCTGCAATGCCCTTGACAAGGTTAGACTGATTAAGAGATGCCTTGATCAGTTTCGCCTAGATCTCGTTTGCTTACAGGAAACCAAAATTAAGTCTAAAGATTTTGAAACCTTTTATAGTAGATTCAAAAAATGGAAATGTGTCTTAGTTGAAGCTCAAGGAGCCTCAGGTGGTTTAGCCATCTTATGGAATGAGTCTCTAGTGGAAGTCAGCAGTATGAACCAGGGACACTGGTGGCATGGGTGTGAATTTACTTGAAGCAACTTCAGCTGCAATTGTTTTTAATCAATGTCTACGACCCAAATAGCCCCTCTTTAAAAAAACAGATGTGGAATGATATCTCAGAATACCTCAAACAGGACATTGAAATGCCTTTCCTTATAGGTGGAGACTTCAATGCCTTGATTAGACCATTTGACAAAATGGGTGGCAATGGTTGAATGAGGCAGAGTAACTTAGATTTTAGTGCTTTCATCACAGAGTTGGGATTAATAGAAATCCCTTTCAAAACTGGGGAATTCACGTGGACAAACATAAGAAGTGGCTTCTTAAACATCACAGAAAGACTTGATTTTTTTTTTGTAGCTAGTGACTGGTCTTCTCATCCATGGACATGTAGTGCTGATGTTCTACCATTCATGGGATTAGATCATTAGCCCATTGGCATCCAAATTCAGGAAGAAAGAGCCCCTGATAGATGCCCCTTCAAATTTGAAGCTATGTGGATAAGGGATAACAATTTAAGATCATTGGTGGAGACATGGTGGAAACAACCCCCTGAAAGTCCCAGTAATAAAGCTTTTATGTTATTCAAAAAACTTCAATTTATAAAAGAACAACTCAAAAAGTGGAATAGAGAGTCTTTCAGAAACATTTTCAATGAGAACTTGAGTTTAGAGGAAGAGTTAAAAACTCTACACGAACAAATTATTCTACAAGGCATGGATGAATCATCCTTCTTGAAAGAGAAATGACTTAATAAGGTGTACTCTGAAGTATTAGCAAGAGAAGAAACCTTTTGGGGACAGAAATCCTATGAAACGTGGTTGAAGGAGGGTGACAGGAATACCAAATTTTTCCACAACTCTACAAAGGTAAGGAGAAATTATAACAAAATCTTCTTGATACACAATATGGTGGGGGAGCTGCTAACAGACAGAGATTCCATTAACAGAGAGGCGGTAAACTTCTTCTCGAGTGCTTTCAACAGAGAGGCAATGGTGGACCAGGATCTGCATTCTATCATGGACATCTTACCCACTTGTGTGAAGGAACATCATAACGAAATGCTACACAGGGTTGTGTCGATGGAGGAAGTAAAGGCTGCAGTTTTTGACATGGGAGTAGACAAAGCCCCAGAGCCGGATGGGTTCGCAACTCTTTTCTTTCAACATTTCTGGGACATTTTGGCAAATGATCTATGGGAAGTGGTGGAGGATTTTAGAATAGGTGGTTTAATCCTTAAGGATTTTAACAATACATTTATAGCATTGATTCCGAAAGAGGAAAACATATCTACTTTCTATGATTTCAGACCCATCTCTTTGTGCAACACGATCTATAAAGTGATCTCTAAAGTGATAGAAAACATGCTAAAATGTATTATGGAAGAGGTTATCTCCCCAGAACAGAGTGGTTTTGCCCCCAGAAGATCAATATATGAAGGTATTATTTTGGCACATGAGACAATTCACTCCATCCGTTTATCTAAGAAGCAGAATATGATGATAAAAGTGGATATAAGGAAAGCCTATGATGAGGTTAATAGAGATTTCCTCTTAAAAGTCCTAGAAAAATTTGGCTTTGACCTGGTTTGGATAGCCTGGATAGAAAGTTGTATTAAATCCCCTCAATTCTCAGTTTGTAGTACCCCTCCTCAATCAGACTCTTTTGGACTTATGTTTGACTTTAGTTGACTATTTCGTGGATACATTATTGTATATTGATTCAGACTTTATGCGATGTTATTTCATGCTTTATCTGGATTTGTGGTGTATGCTTTCATGCAGTATCTCAGTGCTTATGATTCATGTTATTATATGGATCATTATCATGGACTGACACTTTTACCTTATATGTGTGATGCATTATTTATATGTTGCGTGTTTTCAAGTGTATGGGATACGAGGGGATGCTTTTTCTTCACTCACTCCGGTGAGATGGGGAACGTCACGATTCTCCTTCATCGATGTGCATGTTGTGCCTATTTATATATATTTGTCTATATGCATGTGTGGTTCTTTGGTGCAGGACATTACAGGTACAAGTAGTGGGTAGGTATGGGGTATCAACTCCACCCGGTTTCACAGGTCTGAGCGTGCCTTATTTGTCTGATGGGAGTGGAGGAGATAGTTGTTGGACCCTAGCTTGACTCGCAATTACACTCGTGCGAGTGTTGTCAGTCGGTCGTCTTTTCCATTTGACCGGTATGTGAGTCAGAGTGCTTTTGTGTTTTTGTCTTGTGAGTAGTCGTTTGAGCATTCCTCATTTTACGTGTTTCCATTTATATGAATAGTTATTAAATTTGAGTGAATGATTCTATTTTTGTGTTGGTGTAATTAGTTATTATTATGCTCTTGAGGTTATTGATTTAATTAAATAAATGAGTTACTAGAATTAAATGTTTAAATTTGCTTATTTTATTTGGTAAAGTTGTATTATTATATTGGTAAAGGAAATAAGTAATTGCCTTGCCATTTAAATGTTAAATGCTTATGTTGAAAGAAAGTAGTATGAAAATAGAAAATGAAATAAATAAAATCTTTTCCCTTTTACCTTTCCATTTGACTTTTGTATTTTATTTTATTGGAAAAGAATCGTCTATGGAAAAAGGTAAATCTGTTTGTTTTTACTTTTTAAATAGTTTAATTTGATTGGTGGAGAAAACTTTTAACCTAGAAATTTTAGGTTGAAATATATTTTTCCCATATATTCCTGGGAGTTCACGGGAAAAGGAGAGGCAAAATTTTGAATGAGAAATTTGGAAAACCATTTTGGAAGAGGAGTTGGAGTTGGTTTTGGTTTGCAAGATTGGGATTCTTCCATCCATTTGCTTCCTGGTTTCCTTGAAGGTTGGATAATCTCCTTGTTTTGCAATTTAATTTTGAATGTTTTAGTTGCTTCCTGTGTGTTTGAAAATTGAAAAATCTCTTTGTAGATTCTTGTTGAATGATTGGAATGAAAGAAAGAGTGTCTGTTATTGATGATTTTGTTGAATTCATATCAAATGGGTGCATGTTGAAAAGAAATGATTCATCTTTCCATTTGTTGTTTGTTATTTGTTCTTGCAAAATCAAGTTCTTGAATTATCTCTTCTATTTGGTATAGAAAGGAATAGAATTAGTTTGTTGTGTGTTTTCTAGTTTCTATTTGCCCAAGATTTGGGGCTTATGTTGGCAAAAATTTGGTTTGCCTCTTGCAAGATGCAAGGAATTCTTCTTGTGCAATGGAAGTGAATAAACTTATCAAAATCCTTCTCCTATCTTTAATTCTTCTTATGTTGCCCAAAATTTTTATATTATTGGGGCTCTTGTGTGTTTCTAATTTATAATCTCACTTTATTGAAGATTATCCCTTCATATTTTGGATTTTGGCACTGTGCGTGTGCCCCGTGAATTAAACAGGGGATGATTTAAGTTTATTTTAAATTGTTTAAAGAATAAAAATATATTATAAAATTAATTAACCCTTGCCCACGTGGTGGGCTAGCTCCACCACATGGGACGGTAGTGCCTTGCTATGCGGTAGTAGCACTATCGGTCGGTAGGGCTGCTATGCGGTAGCAGCACTACCAGTCGATAGGGCTGCTATCGGTCGGTAGTGGCTACTACTGGCGGTAGCAACACTATCGCGGGTAGGGCCTTGGCCCACCGCATGCTTTTCCCCCTTCGCGGTGCATTGTTATGTGCCGTTAAATTTTATTGAATGCAATAAATTTAAAGGTTAGTTTAAATGTTAAATTTTAATGGTAGTTTATAAATTAATTTTTATACGTTGGTTTAAATTGATTTAATAGATTTATTTATTGAAAATCAAGGCTTGGGACTTTTAATTCAATTGATAAATTTGGATGTATTTTTGGAAATAGATAATATGTTTATTAGGTCATATTTTTATTCGGTTGAATATTTAATATGGATCTTATTCTTGTTGGAGTATTGAATTTGGAAATTATATAAAAATAAATGACATTTTAGAATGATGCATTAAATGAAGGGTGTTTTATTTAATTTTTGATCAATGAATTTGCAAGTGTTATGATGATGTTTTTTTAAAGATTGTCTGAGTGCAGACTTAGTGAAATTAGCTTTCCTTGCAAAAAGTATTATTCGTGGTTATTTCTCATTTGTGGTTCAATCGTCCTGTTGTGGCGTATTTGGTACCTTTTGACCAAGAGATGTATGATGAGCTCGTTGCCTTAACCATGTAGTGTCTTTTCCTTATGGTTAACCAAGAGTTAGTATGTCCTTGTTTTGACCACTTGTATTTGGATAGTGGTGTTATGGATGTCTGCTTCGCCATAGGGTCCTCGTAGAGTGACCATGTTTGTTTAGTGTCCTTTGAGAGAGTGGCTTTTGAGTGGGGGCCACGCACGAAGTGGATGGTAGGATAACCCCTTGAAAGTCAGTTAATAAGTGATAACCTAATAATTGATTAAGAGGTGGGTAGATTTTAACATTATATAAGATATTGTACCCCGCGCATGGTTGAGTGCTCGTACAGGCTCAAGATGTAGTGGGAAGGCCTGGAATGGAAAACTGACCACCTTGTCTTCATGAAGGGTTGGTAGGGTCTGCATGAGACTTAGATGGAGCCGGAGGTTCGGCAAAGGTTACTAGGATAACCCAGGATGGGAGTCGGGACCTATGGAGGCCTACCATGGTAACCATCATAAGCTATGAGATGACACTCTCTCTTTAGGGTCACTTGTGTATTGTGATGTTGAGTCGCCTGGAATATTGTGGGGTCATTTTGTGTTGTCATGGAGTTGTATTGTTCTTTCGACCATGTCATGCTTTTTTTTACTTGAGGGTCCTCTGCTATCTCCTAGCACAGTGGGGTGATTCCAGTTTGGGATCTTATGGTCGGGTGGTAGTGCCACTTCCCATCGGATGTTCTTGTTCGTGCCTTCATGCGAGGATTGGCTTCGAAGGTGTTCCTATGGTTCGTGACTCATTCTCTATCTCTTGTTGGAGATTATTGTTCTTTGGAAACCTATGTGGTCATTTGTATCTATGAGCTTATGTAACCTTGTAATTTGGTTAAGTTGTAAACTTTTTATGCATATTGAGAGCCATGTATTGGAAGATCAATGTAATCCTAAGTTTTGGATGTTATTTATTAGTTTTCTATATGATTGGTGTAAATGTTTATTGAAGAGAAATTATTGATGAATACTAAGAGGGGGGTGAATCAGTATACCAAAAAATACTGAACTTAAACTCTTAAACAATTTAGCAGTTAACCGGTATAACAAATTTACTAACAAATCGGTTAAGACAAATGCAAACCAAACAACAAATAAAGCATTCACCCACAAGAGCACAATCACCATAACACAAGAGGTTTTGACATGGAAACCCAAATGGGAAAAATCACGGTGAGCAGAAACTCACAAGTAACTATTTGCATAATAGAAACCAAACCGGTTAAAGTCAGACCGGTTAAGGTCATACAATGTTCTTCACCAGAACAGATCCTGTTAGGAATCTAGATCTCTGTTAGGAAATAAGTCTTGTTAAAGACTACCTTGTGAGAGGATTTCAAATTCACAGTTGTGAACTACCTTGTTAGAGGATTTACAAAGGCTTTGTTGGGCCTACCATCTAGATACTAGCACAATATGCTTGGTTAGGTCCTTGATAGCTCATTATCAATGCATATTTTGCATTACTTCAGTCTTCAATATCTCCACACTCTATTTCTTCACACAGACCTAATATTATCTTCTATGATCGCACATGCAAAAACCCTCATGCACTAAAACCCTATCAACTCATAAAACCCTAGACATGATGTCCTTATAAAGGAATCTGATTTCATGTTGGTCCAATAGGATTACATTGCAAGTTCCTAGGTTCAGTGCATCTGGACACATTTGGTAACACGACACAAAATCACCGCCAAAGTGTCGGTGGATGATAACTCACCACAAAAATATTGGTTGGTAACTCATCACAGAGTAATACTGGTTCATTACCGATTATCAGTTCATACAATTTACCAATTACCGGTTGTCACAATGAAGACTGGAAAAATGTTAATTACTGCTTTGTTCCTTCGTACAGCTTTGGGATCCTCGCACCGCTTGAGGTCTTCATACCGCTTTGGGTCTTCAATTAGTTTGTGATCGGTAAACACCTTCTGTAAAACACCGATAGTCTAAAGACTATATTACATAATACTGGTTGGAACAATTAGCAGTTGAGCATAACTCATACATAAGGAAGTGATCATAAAAAAGTGTGTGTCCATCAATGACAATCACAACGTCATCAAAATGCCAACAATCTCCCCCTTTGGCATTGATGACAACACTTAGGAAAATTTTGACATCTAAGTGCTTTACAACAAAAATATGCCATAATCAAAATTACTCCCCTTAAGCATATACACTATCCCTTTTTGCAGAAAATACAATGTATACTACTCCCTTAAAGAAATAACATGAAAGTATACATAACATTCACCAAAATTTTAGATACTACTCCCCCTTTGCCAACAATGACAAAGTACTGCAGAATAACCCCTGTTTCTCATTATCATTAAAATAATTAAGTGTTTATGACAATAATGAGTGAAACTTATATTCTTGATAGTCCTTTGACAATGTGTCGTTGGCTTATAAGAAGAGATGTCAATATTTATCGGTGATGATGATGCAGGTGTATTGCTGGTAGCTTTTGTCTTCTTCCTTGCTTGCCTTATCTTTTTAGGCTGCACATCTGATTCTATATCTTCAGACTCCAGTGAGTTGCTCTTGGTCGTCCGCTTCCTTTCAAATACTTTAGTGGGTGCAACTTCCGGTTTCTTTTTAGCAAGTGACCGCTTGGTCACTTTTGGGTTGGCTGAGGTAACCGGTGCCGATGTCACTGGTATTGCCTTTCCCTTTTTCATAGAAGGCTCTTCAATCGGTGTTACCCTTTCCAAATAGGTGTCGGTTCTCTTTTTCTTTGCATTTAAAGTAGAGGCAATCAAGGTGGAGGCATACCCATCCAACATGTCATACATCACCTCATATCCCATAGGTTCTACTTCTTCCTGTCTGGGCTCTACCGCCTCCATTATGCACTCATCTACTCTAATGGTAAAGCAGATGTCCTCTTCATACTTCTTAACAATATCACCAGATATCCTCATCCTCTGGCTCATCTTCTGTTTGAATTCATCAAAATATTTATTCAAGACTTCAGGATATCCGGTTCCCACCGCTTGGAGACTTTCCCTAATTTGTTTGGTGACGGGCTGGTCAGTAGACCATTGAATATCACCGACTCCCAGGAAATAGCCTTGAAAGTAGAAAAACAAACCCACCAAAATTTGTCCAAATTTGAATCTTAGGGCACTATCCTGTTTGATGAACTTCAAGTTCAGTAGAAGTTGCTTCTGCAAACAGGTGCATAGATCAAATGAGGCGTCCTCCATGATCATTCTATAGGCGGCATTAACTGTAGCAGTAGAGACAGAGTTTAATTTGCTGGCATAAAATGTCTGGTATCCTATCACCATGTAAGCATACTTGACCAACTCATCTTTGATAGTGTTGACGGTCATTCCCTGTTGATTGCTCACAGAAATGGTGAGCTTAGTCATTTCTGTCTTGATGACCTTCCTTAGGGCTGGCACCTCACCAATGTTGCAAAAACCGGTAACGGCATGAATTGCTTCAAGCGTAATATCATGCGTCCTCTCAAGATACATCTTGTCACCATGCACTCTGCTCAAGATAATGCGGATGTGATCTTCCATGAACTCTTCAAGAAAGTAAACCGCATTGTGAAGTTTCTTCCTCTCCAAAATGTTGTATTCCAGTTTGATCTTCTTATCATCCCCACAAAACAAACTTAGCTGGGAATGAATCGCTAAGGATCCTAGGTCTTCCAGTTTGCAGTCAATGTACCCTGAAATATCTCCTTTGACAATGACTTCGACAGGTATTTGGGACAGGGCATTGTATTTCATTTTTCTTTGAATGAATTTAGCTGAGTCCATAGGTGCACTAGAACTGGAGTGCGATGCAGAAGCCATTATTTAACTGATAAATAAAAAAATTTGAGTAATACCTTCACAATTTAGAAATTTAGGGTTTGACAAATGCAACTCACACTACACCACTTTAGTTGCTTGATTACCGCTTGGTGTTCTTCACTTGATTGATTGTAGATATCTCTCAATTCTTCTGCAAGATATGAAATCTCTCTGAATCACAAGTCGAACCGCCTTTTGTCACTCTGCTAAAAAAAAAAAATTCTTCGCTCGAAAACTGATAAGTGAAAATGACTTTGAAAATTCCTTTTAAATGAATTCTTCACCTACCATAATAAATGCTCCACCGCTAGGGCATAAACCCTAATTTTGCCTTTTACCGCTTCACAATCTTCTACCGATTGATAGGTAACGTATACTGGTTAAGGTCTTTTACCGGTATAGACCGGGGGTTCGAAACATTTCACCGATTTGTTCCCCCTAAGCTTCTCTGAAGCTCAATTTGCTGGTTCATAGACTTCCACACTAGGTGTGGAAACCGGTTCATCTTGTGACACTTCTTCAGGTTTCTTTTTCCATGTTTTATTCATTCCTGCTTGAACGGTCTCAACATCAATCTTCCCTTCTGGAGTGATCGGTATATCATCTGATAGGTTCTTTCTCATTTTGCAGGTTCTGGCAGGGTGTCCTGGTTTGTTGCAATGATAGC
Organism: Cryptomeria japonica; assembly: GCF_030272615.1. NCBI lineage: Eukaryota > Viridiplantae > Streptophyta > Pinopsida > Cupressales > Cupressaceae > Cryptomeria > Cryptomeria japonica. The sequence continues at coordinate 297,668,708 of NC_081406.1, read as the reverse complement.
ATACCATTCCAGGTGTTCTCCATGGTCCATTGTTCATTCTACCATTCTTCCTCCTACATGTTGCAGTAGTGTGACTGCTACCATGGCAAATCAAATAGGTTGCTCTCCAACCGGTTGCCGCTTGATAACCACCACCACCTAACTGATGGTCATAGGCATTATACCGGTTTGGATTCCGGTTCACAGATGATTCAGGAAAAACTCCTTGAGTCATTTGAGGATATCTCCCAGTGTTGTGCATAACAGACCTAAATTCAAATGCTCTATGCCCAAACTTGTTGCATGCATAGCAGTTACCATTGAATCTATTGGATCTAGGCTTATTGTTTAGAAAATAAGGAAAATTATTGTAGGCCTTATTTCTACACATATTAGCAGTATGTCCTTCCTTGATACAATTAAAGCAAATAGCTTTAAACTTTTGCTTACCTTTATCCTTTGATGTCAGTTGCTTCTTTGATGCTCCATCTTTTGTTCCAGAGGTCTCACCTTCCTCATAACCAGAAAAACCAAGTCCAGTGGTATTATTTACCAGTTTTGCTGATTCAAGCTTTTGTTTTAGCTTAACAATACTCTTATTGAATTTGGCAAGTATTTCCTTTGACTCAGTGAGTTCCTTGGAAATAGCAACATTGGATTCCTTCAAGGTTGTGTTCTCAAAAATAGCGATATTTGGTTCACCTTGCATTTCTTCTTTTTCCACTTTACTCTCTTGGAGATGAGCGGTAAGGGTATTGATTTCTTGTTTCATCTTGGAGATCTCATGATCTTTGTCTTTTACCAGATCTTTAGTTTTCCTTCGGTTCTCAAGCTCTTGACACATTCTGATAGTCAATCCTTCCAGTTCCCTTCTTAGGTTGGCATTAGATTCATTCAGTTTTTCAACTTCTTCAACTAGGGCTTCCATGTTTGCTTCATCAGAAGAACTATTTTCAGTAAGCTCCATCAGTTTCTCAGCATGCTCTCTTCTTTTTGCCAGAGAGGCTTTATATTTGACTTTGAGTTCATCATAAGCTTTCCCAGTCTGAGTGAGATGCTAAGCAAGTTCCCTCACAGTGTATTCCCCCATATCTCCTTCCAAGTGGTTAAACTTATAGAAAACTTGGCTCTGATACCAATTGATGAATACTAAGATGGGGGGAGAATTAGTGTACCAAAAAATACTGAACTCAAACTCCTAAACAGTTTAACAGTTAACTGGTATAGCAGATTTACTAACAAACCAGTTAAGACAAATGCAAACCAAACAGCAAATAAAGCATTCACCCACAAGAGCACAATCACCATAACACAAGAGGTTTTGACGTGGAAACCCAAATGGGAAAAACCACGGTGAGCAGAAACTCACAAGTAACTATCTGCAGAATAGAAACCAGACCGGTTAAGGTCATACAATGTTCTTCACTAGAACAAATCATGTTAGGAATCTAGATCTTGTTAGGTCCAACTAGGAAAGCTAATGTACTGAGAGGGGAGGGGTGAATCGGTACTTCAAAACTTTTCTCCAAAAGCAATCTTACTGATAAACATAAATTGTAAACTACTGATCTCATAATATAAAACTAACACATAATTATAGAAATAACATTCATACACATTTCACTCCATAACACAAATATTTTGGTTACGCAGAAACTCTTTGTTAGAGAGAAAAACTGTGGTGGGGATGACACCCACAACTTCACTAATGCAATAATAAAGGTTGCTTGGTTAGAGCTACATGTTTAGCTATTTCTGATAGCTTACCCTGTTAGGAGTATCAAGATCTTTTAGATCTACCTTGCTAAAGGATTTTACAACACTTATACAAAATGTTGCACCTGGTTAAAGGCTTTACAATTTATAGACTTTGTTAGTCTTTTACCCTATTAAAGGTTTCTATTACAACTCAAATGATTCAATAAAATCTTTACAAATATCTGCAACTTTACATCTGAAATGTTATAGCAGATTCTATGTGCTCAATATGAAATTACCTTGCTCATAGCATACCTCGGTAATAGATAAATCAACTCGGTAAACCCTTCTATTTACTCTGTCCCTTGAATTGTTCTCTGAAGACTTTCTTGGCGACCTCTGAATATCTCTGTCAGTCGTAGCAGTCACAACTCAATGTGTCCTCTTATGATTTTCCTTTTTAACTTCTTCTATCACACATGTGTCTAGGTTCATTGAATCTGGTAACACGTTTCTACTCGGTTCAGATTACTCAATATACCTTCTTTGCTGCTTGGTAGACATAGATCGTTACTCGGTAGACAGCTCGATGTATACTTAACTCTGTGACTCCTTTCTTCTGTAACCGATTGCTTTAGTGCTTACTGACTGAATATTTCGGTAGTATTAACCGACTAGAGTATATAGGATGACTTTGGACATAAAACTAATGACAACTTAGTAAATAATAACAGATCTCTGTTAGGAGATAAGTCCTGTTAAAGACTACCTTGTGAGAGGATTTCAGATTCACAGTTGTGAACCACCTTGTTAGAGGATTTACAAAGGATTTGTTAGGCCTACCCGGTTAAGGGTTTCAGACTTGTCGAAGATGTGAGTAATCAACAAGTGAGTGATCTAGATACTAGCACAGTATGCTTGGTTAGATCCTTGATAGCTCATTATCAATGCACATTTTGCATTACTTCAGTCTTCAATATCTCCACACTATGTTTCTTCACACAGACCTAATCTTCTCTTCTATGATTGCACATGCAAAAAACCTCATGCACTAAAACCCTATCAACTCATTAAACCCTAGACATGATGTCCTTATAAAGGAATCTGATTTCATGTCGGTCCAATAGGATTACATTGCAAGTTCCTAGGTTCAGTGCATCTTGACACATTTGGTAACACAACACAAAATCACCGCCAAAGTGTCGGTGGATGATAAGTCACCACAAAAATATCGGTTGGTAACTCATCACAGAGTAATATCGGTTCATACAATTTACCAATTACCAGTTGTCACAATGAAGACTGGAAAATGTTAATTGCCACTTTGTTCCTTTGTACCGCTTTGGGATCCTCGAACCGCTTGAGGTCTTCATACCGCTTTGGGTCTTCAGTCAGTTTGTGACTAGTAAACACCTTCTGTAAAACACCGATAGTCTAAAGACTATATTACATAATACTGATTGGAACAATTACCAATTGAGCATAACTCATACATAAGGAAGTGATCACAAAACAAGTGTGTGTCCATCAATGACAATCACAACATCATCAAAATGCCAACAATTATATTGTATCCTTTCAATCTTTAATGGTGTAATCTGTTATTGCATATGGCTTCTTATGCTCAATGAGTAATGATGGATTATTGGATTAACCATAATTGTGGAATTTAACTTCTAGTTTAATTCTTCATTGGTAACCCTTTAGGAATTCTAGTGTAAGTCTTTCGCTTGTGTTATTATTGTGAAATGTAGTAATTAATGTGCTTAATGTGATTTATACTTAAAAATAAATTTAAAAAATCACCGTTAGATGTGTTTTTTCCTTTGGGGTTTGTGGAGGGGCATTACATAGTTCTTATCAATGGGAGCCCTCAGGGTTTCTTCTCTTCTAACAAGGGTTTAAGTTAGGGGGACCCATTGTCTCCTTTTCTTTTCATTATTATGGCAGAGGTGCTGGGACATATGATCTTGAAATATTGTAGAGTTGGTCGATGGAAGGGTATAAGGATTGCTACAGGGGTGGATCCTCTGACTCATCTGCAATTCGCTGATGATACTTTTCTAGCTGGAGAGGCCTTGGCAAGGGAATCTCGAGTAGTTAAAACATGTGATAGATAAATATGAACAAGTGTAAGGTCAAAAAGTGAATTGGCTCAAATTTGAGATTTTTTTCTTCAATACTCCACCTCTTAAACAGAGGGAAGTCAACAACATACTTGGCATGAAGCTGGGAACTTTACCAAGTAAATTTTTAGGTGTTCCCTTATTTGGAGGTGCCAATAAGTCAACAATTTGGAAAAATTTGGTAGAAAGCTACTTCAACAGATTGGAGGGATGGAGGAGTAAATGGCTGACTTTGGCAGGCAGAATTTTGATGTTGAAAATAGTTGTCTCTACCATTCCCATATTCTCAATGACTTGTCTAAAAATTCCCAGTAAAATCATCAATCTGATCAAATAGAAAATGAGAAAATTCTTCTGGAATAAAGCTAATGAACAAGATAAAATCCCTTTGTTGGCTTGTGATAAAGTTTGCAGCTCGAAAGTGAAGGGTGGTGCTAGGCTTAGGAATTAGAAAATCATGAATGAGGCTCTGGGAGCTAAACTCTTTTGGATCATTTATACTAAGCCAAATCAATTATGGGTTAAGGTTATGAAGGCCAAATATCTAGACTCAATGGAGAATCACAAAATATTCACAATAAAAAACCCTCCCAGGGGATCTACAATTTGGAACTTCATAGTGAGCAGCAGGAAAGTTCTTACAGAACATTTTTCATGGCATATTGGTAACGGAAAGTCGGCTAAATTTTGGGATGACTCTTGGGCGGCGTACCCAGTTATAAAACACATGGATGATTTTTCTAAAACAAAATCACATCTATGCAAGATCTGAGGTGACAAGGTCAGTGATTATTTGGTGACCAAACAAAGTCACTTGGGAGAAGTATGGTGCTGGAAAGACCTCTCAGACATAGGTCTATCAGATCAACAACAAGTGTTGTTAGATCAAGTTTTGGATCTAAAGATGGGAACTACTCGGTCAAATTAGGCTATAGGCTTCTGGAAGGCATCGTGGGGGACATCATAATAGCTAATGATTTAATTTGGCATAAGCATTATTTACCCAAAGCAGGGGCATTTGCATTGCTGGCTCTAAAAGGGAGAATTCTTACAAGTGAGAGGAGGAAAAGGCTTGGTTTGGCAAGACCGACCAAGTGCTTAATGTGCGGGGAAGCTGAAGAGGATCTTGACCACCTTCTGTTACAATGCAAGATAGCGCAGAAATGCTGGTATATGGTGAAAGGAAAATTGCAGTGGCAAAGCCCATTGCCAGATTTGCTCAAAGATGTGTTTGATAGTTGGCCAAGACAAAATAAGAAATCAACTTTCTCAAGCACATGGAACATATGCCCATCACTTGTGATATGGGAAATCTGGAAGGAAAGAAATCGTAGGATCTTCCAAGACAAGGTTGAGGATGTTAGGAGGTTGTGTAGCTGGCTTGATCAGGCAGTTGAGGAATCTCTAGGGGCTGCAACTTCTTAGATGGATTCTACGAAACACCCATTTACCATGGAGGATATGAAAATACAAAAAGCATGGCCTAATGTCAAAATAAGATATGGGGCCTGGCCTCCTAGGTTGATGAGTAAGAAATATAACTCACCCACAGAATGGATTCCACCTCAGAAGGGGTGCATCAAAGCCAATTTTGATGGGGCAACTCAACCTGGAGGGGGTCTGTCAAGGGTGGGAGTGGTTTTTCGAGATCACAATGGAAACATTGTAAAATTGGGAGCTCAACATATCAAACAGGGCACCAACAATGAGGCAAAAGCTTATGCAGCTTGGCTAGCAACTAGATGTGCTCGGAATATGGGGATTAAAAAACTACATCTAGAAGGGGACTCATTGATCATAATCCAAGCCATAAAAAATGGTCAAATTAAATCATGGCACCTGCAAAATTTTATCTCACTAATTTTAGAGGATTTGAATCACTTTGAAGAAGTCATGGTTAGCCACATCAAACAAGAGGGTAATACAGAAGCAGACAAATTGACTAAATGGGCTCTATCCTTTAATCAGATTGAGGATACTTTTTTTGAAGATTTTGACGTTTAAGTGTGTTACTCCTCGACTTTTTTGTTTTGGTGTGCGTGAATGATGGCAATGGCGACAGGTATGTGAACCGTAACATGTGGTTCCTTACAACAAGCTCCCGGTTTATAATGTTTCCATCTATGTGAGTGGGTGATGATGTGATATTCACAATGTCAAGTATTAACTATCAAGAGTTGTGATAGTATTGTGATTGATTACTCGCACGAACCAACTTTCTTTTTAAAGAAGCCAAACTTGATGCATTTCATCATTCTCATGTTAGTTGTCTTGTGTGTTTTTTTATGTGCAGGTGTTGTTTGGCGAGAGGATGGAGGCCACGTTCACTTTCCAAACGAAGAAGCAATAGAAAGCGCTATATGGGCCAGTGGAAAATTGAAGACTCAAACTATTGCTCAAATGCCCATCAGAGGAGGTGATAAGTGCGGTGCAGGGGACGATGGGCTTCTTCTTCCAGCAAGCTACTTATCGGTGGAAATGCAATGTGGATATAGCTGCTATGATTTTGGCCTAGGGCTTGGAATTAGGGATTGTCGAGGAGGATATTCGTTGGGTCATGAACTCTCTTTTTGAGCAAGAGCTAATATTTGGAATGGATTTCGTTCTTGAATGGGTGCACTCGGGACATGGTTTTTATTTTGGCGAGTTCTTCGAGAGTCAAATCGCAGTGGAAGAGTTGGGGTTTGTTCCTTTTGTGCGATGGCCGAATATGGTAAACCAAAGACTATATCTAAGTCATATCAGGGCAGAGTGGAATTCGTTAACGGAAGCTATCATAACATATTAGTATGCGCAAGAGAGGCAGAGGCCATGGTTTTTGATTTTCATTCTGAGGAAACGACGAAGTGCAAGACAATGACCAACTTAGGTTTGAAGTTTGAGCGTGTAAGGTTTTTTCTCCTCCGGCTTGAATAAGAGAGATTTTGCTTGCAAGTTTTTGTGTTTTTAGCTTGGTCTTAGATACAGCTTCCAGTCCTTCATGGTGTGAATCGTTAAATGCTGATATGAATATACTATTTTAGCAAGACAATTTAGTAGCTAAGGAGGGTGAGCCATGATTTTTTGCGGCCCAAGCCCTTTCAGGGGTTTAAGATATAGTCCCTTTTTGCAGTATCTTTGTAATGTATAGGGGTAGGCAGATCTCTTTAAAGTATGCATGTAATACTATGGGCTTAAGATAGGCCCCTTTTGTATTGTAATCTTATATTTTCATATATTAATACAAAAAATCTATATTACCGACCAAAAAATAATAATTTAATTAATAAGTCCTCATTATTTAATTAAATTAGGTTACCATTATTCATTAATCTAATAAATTAATTATTCATTTATTTATTCATATTTATCCACTTAATTTTTATTTCACACATTATCCATTAATAAATTAATTTAATATTAATTCTCACCTCATATATACTAATAATTCATTTAATTAATTATTAAATTATTAAAGTCATCACCTAGTTGACTGTCTAACATAATAAGTTCAATGCTAATATCACCCTTCAATCAAATCCATCAATCATCCATGTAATTAGTCAATTATTTCATGTCAATAATCAACTTCCCTAATTCTTTCATGCACTTAGTTAACTACATGCAAACAACTAACTCATTAGTCAAATCTCTTATCTTCCCAATCAATTTGAATTGAGAAATAATAATTATTTTAATAAAAAATTAAAATATTGTGCAACTCTCCTATGCACACATAATTATTAAGGATGAAAATAATTGATTAATTATTCTCTCATGTAAATACAATTGGTTAATTATAAAAATAATTAATTAATTGTCTCTCATGTATTCTACAAATAACTCCATGCACATATAATTAGATAATTATAAAATTAATTAATTAATTATTCTCACATACTATTTTTTCTTCTTCATGCAAATCACTTAATTGTCTCATGTAATCATAAACTCTTCTATACTTTGGGTTAAATATTTCATGCAAATAGTCAACTTCTTTTAACTCATTCATCAAATTTAGTTGAGTAATTATTATTATTTTAATTAAAAATTAAAATAATTGTCAACTCTTCCATATTGCATGCCTCCATTGATGTCTGCTTGTTGTGTTGACTCGACCGCCTATGTTTCAAGTGTGGATTGCTCGGCTTTTGGGGTCTCTAGGGGATCTTATGCGGATCGTCTGGCTTTTGGAAGGGGTAGGGATCTGCTCATGTTGAGACTAAGCCTTTTCTTGTTTGTCAGTCTATTGCTATTAATTTGGAAGAAAAGACGGTTGAAGAGATTGATCAGGTTGCCTCTGATCTTTCTTCTACTACGATTCTATGTCGGTTTAGGGGTTTTTGGTCGAGTCTCCCGGGACTCCATGAATGGATCTCTAAGCATTGGGAACCCCTCATTTCGGATTTGGTTCAGATTTTTCCTTTGGCAAAGGGTTTTCTTATTGCCAAGTTTGATAAAGTGATGGATAGAAAGATCATTCTATGTGATCACTTTTTTTGGGAGAATCGTTTCCTTTTGATGATTAAACCATGGCATGTGGATTTTAATCCATCATCCGAACCCTTTTGTAAAATTTTATTTTGGGTTAGACTCCCCAACCTCCCACTTCATCTGTGGGTGGACCAACTCCTTGAGAAAGTGGGTGAGGCTTTGGGAGATTTTCTTATGGTGGATGTGGAGTCCTTTGATATCCTTCACTCCACCTATGCTCGTATTTTGGTAGATATTGATGCTTCTAAGGGGCTACCTGCAGAGATCAAACTTTCAACACCTAAGGGTTTCTGGATTCAATCTTTAAATTATGAAGGGATTCCCTTCAGATGTAGAAGATTCTTCAAGACTGGGCATATCGTGGCTAAATGTGATTTAGAGAAAGTTAAAGTGAAGAAGCCCTCTTCATGGTGGAAAGGTGCCTCTTCTCAATATTATATGGTATTCAAGAGCTCTTCTTAGATAGTTGGGTAGGATCTTCCCATCAATGGTTCTAAAGAGTTTGTGGTGGATTATGTTGGATCTGTCCCCTTGGTCCCTAGGACGGGATTTGATACTGATGATATTGTCCCTTCTACTGACATTTCAAATGGTGTTCCTAATTTGATTCCTTTTGAGCCATCTGGTGGCCTTGATATTTTATAGATTGTTGGTTCTGCCCTTGCAGTTGGGTGTGATAGGATTTTGGATGGTATGTCTATTGGTGTTGCCCCTATACCTGTTTCTATTTTTATTTCTATTTCGGCATCTGATGCATCTGCTGGACCTATCCCTTTGTCTGTTTCTTTTTCCAAGGATGTGCCTGGCTCTGGATCTGATGGTCCTGCTGGCCCCTCCTTGGGCGTTGGGTTTCCCGCGTTGGATTCGTTGGAGTGGCAAGTTGAGGCTGCTAAGGTTGAAGAAGGTTGGATTTCAGTTAGAAGAAAACATTCTAAAAGGTCTTCACCCTTTTTTGACATGGCCCTTAGATCCCAAAAGAAGGGATCCAAAGGGAAATCCTAATGTAAGTTGTTTGCTCCAGGTTGGGGGGGCCTGTTGTTAAAACCCCTTTGGGCAACTACTTTTTTACTGCTCGTTTGTTTCTCCTTTTGGTTATCGGGTTGCCTGTAGATTTCCCATGTATATGCTTTTATTTGTCAAGAAGATTTTCTTTTTGGAGGGGTCAGTCTTTTTCGATCCCCTTTCTTGGTTTTGTCCTGTCTCCTCTTAGCTCTGTTTCATTTAGTGGTTATTCTTGAATATCTTTAGATGTGGGTTTCAGGTTCCCCCATTTTAACCTGCTTTGTACAGGGTTTCGGGTCCCTTCAAAACTCATTTTCCCTTATTCAAAAACTCTTCCATATTGCCACCTCTCCATATTCATTACACAATCCATGCAATCAAAGATTTAATTTTATCTATCCATTTCTATTTTAAAAAATGTACAAGTCTAGGCTCTTATTCATAATTTAATAATCAATTTTTATGCAACAGTATTATATCATTTTTAATTCAAATAACATTAATGTTTTGTTGCATGAATCGAGAACATCCACATGCATGTTTAATGGAGGTTTTGGATACATTTTCTCTCATCATTCAATTAGAGGTTGGCTTGGATAGAGTAGTTGTGTTTGAATTTTTTTTGCTCTATTTTCCATACATTCACCTATAGTACTAGGCTTACCTCTATTCATGTCCCACCACATAATGTGTTTTTTCCCACTTTGCACCCTCTACATATGGTTTTTCCATACATATACCCCTCTTGAGATACTTGCATCTCACATGATCTATCTATAACACTTCTATTTTTATTTCATCTACCAACACAACCCATAATATCCATAGCTATGACCTTATGCATTATCTCAATGTAATGCTGAAAATTGAATACTCTTGTAATTTCACATTATGGCTTGCACTCATTTGGGCATGTGAATATGAATTGTCCTAAATTCTAGATGTTAGCACTTTAGTATCATACTTTTCATAATTCTTTAGTATTTTTTACCCTCTACACTTTCAGGGAATAGGATTTTTTTGTATGATAGTGCATCATGTGAATCCAAGTGTCTTGTAAAAATTTGTGATTGTAGTGGCCATTTGAGTGTTACTCTCTCCCTACCATAATTGGCACTAAAAAATATAATGAGTTCGAGTGTTGTTTGAGAAATTATCCAACCCTTATTCTCTATATCATTTACAATTTACGGAAAAGACTATATATTTAATATTTTTTTGGAAACTTTCTCTCTTTCAAACAAGAACCAACAAACTCCATAGCTATTTTGTGAAGGTTTTATCAATCCATTGTGCATGTGTAAACAACATTTCGATTACAAAGTGACATTTGTGGAGTTGTGAAACTTTATATTAGCTAATAGTGTCATTTTTTATAGCTTCAAGCTCTTGAGGTCATAGTATGGGTAGATGCAAGAAGTTGGGTCCCTAAAAAGTGCAAAATGTGGAAGTATTTTTTCCTAAATTTCAAATTTTGTCACAATTGATCTAAAAATTTAAAGCACTTAAACATTAAATGTTGAAAAGGTTCAATAATATAATAGGTGTATTTTGAGTTAAATTTTCAAATATGTAACTTATTTTAATACCCAAATGATACAAAATGTTTTTTTAATAAGCATGTATAAAAACCATTGTTAAAAAGCCACCTGTTCATAGACATATGATGCACATGTATGACCACCATATGTTGACCTAATAAAAAAATTCTTCTAAATCCTTTTGTAAAAATGTGTAAGACATTGAAGATTGATGAGGATATTTTTTATTCTTTTTTTCTAAATTTTATGTTATTAATTTTTTATTGGTCCTAATTGATGTTTTGAAAACCCCTTGTGTACAACTACTATAATTTGATCTAAACTTATCATTTTTTTTTCATTTTCTAAAGAATCGTATGTAGATTGATGTCATATTATCTATTAAACTATTACATGGCAGAGATTATGATTGGAAACTACACAACAATAGCAATATAAGCAATGGAGATAAAGGTGGCCAAAAATACAAGAATATGCATGGTGGCAAATTCAATATGTGAGGATTAATGATAAAGTAGTAACAACCATACAAACATCAGTGATTAAGGAGTTCAATATTTAAGGCAGTGCTTAACATCAACATTGATTAAAGAAACGTGATTAGTTTGATAGTAGGGTGGCAAACAAATCTATATGTTGATTGATGTGCATCTCCAAAACGTGCAATTAGGGAGATTATATGATTTGCCTTTGTTAAAGACTTTTCAAAAAAGTGCAATTTGTTAAGAGATGTATTATTAAAGAAATGTGATTTGTAATGCCTTCGAGAGGTGTGATTTAAAGAAGGGGTGGAATTGAATAAGTAATGTATTCTATTCAAGAAGAATATCACTATACACTAGCATCGATTTGGTGCAAGAAGAATGTACGAGTAATACATGTATCAAGAAAAGTAATGTGTTAGAGAGTTGTATGTTGCAAAAATAATATTTCAGATTTGTGAGGAGCAATTAATGGAGCAAACCTATGAAGCACATTGGAGAATTATTTTGAGGGGTTTCAAAAGAGAGTATGAGAAGATAAACGACAAATTTGATAAGAAGGATATAAGAAGTATTATAGCAGATTTATGTGAAGAGTTTGTGATCAATTTGTGGGATTTATGACCAAGTTACAATAGATTTGAGAAGAAGATTATGATAGTTTGAAGAAGTAAGTCATAGTGAATTTGTGAAGGATACGATCATCCATCATCTGCTAAAAGGTGGAATTTGAATGAGGTTGGTGCCTCTAGTGAGCAAGTGCTCACAAATTAGAATGAGGGTTTGGTTCTTCTAGTGGGAAAGTGTCTCACAAACAAAATAAGGGGTTGGTTCTACTGGGTTGATACCTATGAATTTGTAAAAGTAGTTTTCTATTTATAAGAAAACTATTTTACCATGGTTTTCTCTCGTAAGGGTTTCCTTTTATATATCTTATGTTCTAATTTTGTTATATGGTAGTTAAATTTTATGTGAATGTTTATATAAAATGAATATGTTAATGAGAATAAGTTAGATGTTTATAATATAAAGTTGAAAAAGTAAAATTTTGTCATTATACTGACTCACCCCCCCCTCTCAATATAATCATGTTCTTAACATATCAATCCTTTCAATTGCATTTTTATCAATAACTTGTATTTTTGAATTGTCAATCAACAATGGGGTATCCAAATCATCTACCAAAAGGTTGAACATATTTTTAATATAAAAACGTAATGCTTGTAATTGATGTTTAAGTTCCTCTTGGATTGCCTTTTCTAGCTTGATTCTATGCATCCTATAGTTGTCACCTAGAAATTATGTATATCTCCTTCATGTGTTGAACAACTTATTTTATTTCTTGGTAGTTGGTAATCATTTTTCTATACATTATTTCTAATTTTTATTAGTATTTGGTTTAACAATTTCCAAATGCTTATCTCCTAAAGAATCAAACATCAACCTTGAGCAATATGAGTCTTCTTAGGTTTAGGAAGAGTACAATATAACAATTGATCAACCACATCAAAATTAGGTTCAATAACATCTTGATATTTTATTTTCTTGCAAATTGTTTCTTTTAACCATTGGAAAGAAGATGCAATATTAGACCGATTCAAACTGAACATGAATTAATAGGTGGAAACACACTTATTTTTGTTGTCATTTTTGTAGTAGGATCAACACATGTAGAACGAGACATCTCAGCACCATTTTCTATATTTGAAGTACTTTGTGTTGACTTAAGAGAATATAATTTTAGCAAAGATACATTTTCTCGAGCAAGATCTATATCTTGTTCATGAATCTCCCATTGACTCTTTTTTAAAAATTTGGATCTATATTTAAGGGATCTTCAACATGATTGCTTTTAAGCTTAAAATTTTTATTTTGTTCTACATAATTTCCACTACCCAAAGTTGTTCCTATTTTTACAATAACAATACTAATAATACATGTAGACATTGCACCCATCTTTTTAAGTTGTCTAACTTATTTTGAAGTTGAATCCAAAGGTTTTCTTCTACCATGTTCTTTTCTTTGTGCATGTAGCCATTTCTAAGTTTTCCTTAACACAAAGAAGGAACTTTTTTTGATATCTTTTATCATTCACAGTAAGTGTTGAATAGACTAGAATACTGAGAGGGGGGTGAATTAGTATTCCCCTTACAAAAATCAAAAATTAAACTTCTAAAACTTATCTTATTATCAATTAACCTCAACCCAAAAGAAATGCATGCAACATAAATGAAATACAATAGATACACAACCATAAGAGACACACCAGATTTTTATATGTGGAAAACCCAAATGTGAAAAAACACAGAGAGGGTTAACTCTCAAGATAATATAACTAGTTATATGAGATTAAAAGGCTCACTATTGGAGAGCCCACTGCCCAAAATACAATGGCTTACTACCAGAAGGCTGACTGCCAAGAAATAGAGACAAAAAATGAATTGAGAAAGATTGCATCTACACATGCATATGTTCAATTATAGATAAGCTCAGATATCTAATCAACGGCTTGCAACAGATTCAATCAAGAATCTCTACAACTCTAACACAACCTACCTGCTCTAATTCCAACGATCAGATCACACGTTACAAACACCAGAGAAAAACAAGAAGAAAAACATTCAAGGTCGGCTAGACCTAGAATGATTATATCCTCAAACTTCCACAAGCATGATTCTGAAGCACAAAAACATGATCTAACTTTACATAAAGAAATTAAGATTATGAATAATGTATTTCTAAAATATCATCATCCAAAACCAAAATGCAGAGGCATGCGGAGCACTGCAAACATTGTCAAACACCATCAATGTTGAATATACTTTCGAAGCACAACTTCTGGAGCACCAAAACAATTGCCACAACTGAATTCAAAACTAGGTCAACATGAAAAACATATACACATATTGGCAACACACATTTCCAAAGCAACAACTTTATGGAAAACACATCTGCAACATATTTGCATCAACTGTAACACCTCTTCAATTGGACATATCAACAAGGTTCTTAATTTTCATACATACATACCTATCTTCCACTATTTTGCAACACCTTCATACAAATATATCATTGCTTTGCAACACATATACTCTGTACACTAACTTTCTATATCTAGACCAATCCGAATCACTAGGTTTGACATCAATGACAACCAAACATATATTTCTAACAGTAAGAGCCTCAAATTGAATTGATTCCAAATAGATTTGATCAATCATATCTGAACCATCATCTTCTAGATCCCTTCAATATTCAAATTCAATTCCTAGTCCTTAATTTTTCTAAATACCTAATCTATACCAATGCCTCTTTCTTATCTCAAAATAATTCTCACAATCTTCCCAATAATCTTCTAGATGTAAATTATTATTGACATAACCCTTTCTATCTTAAGGATATGTCATATTGAAATATAATTCATGATTATTTTTACTAAACAAATTTCTATATTTTATGTTTGAATTGAAGATGAGTCATTGTAAAGGGACAATCCTAGTGGAAACAAATACCCTGCTTTCTTCAAATCCCTACAATTTGTGTTAACTGACTCCATTTGTCTATTAAATTCAATTAACTACACATGATAAGATGGATACCTAGGTAGTTTGTACTAATATTAATCAAAACTACCTATTCTTATGTAAGAGTAAGTAGGAAACTTAATAAAATAATTGGAAACCATATTTTATTATCAATTTTGTAACTTTTGGAGAAAATTTATGTCCTAAATTAGAATCTAGTTCTTTGAATGTGAGCATAGTAAAGGCATCACTCACTCTTCTAAAGACTTTATTGCTATTGTTTAAATGAAATTATGGATAAAATTCATAAATTTGTGTTGCTTTATCATATCCTCATACTTTGTCCAAGCTAGGCCACAAATACATAACATCAACTACATAAAATAAATACAAGGTCATGTAACATTCTTGCCTATATTTGAAATTAGTAATTTGCTTATGAGAATTATCACTAATTAGTTTGCCCCAATCCACATAATGATATTCATTACTTATGGCATTAATAAATGGGCACATCCGATGTTCAAAAGTATTTGTATCTACATCCCCATTATCCCTATGCAACAGAGTTATCGATGTAGGAGCATCCCCGATCGATGAGCAATCTTGCATCAACCAAAGATATTTGTGTTAGTTTTGTTTTTATTCAGTTTTGTGTTGCATCTTTTGAGTTTCTTCTGGTATTCTCTGGTAGTTGTTTATTTTCTGTAGCGGATCAGATTCATGGCTTTCAGACGTGTTCTTATTCCTTATTCCATATTTTTAGTTCATTTGGATTCTTTTCCTACAAGTTATCGCTTCCGGATTGTCTGTTTCTTGGTTCCTGGAATAGTTTTGAGCTTAACTGCTAGCTGGAGATTCCTTTTCTTGCGAAGCGATTTTTCAACTTTCAGATCTAATTGGCACCACGTACGATGTTCTTAGGCCCTTAAACAAACTTCCTTGGTGGTCCACACTTCATTATTGTCTTTGGTGGAGGAGATCTTCATGTTTTGGGTCCAACCTATTTTACACGTTTCAATTTCTTGTTTTGGAGAATGTAATCTTTTGTGGCCAACCTAGATGTGTATCAAATGCTATTTATATTATTGTAATTGATCCTTTGTGAGACAGTGAAATATTGTAGTAGGATGATTTCATGTTAAGTAAGTTAGACACATCTTGGAGGTCTAGATGGATTGTAATCTGGAATGTATGTTGTTCTAGGCCTGTAAGATTGTATGTTGCCCACATGTTGCCGACTTGATTATAATGAATTTATGATATTGCAGATGTCTAAATGTGTATTTTCTACCTTATGTTTTGTTGCTTCCATTGTGTTACTCTTGTTGAATGATTCAAATTGTTCTCTTTGATGATCCTTTGGGTCATGGTTGTGTCAGATGGTATCATAGCAGGTTGTGAACCTTGAGGCATCCCTTTGGGTGAATAGATCATCAATTTGAGGTAGGTTACAAGTGTGTTCAATACATCACCGACGGAGAGGCAATTGAAACCTTGTAGTCAGATTGTCGAGTTGAGGCATTTGCACTAGAGCAAAAGGGAGGAGATTCTACCAAGAAGGATGAACCCTAGGAGGGTAGAGTAAATGATGGAGGATTTCAGGAATGAGATGAGGAATGAGATTCAAAATGTGTTGGCTGGTTTGCAGAGGAATATGGAATCAGAGGATGAGTATTAAGAGAAAGGAGAAGATCTTAATACTGAAGAGGTTGATGAATCAACAAATGAAGGAGAAGATAGATTCCTTAGAGTGGTGGCGCAAGTAACTAAAATTCATAAAGTTAAGATTTATAAATTTTTAGGTACATTGAATCCGGAAGATTTGATAGATTGGATAAGAGAATTGGAGGATCACTTTGAGTTAGAAGATGTTAAGGACCCACAGAGAGTGTGGTTAGCACAAACTAAGTTGAAAGGGCATGCTTCTTTATGGTGTAAGGAGTTGCAACGAGATAGAGTGGAGAACGGTGAGATGAAAATCAC
This sequence comes from Cryptomeria japonica, assembly GCF_030272615.1. Classification (NCBI taxonomy): domain Eukaryota; kingdom Viridiplantae; phylum Streptophyta; class Pinopsida; order Cupressales; family Cupressaceae; genus Cryptomeria; species Cryptomeria japonica. The sequence continues at coordinate 297,651,897 of NC_081406.1, read as the reverse complement.
CCAATGGAGGCAGATGGTTGTGAGATTGAAGGCTAAATTCATTCTGGGAGACTATGAGTTGGAATTGTTCAAGAAGTTACAAAAATTGAAGCAGAAGGACATGAGTATGAAAGAGTATAGTGAGGAATTCTACAAGGTGATGATCAGATCTGGACATCAGGAGATGGATAGGGAGAAGGTGGCTAGATACATAAATAGACTCTGATTTAACATTTAGGATGAGATGATTATGCTGAAGATTTCTATAGTTGAGGAGGATTATCAATATGCGTTGAAGGAAGAAGATAAATTAAAGAGAATACAACAAAATAACCCTAAGGGAAGAGAGAGACATGCAACAAATAGAGGGAAGATGAGTGGCAGTATGGAGAAGCAGATTTCTGAGGAACCAAAATCTAAATGGAGTAAAGAATCGGAGCATAAGACACAAAGAAAAGGAAATGGCGGCATGGAGTTCTTGGGTAAATGTTTCAAGTGTGGAGAAACCAGACATAGATCTTATGAGTATCCTCGGGGTAACAAGGGAAAGGTAAGGAATTTCTTAAAATTTTGGTACCCTATTCATAAGGAGCATTAACTCACCATTGCTTCAGAAGATCCATAAAATGAGGATGTCTGAACCACATACTTTCAAATTTAAAAGAGGACTTTTCTCTAGGAATAGTTATGTTTGCTATGTTCAAACAAATTGCATAATGGTCTAAGCCAGGATATGGAATAATTTCTAAACTTAGATTGTGTGATGAAGTAAACCAAAGTTAGGGGACACCAAAAACCTGTTTGGCCTCTCTGCTATTTGGAGAAAACCTTTCCTTTTATTGGTCCAGGTGAAACTACCTGAAACTCGTTGAATATCCCTTAAGGCATTGGATGATATGAACAGGCTGAAATCAGACATCACCTTTGGTGGTGGGATTATTCCTCCCCTCTTTTCTTGTAGATATTTTATTGCATTAAAATCCCCTACCAATATAACTTTCCCACTATGAATCAAACCAATTTTCCTAGTTATCTCATCCCATAGATTTTTCTTGTCCAGTGTAGATGTGGGACCGTAGACATTTATAAGCTAAAAATGTAGATAAAACTTAGACACTTCTGCCAGCTGCCAATAATTTTCATTTCTATGTGATTTAACTGTAACCAACTTTGGGTTCCACAAGATGACTAGACCTCCTGAAGCTCCTTGAGTTGGTGAATGTGTTGATTCCCATTTGGAAAAAATTTTTATTGAAGATTCAAATACATCTGTTGAAGACTTCATTTCTTGTAGGAGAAAAATGTATGCTCCACAAGCATCTATTAGTTGCTTGATGCAAGCACACTTGTTAGGGGCATTAATGCCCTTGATATTCCATGATGAGATTCTCATTGTGCCCAAGGAGAGAAACCTCATACGCTTACTTGACATGGATTCAAAGATTGTTTTATGTACTCCTGCCTCTATTTGTTCCTTCATCTTTGTGAGGTTTGCTTTTCTACCTCTTTTACTTGGGGATTTCTTCACAAAGGGCTGATAAGAAGTTTGTGATATTGAGAGAGCTTTGATACACTTTGACCCTTCAGGAATCACACCTTAAACTATCCCCTAGTAGCTCTTCTTTAGGAACTTGGCCTAACTTTTCCACCAAATTATGAACATTGAAATATTCTACCAAATCCTCTTGGCCTATCGTTTCCTGTTGATCTCCCTGAAGCTTTGACAGATAACTGCTTTCCAAGAAATCCTCTTCTATTTCTATTTCATCAATCAAATCCAAGCCAATTGAAAATAGCATTTTATCTGCCAAATACTGAAGGTCAACACCATTTATCGTCTTTGTATTGCTCATTGAAAGCCATTTATCTTTTCCATCTGAGGGAGACACCTCTTGAGTAATCAATTGACTTTGTTGTGTATTATCATTTAATGTTCCAAACAACTCAATAATCCCTAGTGCCTTGAAACATTGAATTCTCAGCTATTTCCTCTAAATGGTTCTCTGAACTTAGATTTTCCTTTGGAGAGTATAGTCTAAGTGAGAGACTAGAGAAAGTTTGTATAAGACTCCATATGCTTTGTGGCACTTTAATTTGGAAGACAACTTTTTACTTTGCTCTTGTATTTACAATAAGCCCCATGTCTGTTCAAACTTTTTCCCTTTTTCTCTTATGCATGATGATATTACTTGCGTTAATCTATGGATCTAGTGTTGCCTGCATTTTTTGTTCATTATGAATAAGTGTGTCTGGCTTTGGATTAACCTCTTGATCTGTGCTAACTCTATGCAAAGTGCACTTAGAATTTAGCATATGATTATTTTCTTTTGAAGAAAGTCCTAACATGCATTGAGAAGTAGGATGACCCATAATATGACAATAAGAGCAAGAAGTCTCAGGGGTTTCAAAAAGAATCTGTCGATGCCAAATACCAAACTTTGATATTAATTGGATATGCTTTGGCAATTCCTTGGACATATCAAAAAGAGCACAAGTTCTAATAGGTTTCAAAGGGTTTTTAAAGAAATCCTTATCATGCATGAGGAATATTCCCACATGATTGGCTATTATCTCAATCAAATTGAGCTCCTTGTATTCTAGAGGTAGCTCTGGCATTTGAAACTAGAAAGGGACAAATCTAAATGAAGCTTCTTCCTATTTGAGTTTTGGGATCCAAGGTTGCATACTTAAGCCTGATCCTTGAAAAGCCCATGATTTGATTATAAATATGGCATCTTTCTGAATTTTACTTTCAAATATGACTACAAATATTCCCTTTTCAAGTTTAAATAAAAAACTTGTTGCGCCCCTTCCCAGTCTTTCAAAATCAAATCTTTTAATTGTGGTAAAGGTAAAGTTAGGTTCCAAAACTTACATATTATGGTTGTATCCCTTAAATCTTGAATTTGTACATGTAGCATGTTTTCTGGAAAGGTGATTTTGAGCACATCTCGATCTCCTGAGGATTAGGTTGTGGCCTCCTGGTGATTGGACCTTTTAAATGAAGAATTTTCTTCCTTCTTTGATTCCTTACGTTTCCAAACTTTCTTATGTACTCTCCTAGCCTTTGATCCCCTCTTCTTTTTGACTTTTGATTTTTTCTCTTTTTGAGTCGTTTTCTTAATCTAAGCTTGAGCTTCTTCCTTAGAACTCTTTTGCATGGAGTTTGAGTTGTGTGACTCTTGTTTGAAGGGAGCGCCATGATGATATGTTTCCTATGTAGGAGAGCCATGTTGTTGTCTCGTAATGGTGGGAAGCAAAGCCTCAGACCCTGTCGTTTTCCTTTGTAAATTAGGGTTCATCTTCTCCAAAGCATCTCTTAATTTTGGTACATCCGTAGACTTTGTAGATTGTGGCTTGTTAGCTTGCAAACAATTATGACCCTTATTTACCTACTGCAGTTGCCCTTAACCTTTAGCTTGCACAACTTTGAAACCTCTATCCCTGAATGACTTGAGATCTACCTCTGCTTCCTTTAATGACCATTAGAAGAAAGTTGATTCTTTCTCATGAGGTTTATTTAGAAAATATATGTTATACAAAGTATCCCTTTCACAGATGTCTATAATTTGTTATTCATTTCTATTCAAAATCATGTGCTATGGAAATGGTACCTAGTTAGGGCGCGTGAAATGAAATATCCTTCTATGCGCTCTATTATCAATTGTTTTATTTGCATGATACCTTTCCAAGTCACCCATGGGTCCAAACTTGCATGGAAAATGTATACTAATTCAAAGGCTAAATGGTCTAAAATAATGCAAGTCAAATATTTAGATAATGAAAATCCAACAAGAACCTTAACGGTTGTGGATCCTCCAAAAGGATTTGCTATTTGGAATTTCATTGTAAATAGTAGAAATCTCATATTGGAGTTTTCATCTTGGAAGGAAAATGATGGACATAGCGTAAAATTCTAGGATGACTTGTGGAATGGAAAACCTCCATTGGCTGAAAATCAGGAGCTTCAAGAGGTAAGAGCAATTCTTTCTGAAGCTTGGGGTGTAAATTTATTAGATTATGTGCAATCATAGGACTCTCTTACTGGGAAATTAGTGCGGAAAAAACCCCCAAGCAACCTCATTTCTACACAACAGTCTGATCTCTTTTATAATGCCATGAAGGAAAGAATAGTGTACATATCCACACATCCAAACAAGATAATCTGGGTAGCTTCAAAATTTGGAACATACTCTGTCAAACAAGGGTATGCACTTTTAATTCAATCAAAACACTCCTTTCAACCCCAACGAGCATTTACCTTTTGTTGGAATAAAAAAGTCTTACCTAAAGCGGGTAGTTTTGTGTGGCTTGACATACAGAAAAGAATCCTTACAAGTGATCATCTAGTCAAATTGAAAATTACAGATCCTTATAAGTGCCCTTTATGTGAACAAGTGTTGGGAACTGCTAATCACTTGCTTCTTCAATGTAATTTTACTAATCAGTGTTGGTCCCTCATTAAAAACAAGTTAGATCTCCATTTTCCTCTCCCAAATACAATTTGGGACCTCTTTCAGAGTTGGCCATTACTTTACCAATCTTCTTTCTTTGCATGTATCTGGCATATTGTCCCAATGATTGTGGTTTGAAACATTTGGTAGGAAAGAAACATGAGAATCCTCCGGAAGACAAAATCTCCAATATAGCTAACAATGGTAAAAATAGAAAAAGCAATATCAAAAGGGGTAAACACTTGTGTTCAGAAAGAGAAATTCGCAAATTGGGACATCTTTATCTTGAAGAATTGGAAGAGCAATAAGTTGCCATTTGATGGCATCCTACTTAAAATATTATCAACAAAGTTGATAAGAGATTAGTCAAATGGGTCCCACCGAAAGAGGGCTTTTCCAAATTAAATTTGTTTCATATTGTGGACTATAAGTACATCTCACTGTTGCCTTCAAACGGAGTTACATCCATCACGGACAATACATGGCAAGTTAGCAATGAGGTGGATTCATATCATATATCTTGAGGCCTTTCGAGGTAATGATGTTTCATAAAGACACATGGTAATTCGTAGCAGCATCAAGGACGTCTTTCATCAGCTATAAAGGACTAATGCTTACCTTATGATGATGCTCGACGTCTTTCATCATCTATAAAGGACTAATGCAGAGGGTTTCGAATTGCAGGATGAGAACTCAGTTAATGGGGGGTCATTGAAAATGTGAAAGTTGCCTTAAGTGGTTTTTGTTTAAAATGGTTGGGCTCACTTTATTTTGTATAGGGATTCAAAATGTTAGTTCATACTTAATATGGGCTAGATTAGCTCATGGGATTAATGTTTTGGGTAAATGTTATTTGATATTTAATACTTGTGTTAGTTTAGTTCTTCGGGGGAGCTATTTGGATTTTGAAAGCTGAATTTTGAACTATCAACATGCTTTTTCAAGTCACGAAATTGTACAAACTTGTAGTTTAAATTTTGGGTTATAACTGGAGGTTTTCCTATTGGTTCTTTCCTACCAGTATGCCTCTTAGAACCAGTTTTTGTAATATCCTATTTATATTTAATATAATGTTATAGTGGTTCACCGCTCTTGCCTAAAAAATAAAATAAATTATTATAATATTATTAATAACATCTATTATTATTCATAGTAAGTATTCTATTATTTATTATTAATGACTATATAATAATGAGTATTGATTATTCGGTTATATTTAATCTATATTTAATTAATGTATTATAATTATTTCAATAATATATATAAATTATATTGCATTATTATATATTAGTTGTTGTATTATTAGTTCTATCGGATAGGCAAGTTACTATTGCATTAATTTAGAAAGCAATTTACTAATAATTTTATTTATTATATAACATTATATAAGAAATTATGATCTTATCATTATACAAATGAGTTAATTAAATTATACATTTAATCATTTTATATGTTCAAGATATTTATAATTTTATGTATTTTTAAATTATTATTATAAAAAGTCAAATGGCTTTATCACCCATTGCATTGTCAAAAAATACATGACAAAACTAGTCACTATTATGTAATAGTGAAATGAATTTCACTATAGAACACTATTGTTTAAAAATGCAAATAAAAATATAAAAAAATTAAGAAATGTGGTTAACATATTTTAATTCTTGCTTCTCATTGTTTGATGCTTTGACATTTAAAATGTTGACATTGTTCTAATATGATTGTAGAGTACTATTATCCAGTAGAATAATAGATAAAACAATTTGTGTATTTTGAAATAAATTTGTAAAAAATATAAACATTAGGAAAATGGTCAACCTATTTTAATTCTTGATTCTGATTGGTTGATGCTTTGACATTAATTAGATTTGGGTGAATGTATTAGTATTTGTAAAGTGGAAAATTGGATCCTAGTGACTCCCCACCTAGGAGAGAGAAAGGAAGCCACTAGGATGATTTTCACTTAGGAAGAACTTTGCATTCAAAAGAGGGGTTGAATCCACTAGATCCAAATCCGAGAGAAACAAGGATGTGAATTATAAGTGGATTGTAAGTGGTTGAAGTGTGATTTACCCTCTTTTGTAAATGAGAAAATTGACTTGTTGACTATGTGGAAAAGAGAGAGGAAATGAGTGAAATGAGGAGCTACCATTGCGTGATCACGGTGTAACTTCAGATTTGAGCTAATTAAACTGATGTGGATCTATCTTGCATATTTGGATAAAAGTCGTCGGGACCGTGGCGAGAATGTACATGGTCCGCCACAAAATCCGCGAAACGAAAAGGGTTCTTTCGTCTCTGCAAATGAAGCCCAAACCTGCAATTATAGATGCAAACCTACAACCTACACACATAAAAGAGAAGAAAGGTGGGTTGTGGGTAGGGGTTTGCCTCAGTCAAACCCCGGTTGAGGAATCAACCTAGAAAGATAGTAATTGCAAATGCTTGAATGTAAACAATGGAGATGTATACCTTCCAGATCTGCAACTTGTTGATGATGATTGATTTGCTTCTTGAATGTAACCACAAATATTGTATGAAATGGCATGTAGCATCACAAAACCATAACACACACATGCTTGCAAATGAATGTTGTAATGTTACCCCAATGGATGAATGAAGAAGACTTGAATGCTTGAATACTTGATGATGACCTTGAAATCTTGTATCTTCTCCTTATTCTCTTTACCTATCCTTTTGTTGTCCATCCATCCATGAATGAGGGTATTTAATTCCCTTTTATACATGCCTCAAGGATTAACTTTCAACCACTAAAGGCCGACAAAGAGGAATAACAAACCCCAAAGACAAGAAATGCATAGGAGATCGGGAAGACCGCACATAGGACCACCCTAAGGGGTGAGGACAGGGGCGCCATGCCTTTATCCTGCCCTATTTTGGGGCCTAAATAGGATCTAAAGCAGACACAAGACATGAAGGAGGAAGAGTGAAGGGTTGGAAATGCAGAAATAGAACCCGGTTAAGGAAGAAGATGTCATCGCCAAGGTGAGGACTCCAAATGTGGTTAAAATTATAAGGGTCACAATTTTAAGACACTACAGTATCCTTGTCATGGGAAGAACTAATAAGACATTCCCTTGAAGTTATTATTTTTTAGTCATTGAAGGCAACGAGAGTTTTATTAATTTCTTCTTTATTAAAAAGATTGAGATTTATGCTACTTAAATGAACAATCTTTAAAAGTAGCTTTCACCAATTTTAAATTCTCTTCTCTTTTGTTGGCTACTCTTTTGTATTCTTCAATTAATGAATATTTTGTTATATCTTGTATTTTGTCCTTTTGATAATGAACTATTGGATTATTTAAGATAAGACCATATCTCTCTTTAAAGTCTACAAATGAAAATTCTATGCTATAAACTTCATCAACTGGGAGCATATTTTCTATTAACTTTTCAATAATAGTTAAATCTTCAAAAATTAAGTTTGAGACTATTGGATATTGTTGGCATATGATGAACCGGCATGTTGATATGATGATAATGTATGTTGTCATTGATGTCAATAAAGTATAAGTATATCAGTATAAAAGAAGTTGGTGAACTGGTATGAAGAGGTATGAAGAGATGTAGTGAACCGGTGTCGGGGTTTCACTAAGTGTGACTACCGGTTGGTAGTCTCAGCTCTAGGGTTACCGGTTTGGCAATCTATCTTGTGCGATGCAACCAATGATACTCTGTGATGAGTTAGCAATGAGATTGAGGTGCCATGATAGTTTTGTGTGCGTGAAGGATTTGCTTATGGATCTTGCATATGAATATCGAGTGCATTAAATGTCTACCTCGGGAATGAACATTCTTCTTAGCGGTATGAGAAGAAAGCGTGATGGGTTACTGATTCCCATATGTGGTGAAGAATGAACGATGCAGATTGTCTTGTGATCTGTTTAAGATTGTATTTCTCTATGCAAAGTGTTTGGACGGTCAGGATTGGACCGCTTGTATTGTAAACCTAAGATGCTTAGGGTTTAGGGTTTATGCTACCGACCTAACTATTCTCTATAAGGTCGATGATGTTTGTTATTGTAAAGTTGTTGGCAAATGTTGTGTGTGTGTATCCGAGTGATGAGATACTTGCCAGACCAGTAAGAGGAAAATTGAAAAGTGTGATTGCAGAGTGGATGAATTGAAAAGGATCTGTCTTGGCATGTAGTGCTACTATCAAATCAGAGTTTTACCTGTTGTCTTCTAATCATTTCAACAGTTGGAAAATCCCTTTACCAGGTAGCTTTAACAGGCTTATTGTAAATCCTTTAACAGGGTGACTCAAGATCATTGAGTTCTTCAAATCCTCTAGTGAGGTAACCTTTGACAGGGTTTCAACCTTTAACAAGGTATATAGCCATCCCTTAACCGGGTGATCTCTAACAGGATCGATTCCTAGCATAACCTTATTGTAAAGTCTTTAACCGGACTAGGCTTTTAACATAGTGAGCTTCAAAAGAGTTCAAAAACAAGCTTGTGGGTATTCATCCCCACCGTGGTTTTTCCCATTTGGGTTTCCACGTGAAAAATTTGTGTGTCATGAGTTATGCATTTTCCATGAGATGATTATGTATTCTTTGTTTGAAATATTATGCATGCAAAGTTAATAGGTTATGGTATTACTGGTATACCACATGCATATGTTTATGGGTGAAGCTATTATCAAGTATTGAATGTATTTGAAGTGTTCAGACTTATCAGTTTATGGTGTCTGAAGCCTTACTGTGTTTAACCGGTATTGCCATGGTTAAGTTCAGTAATGATGACAACCAGTTGGTATTGCTTTGACTTGATAAGTTGTTGAGAAAGTTTTTGTCTGTACTAATTCACCCCCCCCCTCTCAGTACCAGTTAGGGTATCTGTTGTTCATCATTATTCATCAATTGGTATCAGAGCACCTCCAGGTCCTCGATGATATAAGCTTAACCGCTTAAGGTAAAAGATCTTGTTGTAATGATGAAGGGGGAAGGTCCTAAGTTCAATAGAGGTAACTTTAAGATATGGAAGGACATAATGAATATTTGCATCAAGAGTATGGGTGCTCAACATTGGAGCTATGTTGAGAATTCCTATGTGACTCCCACTAGCACTCTGACTGATGATGAGAAGAGAGAGATTCAGGAAAATGGGCAAGTCATGGAAGCCCTTATCAGCAGCCTGTCAAATATTGAGTGTATTGATGTACAAGACAAGGACATGCCTAAGGATGTATGGGATGCATTGGAAATCATTAATGGTGGTGATGAGCATGTAAAGCAAGCTAAGGAAGAAAGCCTTAGATGAAAATTTATATGAGATGGTTGAAGGAGAGACTATTCAGGAATATGGCATTAGGATTAATACTATGGTTGGTGATACCAAAAGCGTTGGTGGAACCATTGATGATACCATGGTTGTTAGTAAAGTCCTTAGATCATTGTTACCAATCTATGCAATCAAAGTTGCTGCTATCCAGGAACTTAGGTCTATTGATAAAACCAAGGTATCCTTAGACTCTATCATTGCAAAGTTGACTGCATATGAGTTGAATAGCTATGATGGCAGTGTTCAGAAGATCGAGTTAGCCTTTAAAGCATCTATTGCACCATCTAGAAAAGGAAAAGAAACTAGTACCAGTTATGAATCCAGACAATGCAGAGATATGGATGATGAAGAGATTCTGGTGGAGTTTGAAGCTCTTCTTACTAAAAGACTTCCGAAAGGAACTGAAAATTATAGAGGTAAACTTCCTTTGAAATGTTTTTCCTGCAACAAGATAGGACATATAGTTGTTAATTGTCCTAACAGTGATAATAAGGATAAACCGGAGAGGTTCAGAAAATATAAAGGAGGAAACAAAAGAAATTGTCTTGTTGTTGTGGATGAAGGTGTCACTAATGAAGAATCAGATGATGAAGAAAATGAAGACATAGTATTTGTAGCTGTAAAGGAGGAAGTGTCTGACAAGAAAGCTCGTGTCTCTCGCATTGACAACTCCAATGAGCGGATTATAGATAGTGGATGTTCTCACCACATGACTGGTGGCCGGAGAAAGTTTATGTCTTTGGAGGAATATGATGGAGGTGTTGTCATATTGCAATGATGCACCATTCTTGGTGAAAGGTAAAGGATCCATCTCACTAAATGGAAAAAGCAGTGCAGATGATGTCTACTAGGTAGAAGGTCTTAAGCATAACCTGTTGAGTGTTTCTCAGCTGAATGACAAAGGAGTCATTCTGGAATTCAAAGGTGGAGTTTGCAGTATAATTGGGAAGAGTGGTGAACTTATTGCCACTGGTAAGCAGACCAGAGGTAACCTATTTCAGTTGAATGCCAAGATAAGTCGGTGTCTAATGGTTAAGTTTGATGATAGTTGGATATGGCATAGGAGACTCTGTCATATGAACTTTGACAACATTGTTAAAGCCGGTAAGATCAAGGTGGTAAGAGGATTACCTTTGCTGAACAAACTTGAGAATTATTTGTGCAGAGAATGTCAACTTGGGAAGATGTCTTCCTCAACTTTTAAAGGTAAGTCCTTCTCAGTAGAAAATTTACTTGACCTTGTGCATACTGATTTGTGTGGTCCTATGAAAACTAGAAGTATTCAGGGAGATAGGTATTTTATGATTCTTATTGATGACTTCTCAAGAATGACGTGGGTCACATTCTTGAAAGACAACTCTGAAGCATTTGTAAAGTTCAAAGCCTTCAGAGCATTAGTAGAGAAAGAAAGTAGTAAAAAGATAAAATGTCTAAGAACTGATCAAGGAGGAGAATTCACTACTGATGAATTCAATAAGTACTGTGAAGATAGTGGTATCAAGAGGCAGTTGTCTGCCCCAAGGACACCACAATAGAATGGCATAGTAGAAAGAAATAACAAGACTATAGTCGAAGCGGCCAGAACTATGCTGATCCAAGGAAAGATTGCTCACACTTTTTGGAGAGAAGTGGTGAGCACTGCATTCTATACTATGAACCAGGTACTTATCAAGAAAGGAAAAGATAAAATCCCTTATGAGTACTGGACCGGAAAGACTCCCACTATGAGTTACTTTAAAGTGTTTGGTAGTAAGTGTTATATCAAGAGAGGGGAGCATTTGAGCAAGTTTGATGCAAAATGTGATGAAGGAATATTTTTGGGATATTCCACCAAGAGCAAAGCTCTCAAGTGCTACAACAATAGAACTCATAAAATTGTTGAAAGTATCAATGTTAGGGTTGATGAATCCCTTGAGGAACCTGAGGAAACATGTAGTGAAGAAGTGGAAGATGAACCGGGTATAGCCTTCTGGGAACCGGTTAAGAAAGAAACTTATAAAGATCTCAGTGTTCCTATACTGGTAGAAGCTGCAGTAAGAGAAGAAGAAGATGTAAGTGAAGGAGAAGAAGAAAAGCTAGCAGATCAGGTTAGAGTCATTCCTAGATATGTGAAGTTGCATCATGATCCGAAGCAAATCATAGGAGATAAAGATGCAGGGATACTCACAAGAAGAAACATGAAGGACAACTCTTGCATGATTTTTGAATTTGAACCCAAGACTTCCATATGAGCTCTTACAGATGGAGATTGGATTAAAGCAATGGAAGAGGAGCTAGACCAAATAGAAAAGAATGCAACATGGTCTTTGGTGCCCAAACCAGAACATAAAAATGTCATAGGTACCAAATGGGTCTTCGGGAATAAGTTGAATGAAGAAAGCACGGTTGTAAGAAACAAGGCTAGGCTTGTATGCAAGGGATATGCTCAGGAGGAGGGAGAAGACTATGGAGAAACCTTTGCTCCTATGGCTAGATTAGAAGGCGTCTGAATCCTACTTGCATTTGCAGCATTTAAGGGATTTAAGGTTTATCAGATGGATGTCAAGTCTGCATTTTTGAATGGAATCCTAGAAGAGGAAGTATATATAGAGCAACCGGAAGGGTTTGCCTTATCCGAAGCTAGTGACATGGTGTGTAGATTACACAAAGCCCTGTATAGACTGAAGCAAGCACCTAGGGCATGGTATGAAAGATTACACTCTGATCTTGTGAAGATTGGATTTTAGAGAACAAGTGAGGATAGTAACATCTACTTGAAGTCAGAAGATGATTAGATTTTGATATGTGAAGTGTTTGTAGATGACATAATTTTTGGAGGAGATGATAAAATGAGTCATGTGTTTGCAGATGAAATGAAGAAAGAGTTTGAGATGTCTCTGATTGGAGAGATAAAGTTCTTCATTGGTTTACGAATTCAGCAAATGAAAGAGGGTATCTTTATTACCCAGTCCAAGTATGTCAAAGAGGTATTGAAGACCTTTGGCATGGAGGAAAGCAAACTGGTTAGTACACCGATGGTGACTGGCTGTAAACTGACTAAAGAAGATGATTCAGCGTTGGTGAATGAGAAGGAGTACCAGTCAATGATCAGTAAGCTGCACTATGCGGTGCATAGCAGACCAGATATTGCTCATGCAATGGGCGTAGTAGCTCATTTTCAGAAATGTCCTAGAGAATCCCACTTGGTAGCAATCAAAAGGATCCTTAGATATCTGAAAGGAACAATTGACTATGGATTGTGGTTTCCATATAATGGTGACTTCAATCTCAAAGTGTATACTGATGTTGATTGGGCAGGTAATGTGGACGACCGGAAGAGCACAACCGGTGGATCGTTCTTTCTCAGTGGAAGACTAGTATCGTGGACGAGTAAGAAGAAGAGTTGTACTTTCCAGTCTACAACGAAAGTAGAATATGTGGCAGCATTTATGAACTGCACTCAAGCAATCTGGATGAAACATGTATTGGAAGGTTTCAAAGTACCTGTATCTGAACCAGTGAATATATTTTGTGACAACACAAGTGTAATAAATATTTCCAAGAATCCGGTATTGCATGCTAGAACTAAGCACATTGAGCTTAAATATCACTTCTTGAGAGAGAAAGTTCAAAATAAGGAGGTTGTACTACAACATGTTTCCATTTAGGAGCACCTAGCAGACATATTCACTAAGCCCTTATAGAAGACTACATTTACCTATTTGAGAGGTGAATTAGGGGTTCTGCCCCTTCATGAAGTCCACTAAAGTTGTGTGCTCTGCATCAGTCTGGTACTATAGTGACAAATCTTTCAGGATTGATGTGTTGAAGGATGCTACTCCATAGGGGGAGCAGCATAATAGATTATGGAAGCTTGTGCCTCCACTTTGGCATTGTTGTCAAAGGGGGAGAATATATCTCATGAATGGGGAGAATATATTTGATAATGCAGATACACTGGTCTATGATGTTTACAGTTGCAATGCTACACTGAGTATTGCCATCAATGCCAAAGGGGGAGATTATTGGATATTGTTGGCATATGATGAACCAACATGTTGATATGATGATAATGTATGTTGTCATTGATGTCAATAAAGTATAAGTATACCGGTATAAAATAATTTGGTGAGCCGATATGAAGAGGTATGAAGAGATGTAGTGAACCGGTGTCGGGGTTTCACTAAGTGTGACTACTGGTTGGTAATCTTAGCTCTAGGGTTACCAGTTTTGCAATCCAGCTTGTGTGATGCAACCAATGATACTCTATGATGAGTTAGCAATGAGATCGAGGTGCCATGACATTTTTGTTCGCGTGAAGGATTTCCTTGAGGATCTTGCATATGAAGATCGATTGCATTAAATGTCTACCTTGGGAATGAACATTCTTCTTAGCGGTATGAGAAGAAAGCATGATGGGTTACTGATTCCCATATACGGTGAAGAATGAATGATGTAGATTGTCTTATGATCTGTTTAAGATTGTATTACTCTATGCAAAGTGTTTGGATGGTCAGGATTGGACCGCTTGTATTGTAAACCTAAGATGCTTAGGGTTTAAGGTTTATGCTACCAACCTAACTGTTGTCTATAAGGTCGATGATGTTTGTTATTGTAAAGTTGTTGGCAAATGTTGTGTGTGTATTCGAGTGATGAGATACTTGCCAGACTAGTAAGAGGAAAAGTGCAGAGTGTGATTGCAGAGTGGAGGAATTGAAAAGGATCTGCTTGGCATGTAGTGCTACTATCAGATCAGAGTTTTACCTGTTGTCTTCTAATCATTTCAATAGTTGGAAAATCCCTTTATTGAGTAGCTTTAACAGGCTTATTGTAAATCCTTTAACAGGGTGACTCGAGATCATTGAGTTCTTCAAATCCTCTAGCGAGGTAACCTTTGACAGGGTTTCAACCTTTAACAGGGTATATAGCCATCCCTTAACTGGGTGATCTCTAATAGGATCGGATCCTAACAGAACCTTATTGTAAAGTCTTTAACCAGACTAGGCTCCTAACAGAGCGAGCTTCAAAAGAGTTCAAAAACAAACTTGTGGGTATTCATCCCCATCGTGGTTTTTCCCATTTGGGTTTCCACGTGAAAAAATTGTGTGTCATGAGTTATGCATTTTCCATGAGATGATTATGTATTCTTTGTTTGAAAGATTATGCATGCAGAGTTAATAGGTTATGGTATTACTAGTATACCATATGCATATATTTATGGGTGAAGTTATTATCAAGTATTGAATGTATTTGAAGTGTTCAAACTTATCAGTTTATGGTGTCTGAATTCTTACTGTGTTTAACGGGTATTGCCATGGTTAAGTTTAGTAATGATGACAACCAGTTGGTATTGCTTTGACTTGATAAGTTGTTGAGAAAGTTTTTGTTTGTACTGATTCACCCCCCCCCCCCTCTCACTACCAGTTAGGGTATCTGTTGTTCATCATTATTCATCAGAGACTTGGGTCCTTAAATTTTCCAAATTTTTTTCATGTTATTGAACAATATCTCTTTTGAATTTTAGCTCTTTAATCCAATTCATTATATGATATATTGTTTCTTGAGTGACAATCCACTCTTCTAGTAGCAATTTATCTTCAAGCCTATTTATTGTCCTCAATCTAGATAGTCAATATCATTATGCTCTAATCTATCCTAGTGTTCTACCTTGAAATTGATGACTTCATCCCTCCACTCCAATACAATTTTCTAATTTTGACAAGATATTCTAATAACCACTTTCCCTTTTAATAGGAATCTGATGTAGACAAGGATGGGGGGTCTTTTCAAACTGTCCAGTCTTGTAGCCTTAACTTGCCACCTAATCCATTATGTGGAAACAAAATCTGAAACATATATTTATTTTATTTTCTATATATACATTCATATACTATAATTTCTCAAAACAATAATATTTGTGAAGGATTTGAACAATAAACATAATTCAAAAATTTTACAATATTTTTAGGCACTTCATGCCTACAAGTTTTCGAATATTTATGGCTTCACTCCTCATGAAGTTTGATATTTTCTCCATCTTATATATCTCATGTCCGATTTTAACACCTCTAACACACCCACAAGGCTCTTCTTTGTCTTCTTCTATCTTTCTCTACTTAGCAAGCTAATTACCTACACTATTCCTTAAGCAATTCCTTGGAGCAACCAGCAAGTTCTTTCTCCAACCTTGGTGTTATTGATTGATTCTCATTAAAATCATCAAAGGATGCATTTTATAGATAATATATCCATTTTGAGTCATCACAAAGAGGCACCAAAATATTATCTTTCATTTCCCTCCAATTATCTTTTGAAATTCCTATGTAAATGTTTCCAAATATGGCACCCAATATTGCTAAACTATATCCAACAACTTTCTATTGTAAGTTCCTTTTAAAAATGAATAAAAACAAGATCCAAGTCATGCTCTTTGGGAAACTAAAAATCCTTTAATTATTTTCTCAAAAATCACTATTTTTTTCTTCCATTTTAGGCACCTAAAATGAATGAATAAAACAAGAATGGAATGCCAATGATCACTTGCCTTATGAAAAATTACCTAGGGATCCAAATTGAGTAAATTAATTCATTTCTAGTTTATAGTATTCTGATCAACTCCTTCAAGCTTTGAAAGCTTGATATTTTATAATATAATACTTCTAAGATCACATTTAACACCTTGTTTGCCTCTGATTTTTAAAATGAAGCCAAATCTCGTTAAAAATAATATTTTATCCTTCAACAATCCAAAATATGCTCTTTAAGATTCAACCTACACCAAGAATTAAAAAGATGGACATAAAAATAAAATATATTTTTGATGATGCGGGATAGCTTGTGAACCTTGATGCTCCTACATTAGAAGTCTTTTATCCAATCTTGTGTCAAATCAAACACATGTTCATTATTTTACATTGCATCAATTTTCTCATGGGAAACTAGTGATAAATTTTGTAATACTTCCTCAATTATTTCCCCCTAAGTGACCAAGATTCTGATGAATTTTTGTAATTGGATGATTTGGTCTTGTAGTTCTCTTTTTCTCTTGTGTTTATCTAATATAGATGTTGTTATGTATATCTAAGATTACAATTATTCAATGTCTTTGCTCTGAGAAGTGTAACGCCTCGCTAAGGAACTAACAACTAACAAACTAAATTAACATAGCAATATTTTTTAAACACAATGTATTTTATATTTAACACGTCATGATACACATCATACATATGGCCATTACAAGTGGAAGATAAACATACTTGTCTAAACAATTTCATCTATGGGTTCCCTAACATTTCTACTATGCAACACAACTAAACAATATCTAAGATACATTAATTATTAAAGAAATAACTCTAACATTACATAACATAAGAACATCTACTTCTACAAGTATGTTCATTTTAAGCACCAAACCAAATGTTCCTATGATAACCTTTCAACATGAAATAAGATAGATCATACAATCACATATGAGTAGTCGGTACCAACATCAATATACCTAAATACTACTCTACCATTACATGAATATTAATTGTGTCAATCTAAATTACATCAACCTCCTTATGGAGTGTTCATGAATCAATAATAATATAGTTACAATGCCTCTCAGTGATAGATAACATATAACATTTATATTTATTGAATAACTTGCAATTGAATGATAAAGGTACTGGAATGAAAAAGACAAAGATCCTTTCAATATGCACACAAACAAGACCATAGGTCCCTAATGGAGGTTCGCAAAAACCACCCCATCGTACTCAAGAGACAAATACAAGGCCCAAAACACACAAGCAAACAAGGAAGAAAGACAAGGTATACCCTCAAGAACAACACCAACAACCATGAGAACACAAGTCGCACACAAGTATAAAGCCCAAACAAGGTCAAATATGAAACATGATTAGGATCCACCAAAGGCTTCTACTCACAAACCCACAAGATTAGATATCAAAGTACAAGAAGGAAATAGTGTCATCACATAGCCTCAACATGAGTTATTTTGTTAGCTTCTCTGGGCCCTAATACCCATTTGATAGCTCATGTAGAACCAAAACAACCCTTTCATGAAGACAAGGAGGTTAGATTATGCTAGATCAATGCCCCTCTAATGGATAGGCCTACCCACTCCCATACTTATTTTGTACAAGTACTCAAGGCCATGGGTGGGGCGCCATATTATCTTATTAACGTGTTTTAGCCCAATTCATCAATTAGGTTTCACTTGATTAAGAAACTATCCAATGAGTTATCTTGGCAACCTCTTTAGGGCCCCGACCCTCATTGAGAGCCACTCTCCCTAATTGCATCTAGATACCCATACCCTAGGGTTCAATTAAAGGAATCATAAAGCATCTAGGACATAGATATCTCATATATAACATTCATGAATCCATAATCCAAAATTGAAACACATAGTCATACACATAGGCCTCTCTATGCCTTCACATTAAGGATTCAACCTCAAAACCACTCCCAAATATAGAATCAACTGGATTCTTCCATAAAAAACCATATGAAAGGGAATATGAACATAAAATCAACCCAAATCAGATCAATTGGACCCAAAACCAAATGATAAATAGGGTACAAGACCGAACTGAGCCTCTAGGACACTCTAGGATCTGAAAAAAGCTCAAACAAAGAGCTATGCAATTGAGCCCAATTCCTGCACATTTGGAGGCTAATGTTGCACATTTTCAGCCTATTGCTACACTTTTACAACCTAGATCTATACATTTGCAGCCCAAAACTACATAGTTGAAGCCAAAGGATGTGTAGTTGCACATAACTCTGTGTATTTGCATAGAGGTGACTTTGGGCACTGAATCGAGTAACCAAATGACTTCAGAAACAAAATCAGGAAAAAAACTCATTTTAGATAAGTTTTATTACCTTCCAAAAACTCAACCAAACAAATCCCAATACCCATACACAAAAAAACAAGACAACAAATGTAATGCCCGCCAAAATACCCTTGAGAAATACACTAACTAACATGCAAATAGAGATAATATTTTTTTTTATAAACATCAACTACTATAACCATTACCATCACTAATCAAATGCAACAACCATCCATTAAACAAATAACATCTAACCATCATAATCAATTCACATAAGAACATAACACAAACAGAAATAACACAACTTAATATTAGCTTCCCTAGGGTATCTCAACGTCATCACCTAAACTAACCATAAGCAATTAACATAACATAACAAGCATGATAACACAAATACCACCATAATCCAAATGCATACTAATTCCTAGCATGATTTATTCCTTCAATGCACACACGACCATTCACTAATCTATAACATGATTATATCCATCTACTAAGCTTACTAATCATTCCCTTTTAAAGGTCAATTTAAAGATCCAATACCAAATGTTCCTAATCCCAAGATGATCTATCTCATTTCCTTTTTCCCATGATGCATATCCATATATTCATTTCTTAACTACATGTGCATTTCTCTTACCATTAATCTCAAGTGCATAATGCAAGAATCCTAATGCTTCCTATCTTCCAATGCTAATTCATAAATGACATTATCAACTAACATGATATTATTAATTAACCACAATCTCCTACTTATTATTCATTCCATTTCTAGGGTTCCTTTCTCATATGAATCTACTTCTAGATAGAAACCATGGATTCTAATCTTATTACAATAATATCATGAATCCATTCTATTTCAAGTATAATTCCATTACAAGAATATAAGTACATATAAATCATTTATTCATAATAAAACATCATAGTCTAATTCTAATCTTATCACATGATATCAAATGTATGACCTTAATTCCATAACCATAGACCCAATTCCATTTTATTTTCATTTCTCTATTAATAACCAATATCACATGATACACAATTAAGTTCACCTAGTTTACAATCTACCTTTTTCAACAAGGAACATAATTCTCTTGTACATTACAATTATATTATAATTAATCTACAAATGCCATATAATCATTTACATCAATCTGCTACAAGAATCCATCCAAAGCTTCTATAGTAAGAAGAAACCACATCCATGAAAGAGCACCCAATGAAGAAAATCCCAATGGTTGAAAAGAACCAACCACCCGACCATGTGGAACCAAAGGAACCACCCCCCATGCTAGGAGATGACACAAGATCCCACTCATACTCTAGATCTAGGTTGACACATAACAACCAAATGAAGACCAACACAAGAAATACAAGAAACAAGAAATGCAAAGTCATAAAAAATAATAATAACTCCATCACAACCTCTAGAAGCGACACATTGTCAAGGCTCGAGGCACTAGGACTTATATGTAGGAAAAAGAGTGTCATCACATGCAGCATAAGGTAACCTGATCACATGCCCAGCCATCCTAGATTCACATGCGGAGCCATCTCAGCCTTAATGGGGTAAGGGAGATTAGCTTACCTAGGTTACCAAGGCCTTCCCAGTCCTATCCCATTCTCCACCACTGGCAAAGTAAAGGGGCCCACACGTTCATTTCTTATCTTATTAAAATGAAATATTCTACCTAAACCCAAGAATTATAATATTAAGTTATCACTTGATTATAAAGTCAAACTCCCAATGAGATAACTGACGATCTAGACCTTGGGTAACCTGGTTGTCTACCCCCTTGCAATCCCAGTCACTCACTTGGAATCTCGCTCCCCCTAGCATGCACCTAAACCTTAGGGTAACAACAAGGCAATGCACAAAGCATCTCAACATAACCATGGGCTCACAACAATACAAGACCTGGCAACCAAGGTATTAAATCAAGGAACAACATACCATGCAATATGGAAACCATCATATAAGAGTACAACCAAGGAGCCCGACTATAAGATAAACTCATATACAAACCAAATAGTCAAAATAACAAATAATCAAACAATAAAATAGACTTCAAACATCGTAGGTATCAAATATAGCCTCTGGGTATCCAAAAATCTGAAACAAAAATCTTAGAAATCACCAAAAATACAAAACAGATAGAAAAACACATATAACACAGTAACCATATAACACAACAGCGCATATAACATGAAGTCGCGCATTTATAACATAAAGTCACAAATTTATAATACAAACCAGTGCATATATAAAATAAAATAATGCATATAACACGAAATAATGCATATATAACACGAAACAATGCATATATAACACAAAACAACACATATAACATGAAACATCACATATATAACACGAAACAACGCATATATAACACAGTATTACGCACATAACATGAGAAATAGCCCATTTGATAAAAGAATTAGCACATATATAATTTTTGCGCATTTGTTAAAACTCAGACACGAAACAATTAAACTTACAACAAGAAAATAAAATCAAATAGACTATATTAAGTCCCAAAAATGGGCTCAAAGAAAACACCCTGACCTTAGGAAATAAATAAAACAACCCAAATATTAATTCACAAACTATAACCAAGGATAATACAAAACATGTCGACATGGCATCCAGCTCAACTAGGCACAAGCAAAACCACAAAACATAATATAAGGCTCAATAAGATTCCCAAAACAATCACAGACCAAAATAAAGACTTAGGGATACAAATTCCCAAACTAAAATAATCAATTGTCATACAGAAAGGATTCCAGAATATACAAACATGATGCATTCACGGCTACGCACAGCCTATACCCAAAATTTTTCTCAAAGTTATATAATTTAACCTTAGGATATAAAGTGCATATGAAATATTTCCAGAAAAACTATATAATAAAATTATTTTTCCCCAAACTACCCAAGAACAGTCTTTCTGAGCAATCACGAAGAATACATTCTTTTTTGAAAAATAAAATACATAGGAAGAAAATTCATCCAGCATGGATAATAGAAGTTATGGCCAATAATATGATGAAGTACAACCAAAACAATCCTAGGCAACTAAAATCCAAAGCCAAGTCGAATACGCAGCAAATTCTTCCCGTATGCCAACCCGGGTGAATGCACAGAAAACCCATTAAATAGAAAATCAACCAAAACCCAATGCAAAAGTTGGCCAATAGAAATATTATAAAATAATATATTTCCTACCTACCAACCCACATAACAATGCACAAATAATATGAAATAATATTTATCTATCTTACCGTGCTCACAACCAATGGTAAAATAGGGTAGGTAAGTAATATGCATATTGTTTCCATATACCCATGAAACAAGAGACATAAGCTTTTAATCTAAAACCAAATGAAATAATAATAAACCAAGCCCAATAAAAATAAATCGAGGGGCTAATAATAAATCAAAAGCCACAAATTAAATAAAGTCTTTAACAAATAAATATCCAGAATAATCAATTAAATAATAATTAAACCAGTCATTAAACACCTCACTACACAAGCAATCCCACATAAAATAACCCAAGGAATCACTAGATGCCAACAACAACTCACACCACCAAAACATTAAATTGACAAGGGTGATCAAATTGATTTTAGAGTATAGGGTGGGTTCTCATGTCACCTCCGAGCAACTTGCCATTAGGATAAGACACGCTCAGACCTATGGAGCCAAGTGGATTCGGTGTCTAGTACCTGCAAACCTGTCACCACCAATACATATACAACGACATATGCAATAATTTATAAAACATGAAATAAACAGACAAGTGATAGAGAATCGTGATGACATATCATGTTCGCAATGAGTGATATGAAATCATCTCTACTCACACAGACAATCACACATTATAACATCAAGTCATCGCATAGAATCATAATCATGAGATAGGGTTAGTACATCATAAGATATCATCAAATTAACATAGAGAAAACATGATGCACACATAGGAATGAGCACACATATCAATCATCAAAGAGTAATCCATCATCACAATAGTCTAGAAATGTCATCATCCACATGTAATCATGATGCTAGAACAATGTAATATGTCTAATATCCATAGAGAAGAATCTAAAACATAGATAAATCCATAAACATCTAGTCAAAGCATCATAAAAATAGTCTAAGCTATGCCAATATAATCTAATGATGCTCAAAAATGATAGATGAATCAAGAAGAAGCACTACAACAAACCCTCAAATAGCCCCCAATTTGCACAATGAAAACAAGTGCATTTTAAGACAAAAACTATGAATTTAAAACCAGAAATGGAAGCAAATTTTAGATTGATAGAAATGATATTAAATACACCACATTTCCATTTCAAAGCAATAAATTCAAATAAATTGGATAAGCTTGCACACCAAAACATTCTATCCAAAACCATCTTTGGACAATAAAAAATACAATCAATTTTCAGCAAATCCCTCTCACAATCCAAGCCTCAATCGAATCCAAGCAATAATCAACCGAAATCTCCACCAAAACCCAACCCAAATTGCAAGAGTTTCACCTAAACTTCACACCAAAACCCTCCTCCAAAATTTTCCACTAAAAGTTGTAGCCAAAACTCTCTAAAAAACAAAAACAAAACAAACGAATTTCCCTCACAAAACTTGTATGGGAATGCAACCATCCCAACCAACACCATAACCAAAGAAAAATAACAAAAACATAAATCATTTATTAATTAATTCCACAAATTAGAACCAAATATATATTTTATTTATTTAATATTATTTATCCCCACCAAACATAAATACATATGTTAATATTTATTCACACCACCACAAATAAATACACTTGCACATAATATAGTGCTCACACAAATGCATAAATACACTTAATAAATACCTTATGTCATAAATAATAATAACAATAATAATAAATGAGCATTATTTATATCATTAATAATAATATTAATAACATAAATAATACTAATAAAATATGACATAAATAATAATAATTATCCCAAAGATTAAATCCCTCAAAAACCATGCAACCAAAGATCAGTGACATAGGGTACACGAGCATTGCCTTCATGGCAACCCGAGGAGGTAGACTCAAGACGAAGATTATTTCCCTAATTCAGGATGATGGCTAGGGTTAGGTCACTTGGGCCTTAATACTATCTCCATGTACCACTATCAGGGATTGTTTAGGCGTGCTCAAACCTGTGAAGCTAGGTCGAGTCAATGCCTTGTACCTGCATCAACCAAAACACAAAACATCTGTACAACATTTATATACATATATACATCTAACATGATATACAATAGCATTCATAGTCATAATCAATCCTCCAATAAGATCACCTAAAACTCATGTTATTACACCATGGTCCATCATAATCATAATACATCATCTCATATCAAAGTAATAGGAAATCATAATTGTAACCATAAACCTTAATATCACCAATAAGTCCTTATATGTATAAATCATCATAGCATTATCATGTCTTGAACTATAGAGTTGTTAAGCATAAACAACCCTCAATAGATCAACTGAGTATGTCTACTTCCAATAGATAACATGCAACTAAAGTCATCGTAAGTCCAAATGAAACATAATCAAAAGCAAGCATGGAAGGATATTACCAAATATCATTATTGATGCCCCTCAAAGATATTACATAGTAAGCATGCTTAGAAAACCCACTTGACAACTACACATTACATCATTATCGCTATCATAAAATTTCCATCTCCTAATTAGCATAATTAGAATATTCCCACATTATATCTAGGCATTTCATATACATATAAACAACCAAAATACTAAATTCATTGGAAGGGGATTTTAACATCACATACATTCTCATCTATTCAAATCATGTGATATCACCCCTTTCCCATCTAACATCCATCAAAACATAACCATGCTACTTCCAATAATTAACTATATTAGCAAAAACCATTATTATCATATTGACCACTAGATCTAACAATTATCTCTATCTACATTGATTATGATTTCAATACTTCATTTTCATCTGAGTGTAGGTTCAATATCAAAATACCTACTTGTTGACAGGTGTTTTGACACACTCACCAATAGTCAGGTAGTTTATGTGAACACTCACCACCTCTCTTGAAAAGCAGTAAGTTTTGGGAAACTAACTACTCCAAGGTCTCTATAGTCGGGTCTCAACGGTGATGGGCAGCTTAGTTGTTGATGCTATTTTACCTGTCAAGGGACCTGCTAGTTGAAACAACTTTGAATTACCTACTTTTTTTTGTATTTTCTGATTTAGATTCTCTCAAAATAAACAACAAAAGATAGATTAGGGCAACACGGAAATAACAATGAAATCGATATAATAACAACTCAAAGATCCGCACGGTCAGAATTTTGTAATCCAAATATTATCAATATCACTTAATTAGCATTCAAACAACGAGCCCCAGAAAGTATATAAAGTCAGACAACTTCACACACCAACGGAAATGAATATCACCCAACCAATAATGGCCCTATCAATTTAATCCTCATATACCATTTACAAGCGCAATATGATTCATAAAATAATAAAGCATCCAAAAGAACTAGTTACTTATTCAAATGATAGAAGTTACCAGATCATGAAGAACGCACAAGCAGATCAAGTAATCCAAAAGCTTTTTTTTGTATTAAACGTCAAAGAGTATCACAAAATCTTCTAAACTTATAAAAATCTGCATAAAATCTCTAATGGAATCTCTAAAATGGACCTCAAATCATCAATTGGCAGACCCTTAGAGTGAATAAAAATCTCTAATTTATAGAGTTTCATGTCCTAAATTCTAGGAATTAAAGCTATCTAAATTAGGCGCTACAAAAGTAAGGAGTCACAGTTGGCATACAAGTCTCTGCCTTAAACTCTAGTGAAACTGCTAATTAACTATCACTACGAAATGTGTGTTCCCGAAATTGGCCATTACAACCATGCAAAATCTGCCCAAAAATTGAAGTGGATGTTGCACAACAGTTGAACTCTCGCCTCTGGTGGCAACCAAAAATATCTTCAAAAATCTCTCAAAATTGCATGTATGGTAACTATGTGTTCATCATTTACTTCTTTTATAGCTCTTGTAGTTACCAACAAAACATGCAATTGTATCTATGGGAGGATCAACAACATACAAAACCCAGAACTTGGACTTCTTCAAAGTTTTCTTTTCCTGCTCCCTTCTACTAACCAACTTATCAATTAATCCTTCTGCATGTATACACTAAGAAGTCAAAAATGAGTACCTATCCATTAACTCGAAATTAAACTCCGTTGTAGGTGCAAAATGATAAGCCGCATCTGATCCCATTGATCCAGCACTACACCTTCCTTCATATGATCGTCTTTCAAAATGTTATGACCATATGCTCCTAAAAGCTTCTTCACAAAATTCTCATATTTACCAAGCTATTTCAAAAGAGGAGCTTGTGTCTCCAATATCTTTGACTTTCACTACTCAAGAACTTCTACCTTAAATTCTATTATAAAAATGCAAGATTGTAAACTACCAAAATTGTCTCCTCCCAACAAATCTTCATTTTTAATCACTTCTTCACCCAAGGCCAATATTTTATTCAAATTTTTGCATTGCTTGGCAAAGTCTCTGATCCTCACTCCCTAATTTGCTAAACAATCTCTTATTGCTTTCTTTATTTTGAGGATCTTTTCATAAATACCTATTGTATGTTGTAGGAAAAGTCTTACCTTTGAAACATTCTCTTTCACCCAAGACTTTGTAGTGATATCTACTTTCCTTATTTCAATCAAAGTTCTTAAATCATGATGTGGAAGGCAATGTGTCATCTATTCTTGAATCCAAAGGCTTCCCCATTTCCACAAGTAATTGTTTATATTGATCTAACTGTGCCTTTACCTATAGTTGAGAACTATGTTCTTTCTCCATTCTACTCCTTACTGTGCTAGTAGAAAATTCTAAATTTTCAATCTCTCCCCACTTTGTTTGCTTTCCCAGCCTAACCTGTGACACTTGGTATTTTGAAGGGCCCTCTCCTTTTGTCTCCACAGGAGCTGCAATATTGGCAATTACTTCATCAGAGCTAGTTTTAGACAAATAGTAAATGATTTTGTTGTTATTGTAAATGCATTAAGCTGACATGTTGAATCGGATATTGCATCGGTTATTGATTTACTTGTAATTATTTTATTGTATGGATATTAAATGTACATTTCTGAATGGAGATCTTGAAGAAGAAGTTTACATTGAGCAACCTGATGGATTTTCCATGACAGATAATAAAGATATGGTTTACAGGTTAAGGAAAGCTTTGTATGGGTTGAAGCAAGCTCTAAGAGCTTGGTATGCTAGATTGGATAAATATCTTTTGAAGATTGGATTTTCTAAAGGTAATGTTGACATCAACTTATACTATAAAGTGACTAATGATGACATCTTGGTTATAGAAGTTTTTGTTGATGATATAATCTTTGGAGGAGAAGATGAATTATGTAAAGACTTTTCTATTGAAATGCAACATGAATTTGAAATGTCTATGATTGGAGAGATAAAATTCTTTTTAGGATTGTAGATCTCACAGACTGATAAAGGTATATTCTTGAGTCAATCCAAATACTTGAAAGAGTTACTAAAGAAATTTGGGATGGAGAACTCTAAACCGGTAAGCACGCCTATGACTACAAATGACAAATTATCACTAAGGGATGAATGTACACCTGTTAATCCGACTAGGTACAAGTCTATGATAGGAGGCCTACTGTATTTGACACAAACAAGACCTGATATTATGAATGTAGTATGTACTGTTTCAAGATTTTAGAGTAATCCTAGAGAAAATCATGAATCAGTAGTAAAAAAGATTTTCAGGTACTTACAAGGAACTACAAATCTTGGTTTATGGTATCCTAGAGATGAAAACTTTGAATTATGTGTATACACAGATGCAAATAGGGCAAGAGATGTGGATGATAGAAAAAGCACCACCGGTGAAGCATTTTTTCTTGAAAGCAGATTAATTTCTTTGTTAAGTAAGAAACAAAGTTGCACATCCTTATCAATAGCAGAATCAGAATATGTTACAACAACAACTAACTATACACAGGTGTTATGGCTTAAGCAAATGCTAAAGGACATAAAGATAAAATGCAAGGAACCTATAACTATCTATTGTGATAACACTGCAGCAATTGATATATCTAAGAATCCGGTATTACATTCTAAAACCAAACATGTTTCTATCAAACTGAATTTTCTAAAAGAGAATATTGAAGCAAAAGAAGTAAAACTAGTTTATGTGAATACTAAAGAGCAGATTGCGGATATTTTCACTAAACCTCTACCTAAGGAGACCTTTGAATATCTTAGAGATCATCTTGGGGTCATACCCCCACCGGTAGAGACTTAGACAGTTGATGTTTGTCATCAACTGGCAGAATTAACAGAGAAATCTTTTACTCTGGCTTTGATGAGGAGAGCTACTTCTCGGGGGGAGTAGTTGGCATACTGAATTGGTTGGTATTTTGTATTTGAACTTGGATTTTGTATTGCCTTTGGCATTTGATGTCAAAGGGGGAGAGATATCTATGGAAAAACACATTATCTTTTGAGGAGAGATTATTCATTGGGGGAGAGATTGTTACTTTGATATTGATTACTCTCTGTATCTGAATTTTGATCTTAAGAGATTATTGGTTTTTGGTATTTGGCATTTCTGTTTTGGCACTTTGATGGTTTTTCCATCTTTTGTTGCCATCAATGCCAAAGGGGGAGATTGTTGGTATTTTGGTATGATTTTGTCATTGATTTCAACACCTATCAACACTTATCAACTCTGGCACTTTGGAGGATCAACAATGTTCACCGGCAAGCAAGTGACTTATGCACAGTCACCAGTATTTGGTACACGCAGGATATAATGTTCACCAGCACTTGGAATGATATGGAAAATAGCTGGTTATGTCGAAGACATCATTTGGACACTTAGTCTTGGAGATTTATTCATTGGCATATTCGTATTTGCATATTTGTTGTTACCGGCAAATAGGTCCAGGTTATGCACCGGCAGGCTTATCTATTCCAGATCAGTACGACATGCTTTGGAGATGATTTTGTTGTTATTGTAAATGCATTAAGCCAACATGTTGAATCAAATATTACATCGGTTATTGATTTACTTGTAATTGTTTTATTGTAATATATTTTAGAGCCGACCTACTAAAATTGGTCTTAGGTTATGGTATATATGTAAGATCTTATTTGTAAGATCGATATGTGATAAGGATAAGGAATTGTAAGAAGGTATATGCAAGAATAAGTAGAGCTATACACGTATACATCATTTGAAGGTGAAGCAAGGTATTTGTAAAGACAATCAGAACTACATCGGTACTGAATCCAGCATTTGAAGATGCTATTTTGTGTCGTACATTCTTATTGGATTTAACCATCCAATTGTAGTCAATGTGACTCCTATTTGTGTTTGAGTAGTGAGCTCTAGGCGCTTGGCCTTTTTGCATGTGCAGATCCTATTTGTATACACATACTATCTGCAGTAGTATCATCAGATTGTGGGTAAGGTTTTCCACCGTGGTTTTTCCCCTTACAGGGTTTACACGTACAAATATTGGTGTTATGTGTTGTGGATGTTATTGTCTTTCTGTTTCATTCATTAATCTTTACCGATACTATAATTAACTGATAAATTGTCTACCCGCATAAAGTTTTGTTTACTGGTATTAAGCATTAAGGTTGGTTAAGTTTTTTTTGGTTTGAATTTATTTGACAACTGATTGACCCCTCCCCCCCCCCCCCTCTCAGTTGTCTTCGGGACCTAATAGAATTATCTTAGCCTTCTTTGTTTTCTTTGACTCCTCTGTAATGATCTACTGCAATGTGAGTTTAGGTACCACTACTTTTTGTTTCTTATCAAAAGTGAAGGTTAGCCATTGTGGTGTTCCCTCATCTGTGTTCTCTTGTTTAGTTATTATTTGTGCAGTCATCCTTCTAGCTTCATGTAGCGGCTCTTCCTCATTTTTCTCTTCTTCTTCAACCTGTGTATCTTGAGGAGCTTGGACCTCTTCCTCAGTGGGAAAAACTTGTATAGCAAGTTGTTGGTGTTGTTGAAGCACTTGTTAAGCCAAGTTTGCTTGTAGAGCACCATTAGTATCCAATTGTTGTTGATATTCTTCTAACTTCTCGCTCACTTGCTCATTGAAGCCCTTAGTTGGCTCTTGACTTTGTTGTTCCTTATCTCCACTTGCTATATCTTTCAACAATTTTTTTACATCTTGTGGAGTAAGAACCAACCTTTCATCATGCTCCTAGGTTTGTTTTTTCTCAATTTCCTTCTCTTCATCCTGTTGTTGTCCATGTAGACCCTGATCATCTACATCCATAGGAGCTACCTGTAAAAGTTCTGATACTTTTTGTACAATAGACTCCTTTTGTTTCTCCTCACTAGGAGTCATTCTCTTTCTCTTCTTTGGTTCTACCTTCTTTGGTGTTGGCTCAACCTCCTCTTGGTCTGAGTTGAACTCCACATTATGAATAGTTACCATTTCAGTTATAGGAGTCATTGTAGGTGCAGGCATCTATGAAGCAATAGAAGATGGAGTAACAATTATTGTAGCCAATGGTGGAGGTGGTGTTGAAGTAGTTTTAGCAACAGACGTGGTTGATGTGGTTGCTGGTATTGTTGTGGTAGTAGTAGTAGCAGTAGTAGTAGTAGGAGTAGTTGTTGTTGTAGCAACAATGGAGGCACTAGAGGGTTGAGCCTCTTGAGAAGGTTGTCCTGTTGTTGTTGTAACACGCTCAATAGCAGGCCTAACAAGATGATTTTTTTCTTGTGGTTTTGCCCCTAGGCCCACGGTAATCCCCAAGCTTGCTTGTTTCGCCAGATATTATGCTTATTTCATTTTCTCATCTACTTTCTACTTCAATTATTGTGTAGTCAAAGGAATTCCGGCTTCCTCATCACTATTTGTAGAGGTATTCTTCCTTGAATCTGATCTAGTTCTTCTTGTATACTCCTTATGTACCCTAGATTGAGGATTATCAGTAGGGATATTTTGTTGTTTACCTCTGGAAGCAACTAGTTTAATCCTCAAACTTAACCACTTGCTTTTTCTATCTATTACCGCTTGAGAAATTGTATCAATATTTACAACCTCCTGTTGTGACCATCTGATTGGAGGGAGCACCCTCTTATCTATCCCTATCTCCTTATACACTGGATCTAACAAAATATCATCATCATGCAATTGTTTAGGTATATTAGTTTCCATACCAAAATTTCTTATTTGTGAAATAGTGAGGCAATGATAATATTTCTCCCTTGCCTCAAAGCTATCGTAAAGATTGGCCCAAAAATCCTCCAGGGCAAGCTGATATCCTTCATATACGTTTGGCATTAGTCCTTTTAATTTATAATATGGATCATAAAACTATCTTGAATAATTAAAAGGCTTTAGTTGTAGATCTTTCAATTCTTTCTCAGCAGACTTTGCCACATGAATTTTCTAGCATGAAAAGTATGATAAATTCAAAGGGAAGTCTTCACCTGTAACACTTGTCCTATGTTTTGATGCTAGTAAGTTTTGCAGGTGTACCATCTGTCTTGCATACTCCAACAAAATCACTTTATCTGTACAATATCTAGGTAGCAAAAATGGTTCTCTAGTGAACCCACTTACTCTCAAATAAGTAGATCGGGAATTTTGTATAAACCAACACCCTCACTTATTTACTAGCTCCATCTCCTCCTTGCTTAGCCTAAATCCAATATCACCTGTTAACCTTATAATAAAAAGAAACAAGAATGCCTTATTGATTCTCTTATAATGTAACTTGGATTATTTTAATGACAATTGTGTATAATAATCCCATACGACATTTTTTCCTTTTTCTTCCCCCAATTTGCCCTCGGTCTGCAGCCCTGGAAATTGACTTGATCTAGTTGCAACCCAAATAACATAAGACATGAAGAAGAATTTCTTTGTATTATGCACTTCTCTAAGCTAGTCTCTGATATTATCTGACAAAATTTGAGCCCAGTCATAATACTATCGTCCATCCAAAATTGTTAGCATGAATGATAATATCCATGGCTAAAAGTGTCTAAATGCAGGTTTTGCGAAATGCCTTGCTAAGCATTATGATTAAATATCTTTGTGGTTCTTTGAAATCTTGCCTCACAATTTCATTTTCTTTTAAGCCTATCTTTCTCTCCTCCTCAAGTCATTCTTCTTTCATCCTTTTCTTGCATTGGTTCATGTTTTGGTTCCATTCTCTTTCACCATCTTGTTCCCCTTCAACCAATACTTCCCTCCTAGTGGGAATCTGAAATACCAAGGCTAACATATTCGGTGATAAGTCAATCACTGGTCTCCCATTAGCATTTGCACATTGTCTGGTATTGGGGTTATAAAACTGTGTAACTATCATTATGAATTATGGCACCTGTAATGACTATGGGAAAACAGTCGCCTCTACCAAACTAGATCTCTTGATCCTTCTGTGCTCTACATCTAGTCCTGATTTCTCCAATTTTTTTTCTATATCCTCGAGCTCTATGTGCCTGATCTCTATGCATGTGACCCATCGGATACTATCCTCTAGCTTGGAGGCATATCTTTGCCCCTGGTACTGATATTTCATCATGATAGGAAACTTTTCAAGATTATTTGTCTTTCGTTAAGATTCCATCAAACAAAGCTAACCCTACAAAACAAACCAATCCAAAATCAAATACTACTCAAAGAAATATCATTGCAAAAATAGCTCACCTTGGGACTCCGGGATCCTGGGGTTCCGAGGCAAGAAAACACAAAACCACAAAAAAAACCTGGGAGTCCAGTAGTCTAGGGTCTTGAGCTAAAACCCCTAGCACAACTAACAAAATTGAAACCTCGGGCTTCCAAGATACAGAACTTGCCAAAAAAAATAAAAGAAGATCATTTCAAGAACTCGGGAACCCGAGTTTCCGAAGTGGTGAAATCCTAACAATGAAAACAAACCTGGGACTTCAAGGTCCCGAAGTTCCAGGGTGGGACTCTAAAATGCAATGCGAAACTTTGGAAAATTGAAGTCTTGGTAAAATACAAAAATGAAATAGAAAAAGGAGCTTGGGACCCCGAGACTATGGGGTTCTGAGTTGAAAAGACATGCAAAAAAAAGAAACTAACTCGGGAACTCGAGGATTCGGGTTTCCAAAGTAGTGAAACCTAAAACAAAAACCTAAGACTACCATTTTGGGAACTCAGGAACCCAAGTTTCTGAAGTGGTACGAAACAAACAACAAACCCTAAGACTGTCATTTCGGGAACTCGGGAACCCGAGTTTCTAAAATAACACGAATGCACACAACCACTAACCTAGAACTTCGGGATCCCAAGATCCCAAGTTTAGGGTACAAAATTGAAAACTAAAGAATAACAAATAAGACAAGAAAAACTTAAGAAATCAAAACTAAAAAATGCTAAATATAATCTAAAATACATGCAAATCCAAACAAGGAAGGCAATAAATCCACCTACCTGGCACGAAAAATGAAGGCGGTGCTTGATCAGGAGTGTGGGAGTGCGAATATGCGAGGTTAGAGCTCTAGATTAGAATGAGTGAGTGCACAAATGAGCTCAAAAATGACCTCCCTATTTATACCCCCAACCAAGCACCTCATTAAATGCGACTTCAGGGACTCGGGAACCCGAGTTTTCGAAGTGCAATATAAACAACAGGCTTGGAACCTTGAGGTTTCGGGCCACAAAAACAAAACGGACAACCAACCCGAGAGTTCGAGAACCCGAACCTTGGGTGATAACTCCCAAAAGTAAACAATCACTTCAGGATTCCAAGAACTCAGACTTCTAAATTGATGTTCCAAAACAAAACAAACACAAACTCAGGAGTTCGAGAACCCGAACTTCCAAAAAAAAACACTCAAAACTAACAAAAGGTCACCTCGGGAGTTCGGGAACCCGAGTTCCTGAGGTGGCCAAAGAAAAAACTTTAAAAAAAAGGAAAACTAACAAATAAGGACAAAAACAAAAAAAACAAAAAAAAGGGAGACCCGTATTTCCATGGGAATGAAAATGATGGGACTAGATATGCAGGGCATAACACTACTTTATTGTGTTAGGGTTAGAGAGGTATTACATCCTGCCCCCCTTGGACTTGACTTACTCCTGGAAGTCACAAAAACTAAAATGGAAACATAGCACACATTAGTCTTGAAACTTATTTAACCAATATAAAAAATGCATCCATTTTTATCATAAAAATGGTTAGCCAACTGGTAGAAACATCCAAATCTGATTTATTTTCTATCATTTCCTAGACTTGTATCTTCAAATATGGTAGTAAAAACAAGATTTTTTTTTCATTCTTTAAATAGTCAAAATCCATACATTTCTCATGATAAGCAACAAGATGCATCATTCTTCACCAATTCAAGTATAGTAAGCACACAAATTTACTCAATTTCATTTAATATACCATCACCTTCAATAGACATGCACTTGTAGGATATAATTTCAAATTTCAAGAATTTTCATAAGAACATTGGCATCCATAAGACACAAATAACACAATAAATTCACACTTTTAAGCATGATAATACATTTATAGCATCTATATACAACAATAAAATGAGTAAATAGGCATTTTACACAAACAATTTACACATACATACCCATCCACATCACT
The DNA here is from genome assembly GCF_030272615.1 of Cryptomeria japonica. NCBI lineage: Eukaryota > Viridiplantae > Streptophyta > Pinopsida > Cupressales > Cupressaceae > Cryptomeria > Cryptomeria japonica. The sequence continues at coordinate 297,617,624 of NC_081406.1, read as the reverse complement.
GGGAAGTGCATATCAAAAGGCTACATGAGCGGGCATGTCTCTTTGGACAAGTCCCACACTCGGTCACAAAGTACATACAATATCTATAGTCCATAGCCCGTAATCCATACCTCTCACTCAGTGGCTTAATGGTGTTATGCCACACATGCATATGGTGAGACACTACATACAAGGCCACAATGCCTATCCCTTATTTATGTACTTGGTGGTTAGCCTCCAAGAGATAGTCACCACACATAGGTGGGTAGTGGTTCCTAGCTGCATAAAACCTCACATACCCCCATCCTCAATGTTCCCTGCCTCTGCTTCCTTGTATACACTCAACCAATCCTCCCTCATACATCCTTGGAGAGGAATCACATTACAACACCATACCAACATTTGAAAATAGTAAAGATAAATTAGTTTAGCTGCCAACGTTCATAAATGAGATAGAAAAGAAAATGATTCATCAATTTCAATAATAAAGTAAGAAAAATTCATGAAATTGAAAACACTAAATCAAATGTAATAATTGAACCTGTGTGCAAAACATTCACAAACAATTGCTAAACCATCACAGACAAGGATAAATAAATTCACTAGTTCCCACAAGCAAGATAAAAGAAATCATCAGAAATTGGAAATTACATCACTATGTGAATAAAATTAGCCACCTAAGAGAATGGAGGGGACAATCGTCTGGCTATCGCAATAGCCCCTCATTTGGTACAAAGTGAACATGCTACCCCACATGGCATGGTGGTGTACTCCTTGGCTACATCTTGAATTGTGTCGTCACATGGCATGATAATGCGCCAAGTGGAGGAGGCATTGAATGGTTCTATTTTGCATGGTGATGCACCTCGCGGAGAAAGCACACATAGGCTACACCTTGCATAGAAATACCTCATGGAGAAGGCACACGTAGGTTATCATCATAGCTAGATGTATGCATGGCTAGGGCCCACCCATTTGCCTACTGACTCATGAACAATCAAGCAACCATGGGTGACCCTCTACAAGTATGCAAGAGCCTCCATATCACTCTACATCGTGTAGGAATTTGCAACAAATACATATACATATATATACATTATAGATATATGTATACATGTACACACACACATATATGTATGTATGTATGTATGTATATGTATATGTATATGTATATGTATATGTATATGTATATATACATATATATACATATGTATGTATGTATTTATGTATGTATATATACATGTACACACACACATATATATGTATGTATACATGTATGTATATATATATATACATATGTATATATACATATGTATATATATATATATATACATATGTATATATATATATGTATGTATGTGTATGTGTGTGTATATACGCACACACATACATACATGTATACATATATATACATATGTATATATATATATGTATGTATGTGTATGTGTGTGTATATACGCACACACATACATACATGTATACATATATATACATACATGTATGTATGTATGTATGTATGTATATGTATATGTGTGTGTATACATATGCATATACATATATATAGATACTAAGGGAAACCGTCGGTATAAAGAAATTGCACCAATTGATTATGGCTTTTGCCAAAATCATGATTATTTATATAGCAGACTGAAAGAAAGTACCGCTTGGGTCGTTCCCTCTCACTGGCGTATAGTACCAAGAGGCAATCCCTTTTTATAATAAAGCTAGTACACTTTCTCTTACACCCAAGGTCATGTAGATGTGTGAGGGGAGAGGATACTTGTATACTACGTTTAGGGAATCTAATCTTTAAAAAAGTGAAATATTGCACAATTTTTTATCACCCAAGGTCCATCGAAGGCAAGGGGAGAGCATACACCAAGTACAATATTTCCAAACATACAAAACACTTGGTTAATTCCCTTAGAAAATCAATGTGTTTTCTAATTAATAGCAAGACATGGTGTAAATTTTAAAACCCAAAGATTGTTTCAAAAGCAACCCCTCTTTGGTTGTCCTACAACAAACAAGTTAGTGTTTGGAGGGTGGGGCCTTCACCAATTGATTCAACTGCACAAACATTAGTGAAAACCCATCAAACAACAAATGTTAGCAGGTTAGCAATAATCTGATAAAATTAAGATTGGAGAAAAAGTATAGGAAAATAAACACAGAGCATTCTCGTTATTTAACAGAGAAAACCCATTGTTTCTCACTAGCTACTCGCAAATCCATTGTTTCAAAATTCAAACCCGCTACTTTACTATAAAAGCTAAAATTTAGTAGAGGACAAAAACCAGAAAGAACCCAAACAGATAAGTGAGCCCGCAACTTCTATACGCAAACTGACTACTTCTACCCTCAAACCCACTATTTCTACTAGCAAACCTGTCGTTTCACTGTGAAAATTTGACATAGAAATAAAGAAATCCCAAGAATAAAAATCCGAAATTGTACATGGCGTATGGCAACGGAAATGCATTCCTATTGTTTTTGGTGTTAATCTCGTTGTTTCAGAGTGTGAACCCACCATTTCTCAAAATTGACCTAGAGGAAAAACAGACTTCCGCCAAGGCAGAAATCCGCCTGTATTCAAGCGTTCTTGCCTGCAAGTGTCCAAAATCTACAAGGTAACACACTAAAACAACAAGAACCTGAGATTGACCCATGAAGTGGGTCCCATTGGGTGAGAAAGAAATGTATGCAAAAAATTGTGAGTACAAATCTAAAGAGATTGAAATACTAATGACAAATTAAACAAACACAAGATTCAACCACACTCGTGATAAAGGCATTAGAAGGAAATTACAAAAGCCAATAATAAACAATAAAATTGCAAACTCTCTAAAAATCATTGATTTGGTTGTCTTTTGGTTTGATGTGTGCTTGATCTACGCTTCCAAGGGTGCTTGCATGTGCTCCATGATGGTTAAATATACAAAAATTATTCTAAATTAGTTTATTTTTCTAATAGTTAGGAAATTAGGAATGTGCACACATGTAACAAGGGAGGTTGGAAGGGATAAGGTCAGTTAAGAAATCAAGGTTAGTTAGTGGGTTAGGTTTAGAGGAAGGGTTAGATGGGGGTAAGTTAGGAGGCACATGGGGAAATAGAATTAATTAATTAATTCTATAATGGGAAAAAAAGGAAGAAAGGGACAAGAAATGAATTAAATAACCAAATTATGCATAAGAAGGGATCAAATTTAATCAATTAAATGATTTGTGGTTGTCAAATAATTAATTAAAAGGGGACTATAGTATAATTAATAAAATTAATTAGTTAGAAGGAGGGAACACTAATTAATTAAATAGTATTTAATTATTTAATTTAAAAGCATTTAGAGTAGCTAAATTCAATTAATTAGATTAATCAAATTTAGGTTTCTACATTGCCAAGACATCATCTCTTTTGTTAAATCTTCTTGGGATGTGCCCAATATTAAAAGCATCAAATCCTTCTATCAAGTCTAACACTCTATGTCTATAATTTGACAATATTTCGTGTTGACATATACACTGTTTCCTAACTTGTTTGACTAGGAGATTTGAATATCCCAATACTTTTAACATTTTCACTTTCTTTTTCAAAGTCATTAATAATCTATGTATTCAAGCTTCATATTCAATAATGTTATTTGTAAAATTAAATTGTAAGCAAGAGACAACTAAGAAAGATTTTCCTTAAGGATTTATTAATTATATACCTTAAATCTAGAAAAAACATATGAACATCTCTCATTCCTCCCTAACACTAAGGGTGACTTATTCTTCTATGAAATTGAAAGCAACATCTCAACTAACAGGAGTCACAACCCTCATTATACTCTTTATTGTAACTGCAAAACAAAAAGGATAAGAAACATGCAAATCAAATGAATGCCATAATGAATCACGTAACCATTATCCTTCAAAATTCTCCATATCCCTTCAATGCATTATTCTGTAAAAATAAATTCAACATAACTCATGTAGTGCCCTCTCTCTTTTGGATTGATAAACTTTGTGGTTTTAAGCTTTTTGTGTGGTTTCGACCCTTTTGGTGTTGGTCAATTTTATTTTGGATATGATGTTTGTCTATGTCTTTTGGATTCATATGTGACAATTATACTCTATGCTCTGTGGATCGTTGGAATAATGTTGATTTTCATATTATTGACTATGATGTGATTATTTGATGTTATCTGCGCTCTGATAGTTAGATGATCATTGAGATGGTGTGTGTGTGTGTGTGTGTGTGTGTGTGTGTGTGTGTGTGTGTGTGTGTGTGTGTGTGTGTGTGTGTGTGTGTGTGTGTGTGTGATGTTAGGATTTAATAATTATGTTTATCAATGATTATTTGATCTGACCATACACTATGTTTTATCCTTGATGTGCTTGGGTGGAAGGTAAAAGTGTTGCACTTCTTTTTATGGGCAAGCTACATCGCTTCCATTCCCTTTTCATGATATGTTATTATATGGGTTATATGTACATGTTCGACAGTTTGGTTTATGCAGTTGCAAGTACTGAGCATCGACTCCACCTGAACCTTCAGGTCTAAGCGTGCTCTATTACCCAATGGTAAAGTAGAAATTGGAGTCATCAATCAGACCCTTGTCGTACCATCATTCCTACGGAAACAAGATCCCTGTCAGGTACCCTTGTTCATTGTTTTCGGTCATGTTAGTGTTGGTCCTGTTGGTCTTTTATGTTAGTTAGTCTCGGTCCCTTACCCTTGTGTTTGTGTAATGTTTTATTAGCAAGAAAACATAAATATTAATATTTTAAAGATAATTAAATATTAGTGGTTATTTAATTAATATGGTTGAAATTTTTCGTATTATTATATTTAGTTAATTACAATAGTTAAGTGATTTAATCTAATCTATTGTTTAAAAAATAATATATTAAAAGAAAATTAAATATTAATTATGAATTTTATGGTGTTAATGGAAAATTAATTTTAAGGGTAATAAATAATTACTTGTTTTCAAAATTTAAAATTTGCATGTGTGGGAGTTACAAAAAGAAAATAAATAAATTAGTTAATGAAATTAATGTGTGGGATCTACATGCTTTTTGGGAATTATTTTAGGGGAGAAAAGCATTGGGCTTTTCGTGAAGTTTTTTGTGTGCATGAATTTTCTAGGAATGGGGGTTTTGTAAGAAATTTGGAAACAACTGGTTTGAAAAGAAGAAATAGGGGAAAAGGTTATAATAGAATATAGGGGATTTTGGATCTTTATTGACTAGATTTGGTGAAGCCATGGATTTTATTGTGACTTTGTCCCATATTTGCATTGATTCCATGGATTTCTAGTGATTATATATAGTTAATTACACCCAATTTGTTGATGACACAACTCTCTTTGTGGAACTTGTTGAAAGTAACTTTGAAAATGTTATAGACAGATTGAATTTTTTCTGCTTGGCATTTCGTGCCAATATGGCTCCTCATAAGTCTATTGTGTTTGGTTGGCATCATGATTCTCCTCAATGGATTGGTAACAAAGAAAGGTTATGGGTTGGTCCCACCTCTATTGTCAAATATCTTGGTATTCCTTTTCTGTCTCCCCCTTTATAAAGGACATGTGGGCTTGGGTATATGCCAAGGTGGAAAAAAAACATCAGAAATGGCAAACACATATGCTTTCTTTAGCAGGCGGAGTTCATATTGTACAAAAGGTTCTAGCTTCACACACTATTTATTATTCTTCATCTCAGTTGTTTGCTAGTTATCAAATTGATAAATTGGATAGAATTATGCGAGACTTTCTTTGGTCTGATGGTATGGGCACAAAAAAAAGACACTATCAAATGGGAGTGGTGCTCAATGCCTAGAAAATTGGGTGGTTTAGGCTTGAGAGATCTTAAAACACATGGTATAGCATTGGCTTCTAAATGGATCTTCAAATCCTTGAATGGCAATGAACCTTGGAAAGTGCTCATTAGAAATAACATTATGAGATCCTCTATCAAAAAGGGGAAACACTGGAAGAATCTTTCTCTCTGTGACATCATTATGGGTGATTGATTTAAGAGTTTTTGGATCTACTATATTCGCCTCCCTATGGAAGCCATGGACTCAGGCTAGGAGGTTATTATGTTGCAAAGGCATTGTGGGAGGTCTTTCATCCTTTTCTATTTTGGATAGACCTATAGGGTGGGGCATTTGCCTTAACAATAAACCACTAGCACTTACTCAAAGTTGTTCTGCTAAGTTGTGGAATGAAATGGGCATTTCTAATATCTATGAAATTTTGATTGACAATAGGATAGGGACTTGGGAAGAGATTAAAGATAAATTTAGCATTCCCTCCTCTTGGAAAAAAACTTATACATTATTTGTCGAGGTTGTTGGCACTTTCTTTCCTGGTAGAATGATTCACTGTGATGAGTTTATTAATTAGCTGAAATGGAAAGATGGTTCTTCTCTCATGGAAGTCTCTACTAGTCAGATTTATAATATGCTTAAAGATGATCCATTAATTCTTAATTGCTTAAATCAATTATGGGGCCTTGAATGGCCGAACTTCAAATGGCACTTCATTCTAGACTTATTTTGGCACCAACCCTCTTAACCTAAAAAGACTTGCTTTCGATGGATTATGTTATTAAAAAAAATTATTGTAGGTCCTGCCTTGTCTAGAGTGGGTATTACACCTCTCCCTTGTCCATTGTGTCATGTGCCCGAAACTATTGAGCATCTTTTCTTTGATTGCAAGTTTGCTTCTCTTGTGTGGTTAGTTTTCTTTGGTTCTCCTATTTCTTGGAACTCTCGTCTAGGCTTTACATGGATTGAAATCCTTGTTGGTTATGTTGATGTTTTTTATGCTAGGCTTAACAAGTTCTGGTCTATTTTTACAACTGAGATCCTCTGGTTCCTCTGGAAACAGAGAAATGATGAAGTTTTCCAAGGAAGGAGGGTACTTACTGAGTTTAATAAAAAACTCACCTACTATTTTATCATGTCACAGGTATCAATTGTTCTTGATATACCAAAAAATAGATTCATGATATTGATCCAAGAAGTTGCCCTCATCATATACAAGGCGGACATCCAATCAGCTCATTATTTTAACACTTACAGTGACATGATAGATCCAAAAGAAAGAGAGATGCTTAAATAATTGGTTAAAGAAAGAGGAATCAACATTGATGAAGAGAATGAAATATTATGGCCACTCATAGACTAGATGCACCTAGTTGGGAGGCAATGGCAGAAGTTCCTCAAGCAGTTGATCCTCCTCTTGATACTAATCAAGGAGAATGTAGCAACAATATCATTGGGCCCTGGGACCCATGACATGTTTTACAGAGTGATTCTATTGTCATAATGATATATCTATAAAACTCGACACATGATTTTTTGATGTGATGTTATGTAAAAGTTTAATATTTGTCATAGTATTTACAGTTTGAGTCAGTCCTGATACAGTTTGGTGAGTAGTATGGTCTCTTTTTGTTGATCAGAAACAAAATATCCAGACTTTGTTGTATTGAGCTTCTTTGAACTATCTTTAATATATAAAAAAAATTATTAAAAGGAAATTAAATATTAATTATGGATTTTATGGTGTTAATGGATAATTAACTTTAAGGGTAATAAATAATTACTTGTTTTCAAAATTTAAAATTTGCACATGTGGGAGTTACAAAAGAAAATAAATAAATTAGTTAATGAAATTAATGTGTGGGATCTGCATTCTTTTTGGGAGATATTTTAGGGAAGAAAAGCATTGGGCTTTCCATGAAGTTTTCTATGCGCATCAATTTTCTGGGATGGAGGTTTTGTAAGAAATTTGGAAACAACTGGTTTGAAAAGAAGAAATTGGGGAAAAGTTTATAATAGAATGCAGGGGGAAGAACTTGGGAAATCTTTTGGGAGTTTTCTAGATCTTTGTTGGTTGGATTTGGTGAAGCCATGGTTTATTGTGACTTTGTTCCATCTCTGCATCGATTCTGGGATAGTGTCTGGGATAGTGTCTAGAGGTAGGAAATTTGATCTATTTTTCCCTTGAGAATTTCATTGGAGGTTTCAAAGAAATCTAGATTTTGTTGTGATCTAAATTTCTTTAAAAACAAAAAATATATTGTATGCTTATGTTTCTAGAAATTAAGGTTATTTTGATTTGGATTTTTTTTTTTTTTGAAATATTTTAGGGTTTATAGATCTCTGGATGTTAATCCTAAGATTAAATTGGATATCTGGAAAAAAAATCATTATGTGACCTTGTTTTGTAAAATCTTGATTTATATTGGTTTTAAAAGAAAATTTGAGAAAAAAATTGGGGTTAGAATAAGTTTTATGGTGAATCTGTGCTTTTGGATTCATGGATTCAAAATATATATATGTGCAAATATATTTCATCAATATTAATTTTCTATGTCGTATTTTCTGTCTGTATATATATATATATATAAACTATTATTACTTTATAGTTTGTGGGTTGATCCCATGCTGTGGGGAGGCTCAACCCACAGGCCATGGGGAGCCAAAACCCACAGCGGTGGGCAGGCTCTACCCATGAATGTGGGGAGTCATTGCCCATGGTATGCGATGGCTCCTCCCATGGTCGTGGAGAGCCATTTCCCACGTTATGGGATGGATCTTCCCACAACTGTGAGGGATTCACTACCCATAGGCATGGGCACCTTGCACACCTTCCCTCTCGATCTTTCTTTTCAAACTATGGTTAATGTGTTTCGTACACTCTATTTTGTTTGACGGTGATATATATATATATATATATATATATATATATATATATAAGTATTTAGTTTCATATGAACTTGGATAATCCTTCCTTTAATTTGTTGTTGACCAGATTATGATAACAAAATTGTGAGATGGAATTACATATTCTTGAATGTTTGAATAATACAATATTAATTTTAATGTGAAATTATTAGGAAAATAATGTGTCACAATGATTTAAAGTTGGATGATTAATCTGATTTAATGGATACATGGAAGTTATTTGGATCTTTTGGTGTTATATTAAGATTGGGGTTCTTTTATGATTGGCATTATGAGTCTGGTATTACTGTTGGTCTTTGTCAATCATTGTTGTTTTTTCTCGGATATCTAGTTCGTATGTAATTGTTCCCAGAGGCTAGGTCAATATTTTGAGTTCCTATTTGTGGATGGTTTTCTCACCGTCATTTAATGCAATGTGATTGGTGACTAATATGATCTCATTTCTATTCTTTCTTTTCTTGTATCTTTGAACCTCTTTGCTTGTAAACTTGTTCTAGCAAGTCAGTCAATCCTTGCTATGGTAAAGCGGCCTAGACTCCTCGTGTTTTGGGGTGTCGTAGACCTTGTGTTGAAGTTTGGATTCCTAGGTGCAAGTCATGGGGGACTATCTTTCATTGGGGGTCGGGACCCAAAGTGGTTGCTAGGGTAACTCAATGAAAGTTTTGTAATCAAGTGAAAACTTAAAATAATGAACTGGGGTGGCTAGCTAGCTCACATTAATAAAGATTAATTTTGTTGCCTCTCTTCCTTCTGAACACTTGTATAGGTTTAGGGTAAGTTGAGAAGGCTTGGAATGGTGACCACCAATCTTGTCCCTATGAAAGTTTTGTGTGGTCCACTAGAGTTTGTATGGGGACTAGGGGTTGGTAGAGGTCACCAAGGTAATCCAGGAAGGGGGCCAGAACCTAGTGAAGACTCATGAAGGTAACTCATGACAACCTAGTGATGACACTCTTCCCTATTGTATACCTAGTGGTCTCTCTTGGTTTTGTCCTTATGTGGATTGTTTGGGCCTCTGGAAGTTGGTTGTTTTGCCTTTGAGTTCCTATTATTTTAGTCTTGTGGGTCTCTTGTGATTGTTTTCTTGAGAGCCTCGTGAGATTCTTTGTATCGTCTTATGCTTCCTTCCTCCTCTTGGGTCTTGTTGATACCTCCTAGCATGGGGGGTGGACCTAATGGTACCACATAGTTGGGTAAAGTGTTTTTCGCACCCATTAGGTTTTGGTTCATCCTGCATCCTGATCATGATGGCTCATGAGGAGATTGAAGACCTTCATTTAGTACCAGTTTTTTGTATTCATTCCATTATTGTGATCATGGAGATTATATCCTTATGGATACCTTGTAATGTTAATGATGGTCATATGTATATTCTCATGGCAATGTATTATGTGTTTGAATCCAAGAACACTGAGAGAGGGGGGTGAATCAATGTTCTACCGGAATGATCAAATTTAACCTTATCAAAACATGCATTCACCAACCGATATACTGGTACATATAAGATTGAAAGAAGTAAAGCAATCAATAAGCCAATCACACAAATGAATACCATAACACAAAGAATTGTATGTGGGAAACCTCAAAGAGGAAAAACCATGGTGGGTTTTGTGACCCATAATATCAATCCACTGGCTATATGAAAAGATATTACAAAATATAGGGGCATGTTACAGCCTAGAGCACATTGCTCAATCACAAAAGGAGCCTCACTGAATACATACAAATCCAGACTATAATCCAGAGAATGAGTGAACTGCAAAGATAGCATCTCCTATGCCTAAATACAATTTTGGTTAAGCTTTGTTTGTTCTGGTCTAAAACCCTAAACCCTTACCAGAATAACCTCTTACATAAAATTCACATTACAAAGCATTATCACATTCTCCTATCGTTACATATTACGAAATGATCTAATCAACTGACTTAGATACCCTTACAATCCTTCATGCCTTATGTCAGCTTACAAAGATAATTACAAAATGAATATACATGTTGGTTCAATAACATATATACATAAATATCAAAATCAATTGCCAATGTCAGATCTCCCAAAATGATATCGGCCTCCAATACCAATAATCTAATTAAGTCATGTCAGCCTGCAATGTCGGTAACCAAAGAATTCCTTCCAACCGGTGAAGTGTCTGTCGGTAATCAACCAAACCAAAATTTGAAAGTCGGAACATGTTGCCATCGATGACAACATATTGAAACTAATCAAATGAGTGTCAATTGCCAACAATATCCCCCTTTGGCATTGATGGCAACACTCATGTGAAAAATGATAATGGTTTCCATCTATCGGTTTCATCCTGAGATTGCTCCCCCTGAGCTGAATATCCATTTGTGATCATGATCAATACAAAATACTCCATACCTCCATATCTTCCGATGCAAAGAATATATTTTTCACCTATACCTCCCCCTTTGACATCAATACCAAAAAAAAAAAACCGGGATGAAGAATGAAAGATTGTACAAAGAATGTCCCAAAATACCTTACAGGAGCTAAATATATTTGAAAATTTCTGGATAGGATTTCTCCAAAAGCTCTAGATAGGTATCGCAACCTGATTTGAGTGTGCCAGAAATAGATACAAGTCCATTAAGCATATGGGAATATGACTCCTTATCCTTAAGTTTTTTCGGTGTGGGCTTACCAACCATATCAATACACTCCTTCTTATGTACACTTAATGAGTCCAACCGGGGACTCACCAATTCTCTAAGACCTCTATCTCTCTTTATGATTTTATATTTTTCCCTCTCAAGAGCTGAAACTTGAGCTTCCAATACCAAAATCTTACCATCAATAGATGTAGTCAAAGAATGTGAACCATCAAAAGAATTGACTATACCTACAATCTCCTCCCAAATATCCTTAATCCTTTTATCTGTCTTAGCTATAAGTAAACCTGTGTTACAACATACTCTATAAATATTAGTACATTATCTCAAAGCATTATCAATCAACTTCAACTTATCATTAATCTCCTTCTTCTCTGAATCAATCATCTGATCAAATGTTGTTTTCTTAGCCTATGTAAACCTCTCCAGTGCATGTCAGTTTGATATCTACTGTAAAGATTGAAAGTCATTTGAAATGTGCTATGTAATTATTTTAAGCTTGTCGGATGGGCTTGCTTCTTTGTCAAGTTTGCACTCTGGGACAAGTCTATGCAAAACAGTGATAGACTGATCAATAACTCTTTTGTCCATAGATCCTTCCTTCATCATCTTCTGTGCAGCCATCATCATGAGCTCAGTAGAACTCATCTCGGTAATGCTTTCTTATTCAACTTGCGAGGTGTCAATTGACAACAATGATGGGCTCCCTACTGGTTCCCTTTCGGATTTCCCTTTCTTGTCCTCTGATGGTTTAACTTTTATAGCCTCCTCTCTTGCACTAGTGGCTTCACCACTTGGTGCAGTAACAGTTACTACCAGTTTCTCCTTATGATCTGTGACCTCAACCTGTACATTCGGATTCAGAGGAATATTGTCCTCAACATTAGTAACTTGTACACTCTCTAATTCTATCGGTATCTCAACGTTTGCATGTACATTAGTTTCTATCGGGAGCTCTATATCCATTATCTTAATATTTTGCAAAATTATAGATGTGGTACCCATTATATATTTACCTTTCCCTTTAGTCAGGATGTCTGTAGTGTCAGTTTAACCAAGATTTGAAGCAAATGATTGAACCCATGCCTTGTGGGTCTCCTTGACTATCTCATTAACCCTACCTAACATAAGATTGACTATCCTGTGCTTGTTGTGAAATATTTTTCTTTCTGCAACCTCAAGAGTCCTGTCCAACTCCTCTAGAGTAATAGTTGCACAAGTAGATAACAACTCTTGAATATTTATATGCTTGTCCTCCTCCATTGTTGATAATCCTATAGCATCTAATTTTTCATATAACTGTGCCAGTATTTTATTTTCAATTTCTAACAAAGCTTTCTTATATATATCCAGATACAACAAAACTGCTTCCCCAACTTCTCTATATTCATCATTATCTAAATACTCATAATAAAATTGTACATTGTTCAACATAACATCCTTAGTTATTTCATCAACCAATTTTGCACAAGTCTTGGGTGGAATAATAGTTACATTACCGGTAACAAGTACCAGATCAATGTCATCCATCTTCTATTTTCTTCCAGTACTGGATGGGGCAGAAGGTGTTTCCTTTGGAGCTCGTTTCTGTGTCGGTACCCTGATTGTAACTTTACAGGTTGATTGCTTCCTATCTTCTACCTTAGATTCCTCACTTTTATTCCTCAATACCCTCTTGAATGCTAAGGGTGTATCATCATCAGATCCATATTCTGATGGAATAGGCTCAATACAAATTTCAGGCTCTTTCCTCTTCCTACCTTTTTTTGGAATAACATCAATTAATACCTTGATGTCCTGAGATACTTGTTCCACAATCTTGCTTGCCTTTCCCTGTTGGTTCTCCCTCTTCTTCTGGTTAAACTCTATTTCAACCTCTTTCTTTTTCTGCTTAGTGTTACCAAAGGATTTCTCAACTTCATCAATAGTTGCATCAATTAATAATTGTTCATAAGCATCTAGAATATGTGCATCAACTTCATAACCCATCTCTTCAATCCATATCTTTCGGGGCTTGACAGCTTCCATCAAAGTTTCATCTTTCTTAACCATGAAGCATATCTCGGTTGAGTATTTCTCAATAATTTGTTTTGGAACCCTCTCCCTAGAATTCATAGCCTTTTGGAATGCCTTAAGTAACCCCATACTTTGTCATCTCGCTAACTACCCAAACTCGCAATAGATTGTTTCAGTTGTCTTCCTACCAGGATATCAAATGCCCATTGTCTCTTCCCAAAACTGTGAGTTTTATTAATGAAAAACAACATCAAACAAACAATAAGATTTCCATACCAGAATGTTCCCTTCTTCTCTCCTTTGATCTTCCCTAGGTTAATTAATAATTCATCTAACATCCATCCATAGAGATCTAACTTCTCATTTTCCCTCATCATTTTATGTGTTGCATAAATGTAGAAGCTAGAAATAGAATTAAGACAGTTTGATTGAGTTACCTTGTATCCAATAACCATGCTTCTGAATCTGATGTCTCTATCAGTGATAGTGTTAACCCTCATTGATCACTTGTCCGATGTTGCACCGGTGATTTTGTTGACCTGATCATTAGAAACCTTCTTCTCTGGATGCTGCCTAATCTGCAGAAAACCGGTGATGGCCCTGATGGCCTCCTTCGAGACCTTATACGGTCTATCCAACTAGATGAATTCTCCATGCACTCTTCTTAAAATATATCTGACAATATCATCTTCAAATTTAGGAATATCCAAAATGTCGGTAAACACTAGATCCTCAATATGATGATACTTGGGCTTAATCTTTCCAGAAACTCCCATTAACTCTCTCATATACATGCTCTTAATATCACTAGTTCCCAAATCCTCAATTCAACAGTGAATGTAAGCACTGACATCTTCAACATATATGACTCCTTCCGGGACACAGGAAAAAGCACCAACTGAATCATCCAAGGTGGCTATATGCGGACATCGCTTTTTAATTGGCCTAGGATGGTCTTTGACCTCAACAACAGTAGGATTTGCAATAAAAGTAGGTATAGAAGATGATCTCGTTTCATGATGAAAGATAAATACCTGTGAAATAGTTGTCGGTGAAAACCCAAAGAACACTTCTGATCGTTGGTGAAATCTCTCAAGAAGATATCGATCGCACTGAATTGCCTTAGACTCACTCTGAATCGCTCTGAATGCAAAGTGGCTAGAAATGAAGTGAATTCAACCTTTTAACCTCCAAGAAACCCTAATCCATCATTGATATGAATGACTTCCAGTGAAAGATACCGGATCTTCTTAGCTAAGTGGTCTTTTTTTCCTCTTTTCACATATATCATCTAAACCATGGGCCCCTAATCTCGACAACATCACCAAGGTCCTAACCAAAGGCAATTAAATAAAGCTTGAGCACACGATTAATTTCTAAAATCATCAATGTCACATGGCAAAATTAATCACTCAATATTAATTAAATATTTATTTAATTAATTGATCATTCCAAGTAAATTATTTTAAATAATTATCTTATTTATTTTATTAAATATATTTTGCATAATTAATTAAATAGATCAATTTGCCATTAAATCATCAAAAAGAGGAATTAATTTGAAAAATAAATCAATTTGCCACAAATCTTCAGAAAAGGAAACAAATCAAAATAGAAATTAATTGACAAAAAAAAAAGAATTAAAATTTGAGAAAAGAAATCAATTGGAGATAATCTTGAAAAAAAAATTAAAAATTGATAGATAATCTCAAAGAAAGCAATTAAAACAATTAAATATTAAAATTGAATGAAAGAGAGAATAAATCAATTTTTTCTTGATTTTATCTTAATCTTAGTTCAATTTCCTTTAAAACTGAGAAAAGCATCCAATCACATCAATTCACCCAGATTGTGCTTCCTCTTGGAAAATCTTGATCACTCATCATCATTTGATCTCAGCCATTGGTTTCTTTATGAATTTTCTATAAATTCAGCCTTCATCTCTCCTTCAAAAAATCCTGGAGAATATATTGTTATTATGTTGTTTTTGCTCTAGGTTCATTGAGAATTTGCATTGAGATATTGTATATTAGTTATTTCATATTGCTTAAATCATTTAGCTTAAATATTCATATATTACTTAAATCATGTTAGATTAATCTTGCATTCATTTAGCTCATATTCATGCTCATATAGATTTAAAAATCCTTTGTTTAGGTGTTGTCTAGTCACTAGATAGCTTAGCAATCTGAGAGCAATCTAAACTCGCATCTACTAGAAGGCAATAGGTTGCTTTATAATGGTTTATTATTCATCGATTATTGATTTACTAACCATGCATCTAATGACTTAATTGAAGTGTTGTGTATTCCAAATATAGATACAGGTCCACTTTTCACACACACATCAGTCAATGCACAAACTGCAAGAAATATGGTCATAGATCATAAGATTGTAGAATGAATGTTAAATGTCATGCATGTGGAAAGTTTGGACATTTTTCTAATCATTGTAGGTCAAGAAATAATACTAGATATGTCAAAGCAATTCAGAAGAACAATGTTAAATGCTATGCATGCAACAAAATAGGTCATATTGCTAAGTATTGTAGAAGCAAGACTCAACTGGCTAATAATGATAAAGACAATGAGAAAGGAAAGAAGAAGGTAGATGAAATACAACAATATCACACCAAGAGATGGGTTAGAAAATCTGAAGAACAAAGTGGAGATGGATCTATACCGGCAAATCCACTGGTAGAACAGGGTATTCCTCCACCGATAGGAAATTCCACCGGTAACTGAGGCATAAGCCTTAGGGGTTGGCAAAGTCACTGCTAAATTTTGCTTATTTACCCAGAAGAGATCTAAGGAGATCTGGAAAGAGATCTGGAGAAATGTGTTCATCATCGATGAAGGTTACCCTGACACATAACTGTGAAACTGACATCCATTGTGTTGTTGGTGAAGCATTTATTACAGTAAATTAGGGTTTTATTCGCTGATAAAAGAGGGTAAGTGAATTCATTTTCATTCACCGAGAATTCAAGCAATCAGAGTGAAGTAAAGGCAAATTAAGAGCGAGCAAAGCATTGAGAGAGGATTTCGAGCAATTATCTGAAGCACTCAAATCTTTCACCGGCATTCACTTTCACGTATTTTTCAAAATGGCATCTGGATCGTCCGCTCCTACTTTTATTGTGAATCCCACTGTTGTCGAAGTCAAGGATAGGTTAAGGCTAGTCTTTAAGGAGGTTCACAAAATTGCCAAGAAGGAAGACTCTACGGGAGCATTTTCTAGGGTTCCTGATGGAGTAATGTATGTTGAAGATGTGAGGGCATACATTCACTGCACTCTTGAGGATTTGGGCACCGAAGACATCAAAAGTATGTATCAATCAATGATATTGGGAGACATCGAAATGATTTTGTACATACCATAATCCAAGGATGAGGTGATCAAATACATTCTAAGTAGGGTTCACAATGAATTTATCTGGTTAGACAGACCTTACATGATCACAAAGGAGGCAATTTAGGCTGTCACCGACTTAGCCAGGGTCGGACAAGAACCTAGCAAGAAAATCTCCAACACAAAGGTCGAAAAACTCACTGGTGCTACATCTGATAATAGATCAATGATGATAAGCACAATAACTGTCACGGGCATAAATTTTGCAAGCATGATCATAGGATACAAGGTAACTTGATCCAACTGATTGAATTTGGTTGCAAGTTCAAGCATTCATGTTGCATATCAGATGTTAAGGAATAATGTGAAGTATGACTTATGTGAATGGATGAGGAGTGAATTAATGCTAAACCTTACTAAGATCAAAGGAACCAAGAAAGGCACCTTCAGATATGGAAACTTAATTGTTTGTTTAATGCTTTACTTCCTGAATGAGCTACCTGGTTTAGGAAAGAAGCAATGGGCTCATGACATATCGGTAGGTATGCAAATCAAGATAGCTATCACCGGTCTTGGTACTAGTAGAGATGAGAAACTTTGGGGTTATTTTAAGACATTTCAAGAGAACATGAGGCAAAGGGAAAGAATTTCAAAGAATATTGTGGAGAAGTATTCCACTGACATATGTTTCATGGTGAAAACTAATGAAACTCTCATGGAAGCAGTTGAACCCAGGTAAATCTGGATTACTAAGCTTGGATATGAGGTAGATTATATCATTTTTGAGCTCTATACAAAGATGTTGTTAGATGCCCCATTAGATGATAAGACAAAACACTTTGGTACAAAAGGAGAGAAGGCTCTTGAAGTGAAAACCAGTTTTAACAAGAAGAGAAGAGAAAAGAAAATAGAAAAGATGTCTGCATATGTACAAGATGTGCTTTATAAGATAGACACTTAGCTGGGCTCCAAATCTAAACAAGCATTCAAATCAAAAATTAAAGAGAGTGTACAGTATGTACCGGCACATACCAATTTTGAGCAAGAGAATGTACAGGGCACTGGAAACACTGTGGATGATACTCCATTGACAGTAACCAATACTGCACCAAATGGTGAAGCCATCAGTGCAAAAGAGGTTTAGATGGACAAGGTAAAATCAATTGAGTCCATACCGACAGGTAAAATTGATTCCCTGGCAAGAGTTTTGTCAATTGACACTTCTCAGGTCGAGAAGAAATCAATCTCTAAGTTTAGTCCAACAGAATTAATGATGATGGCCACTCAGAAATTGCTATAGGAAGGAATTGTAGAGAAAGGGTTAATTGATCAATTGGTCTTTGTACTACACAGAATAATGCCCGACTCTCAGATTGAGGATGGAGAAAGCCCTTCTGGTAAGCTCAAGACTTTAACAGAGCGCATATCAAATAATTTTCAATCTTTGAGACAGATTGCAGACCGACATGCTTTGGACAGTTTCTTTGCAGCAAAAAGAGCAGCTTTTGATACACTCATAGAAACTAGGAAGAAGAAAATAGAAAACAAGCTTATTCCCATTAAAATTTATTTAAAACAATGTACTAATATCTACAGAGTATGTTGTAATTTAAGAAATCTTACAGCCAATGTAGATAGCAAATTGAAAGAGTTATATGACAAAATGGCTAACATTGCTAACTCTTTTGATGGACTGGCTACACTAGCTACATCTATTGATGGACAAATTTTGTCCTTGGAGAACCAAGTTTTTGATTTTGAGAAGGAGAAAGATAAAATAATAAGGAGAGAAAGAAATTTAAGAGGATTGGTAAGCCCTAGACTTGATTCATTGGGTGTTCACAAGAAAGAATGTATGGATATGCTAGCAAAACCCACACCGGTAGATACTCATGAGAAGGTATCACTTTCCCACTTACTCAGTGGACTTGCATCGGTATCTAATACTTTCAAATCAGGTTGGGACATGTATCTTCAGTTGCTACAAAAGGCATACCCAGAAATCCTGAAGATGACTAAGCTCAAGTGACACTAATAGTATTATTTCATTCTTTTATTTTTTCACCGGTATTTGGCATTAATTTCAAAGGGGGACTATGTACATATGTGAAAAATATCAAAGAAAATATTATCAGATGGAGTATATGGAGTGTATTGATTAGGGGGAGCACACCAGTAGGGAATCCATTTTTCACATGAGTGTTGACATCAATGCGAAAGGGGGAGATTGTTGGCAATTGACACTCATTGGATTCATTTTGTTGTCATTGATGGCCACAAGATTTGATGGAAGTCACAAACTGGCACTAAGAGGCATATACCGATGGATACCGACATTGGAAGCATTCAAGCCTGCACTGACACCAACATCAATACTTCAAGGAAGCCGACATCAAGGAAGATTTATTTAGTAAATCATTTTGTAATTATTGTCGAGGCCGACATTGAATATCTCTTGTAAATGAATTGTAAGCCGACATAAGGCATATCATGTGTAATAGGTAAATAAGTCAGTCTGCTAGGTCAATTTAATATATATGGTATTATGATGGAATAGAGATAGACATATATAGGTATAGCAGAACTGTGAGATGCGAAATATGTATGGAGATCATTTTTGTATGCGAACATTATATCATGCAATGATCTATAGATAGCCTGGAAAGAATTCTTGGAGGAGAAGTAATACCGGTAATAGTTCAAGTTTGTGAGCTGGTACAGAGCAGAACCAAAACCAGATTTCTATCTTGCATAGCAGATGTATTCTTTAGTTCATTTTCAGTAATTTACTTTGGCAGAAAGCTTGTAGTCAGTGAAGCTCTTTAGTGATGAGCAGTATGCTCTAGGCAGTGTGCCTTCCTACAAGTGCAGGCCCCCCATTTTATGTAATATCTTTTCATATGGCCAATGAACTGATATTGTGGGTCACAAATCCCACCGTGGTTTTTCCTCATTGAGGTTTTCCACGTATAAATTATGTGTGTTATGGTGTTCATTTATGTGGATGGTTTATTTGCTTCTTGTTATATGCTTATTTGTTTACCGGTACATACATGCATGGTTTAGACAGTTAAAAGTTGTTCCTTCCGGCAGAACACTGATTCACCCCCCCTCTCAGTGTTCTCAGATCCCAACAGCTTTGTGGTTTTGATCTTTCTATGTGGTTTTGACCATTTTGGTGTTGGACGATTTTGTTTTGGATATGATGTTTGTCTATCTCTTTTGGATTCATATGTGACATTTATAATCTATGCTCTGTGGATTGTTGGAATAATGATGGTCTTCATATTGTTGACTATGATGTGATTATTTGATGTTATCTATGCTCTAATAGTTAGATGATCATTGAGATGGTTTATATATGATGTTAGGATTTAATCATTATATTTATTGATGATTATTTGTTTTGACCATACACTGTGTTTTATCCTTGATGTACTTGGGTGAAAGGGAAAAACATTGCACTACTCTTTATGGGCAAGCTACGTCACTTCCATTCCCTTTTCATGTTATGTTATTATATGCTTTATATGTACATGTTCAATAGTTTAGTTTATGCAGTTGCAGGTATTGAGCATCGAATCCACTTGAACCTTCATGTCTGAGTGTGCTCTATAACCCAATGGTAAAGTGGAAATTGGAGTTATCAGTCAGACCCTTGTCGTACCATCGTTCCTATGAGAACAAGATCCCTGTCAGGTACCCTTGTTCATTGTTGTTGGTCATGTTAGTGTTGGTCATGTTGGTCTTTTGTGTTTGTTAGTCTATGTCCCTTACCCTTGTGTTAGTGTAATGTTTTATTGGCAAGAAAGCATAAATATTAGTATTTTAAAGATAATTAAATATTAATGGTTAATTATTTAATATGGTTGAATTTTTTGCATTATTATATTTAGTTAATTACAATAGTTAAGTGATTTAATCTAATCTATTGTTTAGAAAATAATTTTTAAAAGGGAATTAAATATTAATTATGGATTTTATGGTGTTAATGGAAAATTAATTTTAAGGGTAATAAATAATTAATTGTTTTCAAAATTTGGAATTTGCATGTGTGAGAGTTACAAAAAGAAAATATATAAATTAGTTAATGAAATTAATGTGTGGGATCTGCATGCTTTTTGGGAGTTATTTTAAGGGAGAAAAGTGTTGGGCTTTTCATGAAGTTTTCTATGCACATGAATTTTTTGGGAATGGGGGTTTTGTAAGAAGTTTGGAAACAGTTGGTTTGAAAAGAAGAAATTGAGGAAAAGTTTATAATAGAATATAGAGGAAAGAACTTGAGAAATCTTCTGGGAGTTTTCTGGATCTCTTAGTTGGATTTGGCGAAGCCGTGGATTTTATTGTGACTTTGTTCCATCTCTGCATTGATTCCGGGATAGCATCTGGAGGTAGGAAATTTGATCTCTTTTTCCCTTGAGAATTTCATTGGAGGTTTGAAAGAAATCTGGATTTTGCAGACCTCCAATGAAATTCTCAAGGGAAAACGAGATCAAATTTCCTACCTCCAGATGCTATCCCGGAATCAATGCAGAGATGGAACAAAGTCACAATAAAATCCAATATATATTGTGTGTTTATGAATTTGGAAATTAAGGTTATTTTGATTTGGAATTTTTTTTATTTTGAAATATTTTGGGGTTTATAGATCTCCGGATGTTTATCCTGGGATTAAATTGGATATCTGGAAAAAATTTCATGTTGTGACCTTGTTTTGTAAAATCTTGATTTATCTTGGTTTTACAAGAAAATTTGAGAAAAAAATGGGGTTAGAATAAGTTTTACGGTGAATCTATGCTTTTGGATTCATGGATTCAAAATAAAAATTTATACTAATCTTGTCTGAAGAAATTTTCTGGATCTTTGTCTGGATGTTGTGTTGATGGTTTACACACACGCGCGCGCGCACACGCACACACACACACACACATATGTATGTATACATACATGTATGTATATACATACATACATATATGTAGACATACATGTATGTATGTATATATATATACATACATGTATGTATGTATGTATATATATGTGTGTGTGTGTATGTATATATATATACACATATATGCAAATATATTTAATCGATATTAATTTTCCCTGTCGTATTTTCTATGTGTGTGTGTGTGTATATATATATATATATTATAGTTGTGGGTCGACTCCATGTTGTGGGGAGGCTTAACCCACAAGTCGTGGGGAGCCTCAACCCACACCGGTGGGTAGGCTCTACCCACAACTGTGGGGAGCCATTGCAGTGTGGGATGGCTCCTCCCACAGTCGTGGGAAGCCACTTCTCACACTGTGGGATGGCTCTTCCCATAGTCGTGGGGGAGTCACTTCCCACATATATGGGTACATTGCACACCTTCCCTCTCGATATTTCTTTTCGAACTATGGTTAATGTGTTTTGTGTGCTCTATTTTGTTTGATAGTGATTTATATATGTATTACAATATATATATATATATATATTTACAATATAAGTATTTAGTTTCATATGAACTTGGATAATCCTTCCTTTAATTTGTTGTTGACCAAATTATGATAACAAAATTGTGAGATGGAATTACATATTCTTGAATGTTTGAATAATAAAATATTAATTTTAATATGAAATTATCAGGAAAATAATGTGTCACAATGATTTAAAGTTGGGTTATCAGTAATCAATGATTAATCTGATTTATTGGATGTACATGGAAGTTATTTGGATCTTTTGGTGTTATATTAAGATTGGGATTCTTTTATGATTGGCATTATGAGTCTGGTATTACTATTGGTATTTGTTAATCATTGTGGTTTTTTCTCAGATATCTGGTTCATATATAATTGTTCTTAGAGGCTAGGTCAATGTTTTGAGTTCCTATTTGTGGATGGTTTTCTCATTGTCATTTAATGTAATGTGATTGATGACTTGTAAGATCTCGGTGCTATTATTTCTTTCCTTGTATCTTTGAACCTCTTTGCTTGTAAACCTGTTCTAGCAAATCAGTAAATCCTTGCTATGCTAGAGGGGCCTAGACTCTTGGTGTTTTGGGGTGTTGTAGACCTTGACCTTGTGTTGAAGTTTGGATTCCTAGGTGTAAGTCATGGAGGAGTGGCTTTCATTGAAGGTCGGAACCCAAAGTGGTCGCCAGGGAAACTCAATGAAAGTTTTGTAATCAAGTGAAAACTTAAAATAATGAACTGGGGTGGGTAGCTATCTCACATTAATAAAGATTATTTTTGTTGCCTCTCTTACTTCCGAACGCTTGTATAGGTTCAGGGTAAGTTGAGAAGGCCTAGAATGGCGTCCACCAATCTTGTCCCTATGAAAGGTTGTTGTGGTCCACTAGAGTTTGTATGGGGGCCGAGAGTCTGTAAAGGTCACTAGGGTAACCCAGGAAGGGGGTCAGGACCTTATGAAGACTCACCAGGGTAACTCATGACAACCTAGTGATGACACTCTTCCCTATTGCATACCTAGTGGTCTCGCTTGGTTTTTTCCTTCTGTGGATTGTTTGGGCCTCTAGAAGTTGGTTGTTTTTCCTTTGAGTTCCTATTATTTTAGTCTTGTGGGTCTCTTGTGATTGTATTCTTGAGAGCCTTGTGAGAGTTTTTGTATCTTCTTGTACTTCCTTCCACCTCTTGGGTCTGGCCGATACCTCCTAGCATGGGGGGAAGACCTAATGGTATCACATGGTTGGGTGGAGTTCTTTTTGCACCCATTGGGTTTTGGTTCGTCATGCATCCTAATCGTGATGGCTCGTGAGGAGATTGAAGACCTTCTCTTAGTACCAGATTTTTGTATTCATTCCATTGTTGTACTCGTGAATATTATATCCTTATGGATACCTTGTAATGTTAATGATGATCATATGTATATTCTCATAGAAATGCATTATGTATCATGATCCATGTATAGAGCAATGTTATCTTATTATAGAAGTTCCTTTTGTGTTGGATGTATGGATAGTGTAGCTTTAAGTAACATTGTTGTGGGGCCTTAAGGACTATTGCTAGATTCTATAAGTTCATCTTATCTTTATCTTGTAGCATCATGTTACGCTTTGCATTTGTAAGGTTTAATTTATTTATAAAAAAAAGTGTTCGTATTTTTTTGTTGTTTATTTCGTTTAAGTCCTTTGGGCCTCATAGCAGGGCATTACAACTCCTTAATAACTGCATTTTAATCAACACCTCATTGACTAGTTCCTCTCAAGCCTCATAGGACACTCTTCTTTGGTTGCGGATCAATAATCAATCTTCCTATTATAGGTTAGTATCTTTAAAACAAGCATTCATCCACACTATTGCCATTCATAATATCATGAAATTATATATCATCTATTAATATCTATATGACACATTCATCCATTATATTTCAGATATCACCTATTAAGTTTAAACAAAGTTCATGATAAAGTCTTAAAAACATATAAATATCTTATGAAAAAAGGAATAAAGCAGGTAAAATAATATCAACTATAGAGCTCGTCAAAGGTGATGAGATTTTTAGAAATTTATTAGTTATCATAATCTTGATATTTATTCCTCTTAATTGAACAACCATTAAAATAACATTCCCATTTTTCAAAATCCTCCTGTCTTCTATATTCTTCGATCAAGGAATATTTTTGTATTATATCTTTTATTTTGCCCTTTTGATAATAGAATACTAGATCGTTTAAGATAGGACCATATCTTTCTTTGAAATCGGCCAATATAGAGTCTATCCTATAAATTTCATTAACTTAGAGCATATTTCCTATTAACTTTTCAATAATAGTTAAATCTCCAAACATTGAGTCCAAGAGTTGGTCCTTAACTTTTCCAAATTTTCTTCACCTTCTTGAGTAATATATCTTTCAAATTTTAGCTCACTAATCCAAGTCATTCTATGATATTTTCTTGAGTGAAAAAACACTCTTCCAATAAGAGTTTATCTTTGAGCCTATTGATTGTCCTCAATTTGGATAGTTCAATGTCATCCTTCTCTAATCTGTCTCGGTATTTTACCTTGAAATCCATGTCTTTATCCCTCCACTCCAATATAATTTTCCAATTTTGATAATCTATTCTATAACATCTTCCCCTTTTGATTAGAAGTATTTTATCCATGTTCGTGTCGCATCAAACAAATGTTTCTTATTTTTCATTACAACAATTTGCTCACAAGAAACTAGTGTTAAATTTTATGGCACTTCCTTAATTATATCCCCTTGAGTGACCAAGCTTCTAATGAATTTTTCAATTAGGTGATTTGGGACTTAATTCACTTTTTCTTTTTTGTCCTTCTCTAATCCATGGATGTTACTATGTCTATCGAGTAGCCCACAATTCTTTAATGTTTTACCTTCGATAAGTACGACCTAAATTAATGGTTGTAATTATCTTATAGTTTTTTGGAGTCATAAATCTCTTCTATCCTTTTGAAGTAAATATATAGCCTTATAGGTTCTCTTAGTACCATCTCACTTCCTTTTGATTATAGACATTGCTCTTGCCTTCCTCTAGATTGAGGTGTGTGTTCTTCCTAAAATTTATTTTGCATATCTAGAGGAATTATTTGTAATTATTGTTTAGAGACAAATTAAATATTCAACCAACCAAAATTATTAGTCATTTTTTTAGTTACATAGGTTATTATTCCTATTATTGCCCTATAAAATTGGATTATAAAACTTCTTAATTTATTTGATGGTAGTTTTATGCCAACCCCTTTGTCTTTCATCATCTCATCTCATTATGTATTTTTCCTTAAGGGCCTTGTTGTTTATCACAGGAAATATATTGTTCTTCAATTTGAGTTGGATTTCTTCCTATGACTAGGACTTCTACTTGTTTTGCAGATGGTTTGCATGTTTCTCCCCTTTTTTGTGTTTCTTCCTTGAACATCACCTAGCTTTTCAATAACCGGAATCCCTATCTACTCTTGTTGTTTCAAAGAGGTTTTAATTTCAACCTTATGTCTTTATTCATTACTTTGTTCATTTGTTTATAATGTCATTGTCTTTGAAGGCTAATTTGTCATGATTGTTCTAACCTTGGGATGGATATCAAAATATCATTCCTGATGCAATTGCTTAACCTTTTTTGTAAATGATTCTTCTTCTTCTATGTCAACTACTAATGTCGGGTATATTTCTTGCAACCCTAAAAGTGCCCTTGCACTAGTTCTTGCTTCTTCCTCATCATATGTTAAACGTTATAAACAAGAAAGGGAGGGAAACTTTTATGTTCATTTTCTTGAGCCATTTTAGCATTTTGTTATTTTATTTTGATAAATAAAGGTGCCATTAATTTTGTACCAAACTCATGCCTTGTAGAATCCATAGGGGTCAATAAAATTGATTCTTCATTAGTTTGGGAAGCTAATGAAGGAGCAATAGGAGTTGTTGGTGGTGACATCATGGATTGAGAAGTTGGTGTGCTACATATTTCCCTTGGGCCTATGTCAATATATTGCTTGTCCAACATTGTCACGCATTCAACTTGCTACTTAGTAGGCCTACTTGATGTATCTCTTTTAGAGTGTCTTGATGTAACAAATGAAAAAATGATGATTGAATTATGAACAATATTTTCAACTATTTTGACTAGCGGCATTACTTCTCCTAGAGTATCAACTATAAATACCCAAATTTATCTTCACACATGATTACCTTCTTCAAAAACTTTGTTGCTTCAACAACCTTTGCTTGTTCAATTCTTCTTTTCTTTATTAAATAATCATCATATTATTGTTGGGAATTGTTGTTGCTTTGATATAATGTTGTCATTGATGTCAACATAATCTTGTGATTTAATTGATCCAGTTTGCAGTTTGGTTTTTCTAATCAGTACTTTGTAGAGTTCGATATTTCCTCCGATATATTTTGGTGTGATCAGATCTTAAGTTGATTCTTTGGGAGAATGTTTGGGATGTTCATGTGTATCTACATTTAAAATGGTTTGTGACTTGGTGCTTTGCAAGCTATCTTTCTAGTCCGATTTGTTGTTGTTTGAGTGTTCTTGAGTTTCAGATGTCGATCGGTGAAGATTTGATAAGTGGTGTTGGTGCAACTATTATGAATGGTTCTAATGTGCTTGTTGATGTTTCCTAATCATGTCCTATTTTTTTTTGGTGGTCCACATTGATCATTATGTGTGTTCTCAATTTTTGTGTTGATCTGGTGATATTCTTCGTGTTATGCGATTTTCTTGGTGATGTAGCATGTTGCGGTTGAACTTGGTGTAATTTCCCGTGGTGTTGCATGTTTGAGAATTTGATTTAGGTCCATGTTATATCATGTATATCATTATATTGGTCTGTTGGTTGATCTTTGTATCGTGTGATGTAATTTTGTAATTGTGAGATGAGGGTTTAGTCAACCTTGTTGCCAAGGTTCATGATCAGTATATATAGGTGATGCAGTCATGTGAATTGAGTATCGAAGTAGTGTCTGCATTATTAGAGAGTGGTATATATGGTGCTTAAGAGAATCTATCCTTCAGTGTGGTGTATTGAGCAGAGATTATTGCAGGACAGACAAGTGTTCTTAATCAAAATTGCCATGAGGCATTAGCAGATGCTATTATTGCAGTTCATTCCTTCTGGATTGTAGTTTAAATCTTATTGTAAGTCAATGAGACTTCCCTAAGGGTTGTAGCCTTCTGGTTTATTATATTTTGAGCAGTGAGCTCTAGACAATGTGTCTAAATGCAAGTGCATTCCCCATTGTAATATTTTCACATACTACAACAGGGTATCATCTTATCGTGGATAGGCTCCCACCGTGGTTTTTCCTTTAACCGGGTTTTCCACGTCAAATATTGGTGTTGTGTGTTGTGCTATCAATTTTATTATCTTTGTTGTTACTGCAATTTATCAGATTTTCTTTTAAGGTTAAGTTTGATAATTTAGTGAAAACTAATTAACCCCCCCCTCCCCCCCTCTTAGTTTTCCTTCATTGTTGTTGCCAACAATTGGTATCAGAGCTAGATCCTCTGGAAGAAGCTTGACCGTTTGAGGTGATTCGGGATGGCAATTGGAAGTGGAAGTGTTATTTTTAAGGAGAGTTTGAGATTCGATGGAAGTAACTATGCTATAAAAGAACCAGATGGAGGTGCACTTGAGATATCTTGGAGAAGATTACTGGAAGATTACAAAGGATGCCTATTTTGTTTCTTAGAATGGATCGGTTACTACTGCTGAGATCAAGGATGTTGAAAATAACATTAGAGATGAGGAAGAATTGTTGAGTGCCCTGACTGATTTTGAGATGACTAATGTAACGGGACTTAAGACCATGAGATCTTGGAGAAGCTTGAGACATTATATGAAGGAGATAAACAAGTCATATTTGCTAAGCTATAGAGTTTGAAAGGGAAGTATGAGATGTTGAAGATGGGAGAAGTGTTGGCCATTTGGTGGAATTGATTATGTGTTGCATTGATGTTTTGTCATTGATGCCAGCACTAGTTGTTTGGATGCTTTATCGACACCCTTCTAGTCCCGGTAGGTTCAATTATTTTTTGTTAACTCGGATCTGACATGATCAGGTAGGCTCCGGTATAGTCTGGTGATGGAATCAGCTTGTTCATGATACTTATACTCATATTTGGTTAGTTGGTTTTGATCTGGTAATCGGTTGATATCTTGCTTTCTTAGAAGATTGGTTTTCTAGTTCCGACGAGGGTTTCACCGGCAGAGCTTTTGGTGGAGATCTTTGATGAATTGTATAAGTGATGTTGGTGCAACTTTTGGTGGAGTTTTAGGATGCTGTTGTTGTTCATGTTCAAGACTTGGTAGATGGAGATTATTGTTGTGGCGTGTGGACCTATACTTGGTCCTGATTGATCTAGGTTATGGACTAACTTTAATGTAATGTGTGGATAGGACCTATTGATGTATTTACGGGATGTTTTATGTGTTGATATTTTTTTTTTGTCTAAGGCTGACATGGTTTGTAATTATGTAACTGGTTTATTGCCTGGTGGCCGATATGATTGTTTATGGTCGAGGGTTTGTGTGTGTGTGTGTGTATATATATATATATATATATATATATATATATATAAAAGATCTCATTATAGATCATCATGGTTATTGGTAGAGGTCATGGTCAAGGAATGTAATGTGCGAATAATGTAATATCATTCAGGCAGAGGAGTTGGTCGATCATTGAAGATCAAATTGGGTTTATGTAAGAGGATTTAGTCCTTTGGTATTTTGCTTAACCGAGATTGTACTCAAGCATAGGAGATGCTATCTTATGCAGTTCAACACTTCTCCAGATTGTAGTCTTGATTTATATGTAGTTAATGAGGATCCTTTTGTGATGAGCAGTGCACTCTAGGCTGTTGGCATTTATGAAAGTGCATGCCCCTCAATTGTAATTCACATACTTACTGTAGAAGTATTATCTGACTGTGGGTAGGCTTCTCACTGTGGTTTTTCCCTTTACCAGGTTTTCCACGTACAAATCTTGGTGTCATGTGGATGGTATTTATTCAATGATTATTATTTATGCTTAATTAGTTTATATGCTATTCTGGTATTAATATTTTGGATTCTGGTATTAAAGTTTAAATTGTTAATGGTTTCAGTAATCTGTGGCAACTGATTCACACCCCCCCCTCTCAGTTGTCTTCTGACTATTTGAGCTATCTAACAATTGGTATCAGAGCTTTGGTCCTCTCTGCAGAAAAAATAACCGCTTGAGGAAGATCCTATGGTGACTAACAGTTCAATTTCATCCAGTTCTTCTGGAGATATCTTTCGAAGGGATATTCTGAGGCTTGATGGAACAAATTGCATAGTATGGAAGATTCAGATGAAGACTCATCTGAGATTTCTTGGCAAGGAGATTTGGGAGATCACACAGAATGGTGTCATACCTTATAATCCGGGATCTGACAATCCTCCTTCGGCAAACCTGGACAAGGAGCTTGAGAATGATTGTAGAGAAACAGAAGCCCTCTTGTGTGCACTTTCTGATCAACAAATAATGGGATTAACCAATAAATCATTTGGAAAGGCTATATGGGATAAGTTGGAGACTCTTAATGAAGGTAACGCTACAGTGAAGATTTCTAAACTTGATGGTTACCGGGTGAGATATGAAAACCTGAAGATGGAAGAAGATGGAAGGATTACTGCATTCATGGAAATGGTAAATGAGATTGTTATGGGAATTCAATGTTGTGGTGGAACTCTGAGCGAAGATGAAATTATTTCTAAAGTCCAGAGCCCTATCACCGGCTTACAAAATGAAGGCTACTGTTGTTAATGAGTTGAGAACAATGGCTAACACATATATCAACGGAGATACTTTAGTTGGGAAACTATCTTCTTTTGAACTTGAAGAATTTGGACCTTCTAGAGCTGTGAAGTCTAAACCTGCTTTTCATGCATCTACATCTACAACTGGTAAGCAAGACTGGAAAGATTTATATGCAAAGGAATTGGAAGATATGAAAAGAGAAGATGATGAGTTTGCGAAACTTGAAGCACTATTTGCTAGAAGAGTACCTAAATGATCGGTAGGAAGTAAGCATGAAGGAAAAGCACCTTTTAAATATTTTGCATTTATTAAGATTGGTCATTTTGCAACTAGATGTCCTAAAAGGAATTCAAGATTTGAAGAAAGAGTTAGAAGATCATTTAAGCCTTACCCTGGATATCAGAACAAGTATAAATACAAGAAAAACAGAGACAAATCATTCTACATAGCGGATGAGGAAGGCATTATTGATTCAGATGATGAACCGACAGAAGACTCTACTAGTGGATCTGATAATGAGAAGGAATGGGTATTCCTGGCTATCAAGGAATATGATCTAGAACTAGAAGAGAATGTACCTGAAGAGAAGGCACTTGCTGCTAAAATTGAAGACAAGGATGAATGGGTAATTGACAACGGTTGTTCACATCATATGGCTGGAGATAAAGGGAAGTTTATGTCTTTGCAAGAATTTGATGGTGGTCAAGTTAGATTTGGAGATGACAAGGCATGTATGATCAAAGGAAAAGGAACTATATAACTGGATGGTAAGAACAATACTGACAATGTTTATTATGTTGAAGGTTTGAGGCATAATCTTTTGAGTGTATGAAAATTGGTAGATAAGGGATTTATATTACAGTTCAAGGATGGGAAATGCAAAATCATTAACAGATTTGGCTTAGAAATTGCAACCAGTACACAGACAAAAGGTAATATATTTCATTTGAACTCCAGTGAGAAGACATGTCTGATTACACGGATTGATGAGAGTTGGCTATGAAGCCCTATAATCTGGTATGTAAAGAATGTCAAATGGGTAAACAGGTCATAACCTCTTTTAGGAGTATACAAGATAAATCAAAAAATATTCTTGATCTTATTCATACGGATTTATGTGGCCCTGCTAGAGTTAAAAGTTTTCAAGGAGATATTTCATGCTAATCATTGATGATTATTCTAGAATGATGTGGGTTACTTTTCTAAGAGAAAAATATGAAACATTTGAAAAGTTTGAAATCTTTAAGGCTAAAGTGGAAACTGAGACATGATTCAAGATTAAGTGTTTGAGATCAGATCGTGGTGGTGAATTAACATCCGGTGAGTTTAATAACTTTTGTGACAAGCATGGTATAAGAAGACAATTTTCTGCTCCCCAGACACCTCGGCAAAATGGAGTTGTGGAAAGGAAGAACAAAACTATCTTGGATGTTGCTATAACAATGATGATGGAGACTAGTCTACCTCATAACTACTGGAGAGAAGCAGTGAGCACAACTGTTTATACATTCAACAGAGTACATATCAAAGGAGAAACTGGTAAGACACCTTATGAATCATGGTTTGGCAATACACCTACAGTTAAGTATTTTAGAATTTTTGGTAGTAAATGTTATATCAGGAGAGATGATATTATTGGTAAATTTGATCCTAGATGTGATGAAGGCATATTTATTGGTTATTCTAATGAAATAAAAGCATATAGATGTTATAATAAGATATTAAAGAGAAATGTGTGCTAATGTCAAAGTAGATGAGCTAAAAAGAAGTCAAATCAGAGTTTACGAGAAGGAAATGATAGTGGAAATGATTATATCTGAACTAGTAGCACCTTTACTAAAATAGATAATTGAACCAATTACTCTGGCAGTATCAGAGAATTCTATAGTAACTGAAGAACAGGGAAGAGGAACAAAAAGTCAGAAGACTCCTAGGTATGTGAGATTGAATCATTCAGAAGATCAAATCATTGGGGATAAGAGAAATGGAGTGATGACAAGAAGAAGACTGGCAACTAGTGAGGTAAGTTTAATTTCACAAGTTGAACCAGCATCAGTAATTGAGGCATGTAAAGATGAATATTGGTTGAAAGCTATGGTAGAAGAATTAGATCATATTGAGAAAATTAACACATGGACGTTGGTTCTTCGGCCTAAAAATAAAAATGTTATTGGAACTAAATGGGTTTTTAGGAATAAATTGAATGAGGATGGTAAATTTATAAGGAATAAGGCTAGATTAGTTTGTAAAGGATATTCTCAGAAGGAAGGAATTGATTATGGAGAGACTTTTGCACCTATAGGTAGGATTGAAGTTGTAAGATTATTTCTTGCCTATGTCGCTTATAAAAACTACAAGGTTTATCAGATGGATGTTAAATGTGTATTTTTGAATGGGGATCTTGATGAGGAAGTTTATATTAAGCAACCTTATGGTTTTTCACTATCAAATGATATAGATATGGTTTGCAGGTTGAGGAAAGCTTTATATGGATTGAAATAAGCACCTAGAGCTTGGTATGCAAGGTTGGATAAATATCCTTTGAAGCATGGTTTTACTAAGGGTGGTGCTCACAGTAATTTATATTATAAGATCACTAATGATGATATATTGATTATTGAATTATTTGTTGATGACATTATTTTTGGAGGTGAAGATAAGGTATGCATAGAATTTTCTAAGAATATGGAGAAAGAATTTGAGATGTCTATGATTGGTGAGATGAAATTTTTCTTAGGCTTGCAGATTACTCAGACTGACAAAGGTAGTTTCATCCATCAAACTAAATATGCTAAGGAATCGTTGAAGAAATTTGGTATGGGAGATTCTAAACCGAGTGATCCTAGAGAAAATCATGAGATGACGGTGAAAAGGATTTTTAGATACTTGCAAGGTACATCAAAATATGGCTTGTGGTACCCTAAGGATGATAAGTTTACTTTATGTGCATATACAGATACTGATTGGGATGGAGATGTTGATGACCGGAAAAGTACTTCTGATGCAGCTTTCTTTCTTGGAAAGAAGTTGGTTTCATGGATCAGCAAGAAACAGTAATGTACTTCTTTATCTACTGTCGAAGCTGAGTATGTTGTTGCTTCTACTAACTGTACACAAGTTTTATGGATGAAGAAAATGTTGAAGGATATAAAGGTGGATTGTGATGCACCGGTAGTTATTCACTGTGATAACTCTGCTACTATTGATATATCAAAGAATCCAGTATTTCATTCTAAAACAAAGCACATATCTATCAAGTATAAATTTTTGAAGGAGAAGGTGGAAGCAAATGAAGTTAAACTAGTTTATATGAACACTAAAGAGCAAATTGCAGATATTTTCACTAAACCTTTATCCAAGGAATCATTTGAGTACCTGAGAGATAGATTGGGAGTTTCTGCCCCTCCGGTAGAGACTTAAGTGATGTGGTTTGGCATCAATCCAACATGCATTATCAAAGATACTATTCATTCTAGCACTAATGTGGGATGCTACTACTCAAGGGGAGTAGTCACCTTTATGATTCAGTGGTTTATATTTTTGCTTTGATATTTTTGTCAGATTTCTGGCATTGATGTCAAAGGGGGAGAGATATTGATGTGAAAAAGGAAAAGAAATTCAGAGCTTTATAGAGATATTATTCACAGGGGGAGATATTGACATTCAGAGCTATTTGTGGGAGATTGTTGGTTGTCTTCCATTGTGGGAGACTTATTTGGTATTTCTTGGTACTTGGATGTTTTTCACATCTAGTGTTACCATCAATGCCAAAAGGGGAGATTGTTGGTCGTTTGGTGGAATTGATTATGTGTTGCATTGATGTTTTGTCATTGATGCCAACACTAGTTGTTTGGATTCTTTACCGACACCCTTCTGGTCCCGGTAGGTTGAGTGGTTTTTGGTCAACTTGGATCCGACATGATCTGGTAGGCTCCAGTGTAGTCTGGTGATGAAATTAGCTTGTTCATGATACTTATACTCATATTTGGTTAGCTGGTTTTGGTTTGGTAATAGGTTGATATCCTTCTTGCTTAGAAGATTGGTTTTATGGTTTTGACGAGGGTTTCATCGGTAGAGATTTTGGTGGAGATCTTTGATGAATTGCATAAGTGGTGTTGGTGCATCTTCTAGTGGAGTTTCAAAATGTTGTTGTTGATCATGTTTGAGACTTGGTGGATGGAGATAATTGTTGTGGCATGTGGACCTATACTTGGTCCCGGTTGATCTAGGTTATGGACCGACTTTAATGTAACATGTGGTTAGGACCTATTAATGTATTTTTGGGATGTTTTATGCGTTGATATTATTTGTTTGGTCTAAGGCCGATATGGTTTGTAATTATGTAATTGGTTTATTGTCTGGTGACCGACCTAATTGTTTATGGTCGAGGGTTTGTATATATATAAGTAAGATCTCATTATAGATCATCATGGTTATTATTAGAGGTCATAGTCAAGGAATGTAATGTGCTAATAATGTAATATCATTCAGGCAGAGGAGTTTGTTGATCATTGGAGATTGAATTGGGTTTATGTAAGAGGATATAGTCCTCCGGTATTGAGCTCAACCAGAACTGTACTTAGGCATAGGAGATGCTATCTTTTGCAATTCAACACTTCTTCGAATTGTAATCTGGATTTATATGTAGTCGGTGAGGCTCCTTTTGTGATGAGCAGTACACTCTAGGCTCTTGGCCTTCTTGCAAGTGCAGGCCCTTCAATTATAATTCACATACTTACTGCAGAAGTATTATCTGACTATGGATAGGCTTCCCACCATGGTTTTTTCCTTTATCGGGTTTTCCATGTACAAATCTTGGTGTCATGTAGATGGTATTTATTTTGTGATTATTGTTTATGCTTAATTGGTTTATCTGCTATTCTGGTATTAATATTTTAGGTTTTGGTATTAAAGTTTAAATTGCTAATGGTTCTGGTAATTTGTGACAACTGATTCACCCCCCCCCCCCTCTCCTCTCAGTTGTCTTCCGATTATTTGACCTGTCTAACAAGAAGATGATAACATAAACTCTTTCATGGCTAAGGTGAATGAACTTGTCCTAGGCATCAGATGTATCGATGGAATCCTTGAAGAAGTTGAATTTTTTGCTAAGGTGTTGAGATCATTGCCTCCTGCTTACAAACATAAGGTAGCTTTTATTGATGAGATCCAGAGTGTGACTGCTATGATAAGAGATATGTTGGTTGGGAAGATTGTTTCATTTGAACTGAGCGAATTTGGTGTTCAATCACATGGAAATTCTGAGACAACATTGAAAGCTTATGTATCTGCAAAGCAGATGTATGACCCTGATGAATGCAGAATATCTAGATATGAAAGAGAGAGAAGAGAGATGGAAGAGAAAGAAAGAGAATTGGATGAGCTCGAAGCACTGATTACCTAGAGATTGCCTAAGGGAGTTGGTAAGTATGATGGTGAATTGCCTCTGAAATGATTTTCTTTCAATAAGATAGGACATTTTGCTTCTAGGTGCCCAGAGAGAATGTCTAAGTATGATAGGCATGATGAATTTAATAAGCATGATAGAAATGGTAGATATGAGAAGCATGAGAAGTATGACAAGCTCTACAAGCCTAACCAGAAGTTTAAGCATCCGAAGAATTGTTATTATGCTGCCGATGAAGGTGTTATAGATGAACAATCAGAAAGAGATGAAATTGTGTTTATTTCTATCAAAGAAGATGGATCGATACTTGTTGATTCCACAAGCTGCACTATTGAGGAGAAATCTTTAGCTGCTAAGGTTGAAGAGAAAGATGAATGAGTGATTGACAGTGGTTGTTCACATCATATGACCGGTGATAAAAGAAAATTTGTGAATATGGAGAGGTATGATGGTGGAATAGTAAGATTTGGAGATGACAAAGCCTATGTGATCCGTGGTAGAGGTTCTATTTCCTTTGATGGTAAGAGTAACACTGATGATGTCTTGTATGTTGAAGGTTTGAATCATAATCTTTTAAGTTTTGGATAGATGGTTGACAAAGGTTATGATTTTCTATTCAAGAATAGAAAATGCAAGATCCTAAATGCCTTTGGTATAGAGATTGCATCAGGAACTAAGACAAAAGGTAATATCTTTCATTTGAATCCTAGTGAGAAAAGTTGCTTGACTGGTCAGATTGATGAAAGTTGGTTGTGGCATAGGAGAATGTGTCATGTTAATTTTGAATCAATCATTAAATTCACTTATACTCAAGTTGTTAAATATTTGCTTAAAATTGTTAAGCCTGCTAATCTGGTATGTAAGGAATGTCAAATGGGTAAGAAAACAAGGATTTCTTTCAAGAGTAAACAATATACATCTGATTAGTTGCTAGATCTTGTGCATATTGACCTATGTGGACCTACTACGATAAGAAGTGTGCAGGGTGATAGATATTTCATGTTATTTATTGATGATTATTCCAGGATGATATGGCTTGCCTTTTTTAGGGAAAAATCAGAAGCATTGGAAAAATTCAAGATATTCAATCCAAAAGTTGAGACTGAGATGGGATTGAAGCTTAAATGTCTAAGATCTGACAGAGGAGGAGAATTCTATTTTGGTGAGTTTAACTCATTATGTGAGAAGCATGGGATTAAAAGACAATTATTTGCTCCTAGAACCCCACAGCAGAATGGAGTTGTTGAAAGAAATAATAGGACTATCTTGGATGTTGCAAGGACTATGCTGATTGAAGGGAATGTTCTGAAGATCTATTGGAGAGATGTTGTTAGCACTTTTGTTTACACATTCAACTGAGTTAATATAAAAGGCGATACCGGTAAGAATTCTTGTGAGCTATGGTTTGGTCATGTTCCTACTGTGAGATATTTTAGAATTTTTGGAAGCAAGTGTTATATCAAGAGAGATGAGGATTTAAGAAAGTTTGATGCAAGAAGTGATGAAGGAATTTTCTTGGGATATTCAAAAAAGAGAAAAGCCTACTAATGCTACAATAAGAGATTGAGAAAGATAGTAGAAAGTGCAAATGTGAAGGTTGATGAGAACTATGGAAAAGAGACCAGAGCATGCAGATATGATGATGATTAGGATGTTGTTTTAACACTAAATCAGACTGAATTGAAGCAGAATGATATGTTAGAGATTTAATCTGGATGTTGCTACTGTCAATGAAGAGGTGTAGGAACCTATAAATCAAAATAATTAGAAGACTCCGAGGTATGTGAGATTGAATCATTCTGAAAATCAAATCATTGGTGATAAAAGTAAAGGCGTAATGACTAGAAAAAGACTAGCTACTGAAGAGGTGTGTTTGATTTCTAAAATTGAACCTAAAGATGTTGTTGAAGCTTGTAAAGATGAAAATTGGATGAAGGCTATGGAAGAATAATTGAATCAGAATGAAAAGAATAACACATGGGAACTTGTGCCTATACCTAAAGACAAGAATGTGATTGGTACTAAATGGGTATTCGGGAACAAATTGAATGAAGTCGGTGAAGTTGTCAGAAATAAAGCAAGACTAGTATACAAAGGATATTCACAGAAAGAAGGAATTGATTATGAGGAGACTTTTGCTCTAGTGGCTAGACTTGAAGTTGTTAGACTATTGTTTGCATATGCTGCTTATAAGGATTTCAAGGTATATTAGATGGATGTCAAGTCAGCCTTTTTGAATGGTGGTCTTGAGGAAGAAGTCTACATTGAACAACCTGATGGATTCTCATTATCAGATGATAGAGATATGGTATGAAAATTGAAGAAAACTCTTTATGGATTGAAACAAGCCCCTAGAACCTGCTATGCTATATTGGATAAGTACTTATTGAAATTATGATTTAATAAAGGTACCACTAATAGCAATCTATATCTAAAAATTGAGAATGATAACATTTTGATTGTTGAATTTTTTGTTGATGACATTATCTTTGGAGGAGATGATAACTTGAGTATGAAGTTTGCCGATGATACACATAAAGAATTTCAAATGTCTATGATAGGAGAAATGAAATTTTTCTTAGGTTTACAAATTTCACAAACTGAAAAAAGGTATTTTTTTATCTCAAGATAAATATGTGAAGGAATTACAGAAGAATCTTGGGTTAGAAGATTCTAAACCGGTTGGAACTTCGATGGTGACTAGCTACAAATTATCTAAAAATGATGAATCTCTTAAAGCTAATCAGACCTTGTATAGATCTATGGTTGGTGGACTACTATACCTGACTCGGACTAGACCTAATATTATGCATGTTGTGTGCATGGTTTCTGGATATCAAGCTAATCCGAAAGAGAGTCATGTCACTATTGTAAAGAGGATATTCAGATACTTGAAAGGAACTGTGGATTATGGTTTGTGGTACCCTAGGAATGATGATTTCATGCTATGTGCTTACATTGATGCTAATTGAGTTGGTGATGTTGATGACCGAAAGAGTACCTCCGGTGGTGCATTATTTTTGGGTAAGAAATTGGTTTCATGTGTTAGGCCCAATATGGAAAGCTAATGTACTGAGAGGGGAGGGGTGAATCAGTACTCCAAAACTTTTCTTGAATAATAACTTTACTATTATGCATAAACAAAATAGTGCAGTAACATAAAATAAAGTTAAAGCAAATAGATAGCAATCATACATGATTCACTCCATAACACATATATTTTGGTTACGCAGAAACTCTTGGTTAGAGAGAAAAACTATGGTGGGGATGGCACCCACAACTTCACTACTGCAATAATAAAGAGTGCTCGGTTAGAGCTACATTTTAGCTATTTCTGATAGCTTACCCTATTAGGAGTAACAAGATCTGTTAGATCTACCTTGCTAAAGGATTTTACAACATTTATTCTGAATGCTGCACCTGGTTAGAGGCTTTATAATTTATAGACTTGATTAGAGTCTTTTACCCTATTAAAGGTTTCTCTTTCAACTTCACAATATTACAATAAAATCATTACAAATATCAGCAACTTTACATCTGAAATGTTATAGCAGATTCTATGTGCTCAAAATAGATTACCTTGCTTATAGCATACCTCAGTAACCCATATATTAACTTGGTAAACCCTTCTGTTTACTCTGTTCTTTGACTGTTCTCTGAAAACCTTCTCGCTGACCTTTGTGTCTCTGTAACAGTCTTCTTACACATACATATACATCCTTAACTCATGTTGTATAAATAGATCTCTTCAGACGGTGATCCAATTCACTGCTTTGATCTTACAAACATGATTCCTCGAATGAAGAACTAAAGAAATTATTTCATTGGTTAGATTGACCTTAAAATCATACACAATCTTCTGGTGCAATTTCCAATGTGATAACGGTTTGATGTGCCTCGATCTTGTAACACATTTTCATATGCATGTCCAAGTTCAATGTATCTAGTAACACGTTTCACTCAGTGTATATCAACTCGATGTGTCATCTTTACTGCTCGGTAGACATAAAAAGATAATTGGTAGCCAGCTCGGTGTATACTGCGTTCTGTGACTGCTTTCTTCTATAACCGACTAGACTGTGCATACCAACTTCTCTGTGTATACCAATTGCATGATTCAGTAGTGCTAACCGACTAGAGTATATAGTATGACTTTGAATATAAAAACTAATGGCAACTTGATAAGTAGTAACAATCTCCCCTTTTGACATTAGTTGAGATGTTTGACAAAACTACTTTCAAAGTCATAACTCAAAAATCTATATACTTTGCAAAATGACTATACTTGACAATATATACAATAGTCAATGAAATAGTATAATCAGATATACTCCCCTTATCATTATACTGTACATAACTCTGATTTTGCATGCTCGGTTCTGTGCTTGTGTGCTTTGCTTGCTGTTCTTGGATACTCTGCTTGGTATACTCCTCCTGTATACAATACTCTGAATACTGTATCAAAATTGTATCACAAAAACTATATCACTCCCCAATATATAGTATCACTCCCCTTTTTGACAAACATCAAAAACTTAATTTCCATCTGGGGGTGGTAACTGATCAAAAATAGATTTATACTTTTTCCGGGCGTCAGTGAGTGCGACAAAAAGTGCATCCTTTACACTTTCCATTAAAGAAGTTTGTGCTTGAATATCAGAAAATAGTGATATTAAGCCATCAAGAGTGCTTCCCTCTTATGTAGTAGATAGGCGTGTAGCTCGGTTAATCTGCTCTTGAATTGATGAAAGATGAGGAAGGAATAATGTCTGGAGTGTCATTATGTCCATCATGATCTTATGTTCTTCATTTCGTAGTTCCAATTGTTGCGCCATGAGCTATTGAAGCTTTGTATAAAAATTGTGAACTGAATTGGGCTCAGTGGTCAACTTATTTGAGAGATCGGTGATCTCTTTCTCAATGGCATCAGTTTTATTCTTGATATCTTTAATGAATATAGAAAATGTGCAAAGTTTCTGAAATAAATAAAGAATATGCTTGAGTTGTGGGGACAACTCAGCAATGAATTTGGCAAGCTTGACTTTCCCAATAGCTAGAGCTTTTTGTACCTCTTCTATCATTTTTGCAGTAAGCTCCTTGTCTTTTAGCTTGCTCAAGTACTCAGATGCATCAACTCCAGATGTTTCTATTTGATTAAGGAGTTCATCTAGTTGAATATGCATGGCTGCATCGGTTGACACTGTAGCTAATGGTAGCATATCTATCAGCAATGTCTTCACCTTCTAAAGTACTTTATTCTTCTTTTGAATGGCCATCTATTTTTCTTGTTCGGCCTTTGCTTTGCATAGTTCACCAAAATCAATAAGTGCTTGCCCCTTTAATTTTGAGATATCCACATTGGGCAACACTATTGGTTTAGATAGATCAACTTTAAAACTATTCTTTTTCACCTTCTTCTCTTTACCTTTGGTTGGTTGGACCAAGACAATAGCTTGAGAGGCTTGTTGACCCTCAGTAGGTTGCTTGGTAGAGGAAACACTTTGATCGGTTCCTGTAGCTATTGTGGTGTCTTTCAGTGTCTCGGTACTGGCTATCTCAACTGCTACATTTTCAATGCTCGATGGTGCTTGAGAGGTCTTTTCTTGAGTTGTACCTTCTACTACTTCAGACTGGTGACCTTTGGTGCCTTGTGTTGTATCCTGAGGAGCTTCAGTAGAGACAGGTTGATTGATCGGTGGGTAAGGCTGAACTTGTTCTAAAACAGATTCACTAGATACAAGTTTTGCATATGTAGTGCCTTCGATCATTTCCTGCTCCAGTGCTTCTACATCCATGACATCTTCATCAATTTGAATAGTGTCAGCCGGGTCTTGCTTGGTAGCATCAGGACCTTGCTCGGTGACATCAGGATCTTGTTCGGTGACATCAACAATTTCAACTTTAGATTGTTCACCGACATCCTTAGTTTTCAAGATTTCCTACCATTTTTCTTTTGTCTCATTTTCTACATCAATATATAGCCCATTCATCAGTTTTAAGGCTCTCTATTTGACAAGAAATTTTGAATTGTAGGTTGTCAAATGTTCTTTTATTTCTGCTACAGACATATCAAGAAATAGATGGACTAGGCTTCTTTCTCTAATTTGTTTCTCTGAGTCCATTGCATATTTCCACCTATTATCAATATGCAAGTAAAGTTCATTTGGAAGTGACTTTACTAGTTCTAATGGAGCTAGCCGAAACTTTAGAAGTGTGCAAATAACAGCTTCTTCAATTTGTCTCTTCTCATCATTATTCCTAGTCTCATACTTGACATATCTAAATCTTGCAAATCCGCCATATTCTTTTAGATTGGCACAGAAGTTTTCAACACTATGAATATTTACCTTCTTGCTTTTTACAATCTGGAATTTGTTTGCATCATCCGATTCTGTATCACTTGACTCTTTTGCCAGAATGAGTCTTTGAGTAGATTTCTTGTAGGTCTTGGTTACCTTGGGAGCAATAACACTCTTTTGTTTCTTACTCAGTGATGCATCTGATTCTCTAGAGTTAGGTCTCTTTGTTGGTGGAGTCAGTAGGGCCTTTGAAGTGTCCAGTTTCTTTCTTTTCAACACTTTACCCTTAGGCAATTCAGTGCTCAGTGTTATTGCTACCTCTTGAGCTTCTGATTCCTCTTCGGTGATGGCAAGAGTGCCTTTGACAGGTGTAGAGGGGGATTCTTCTTTGAATTTCTCAGATAAAACCTTTATCATCTTTGTAGCCTTTCTTGTAGCTTTGGGTACTACAATGCTCATTTTTACTTTTTCCTTAACTTCTTCATAAGTTCCATATCTTAGCTCAGTAGCATGCCTTGGTAATGTGAGATATGCATCAATTTGTTGTTGTGTGATATCAAAGTCAATCTCGTAACCCATTGGTGGCAAAGATTGAGTCCTCGGTTCCACAGCATTCACATAATAGTAATCAGTGTCTACCTCAAAGCATATATCATCCTTATATTTCTCTACCAGCTAGGGTGGAATCCGGTACCTGTTGTGCATCTTCTCTTGAAATTTGCTGAAGTAGTCATCCATTATATCATTAAAATTATCTCCCAATTTCTTGATAAAGTCATTAATTTGATGGGTGATTGGTCGATGTAGCTCCCAAACTACTTTACCAACTGATGGAAAGAATTTCTCAAAGTAGAAAAACATGCATACAAGAAGTGAACCAAACTTCAGTGTATTTGTCGAGTTGTTTTCTTCGGCTTCCTTATTGTGTTCAAATTCTCAAACAAGTTCTTCAATAGCACTTCACATAAGTCAACTTTCATTCCCTTTTTCACAATTTTATAGGCTAAGTCAACTGCGGCACATGGTACGCTGTTTTCCCTTGCTGATTGGAAGAAATAGTAACCAATTAATCTAATGGCAAACTTAAGTTCTGCATCAGTGACATTGTTCAGTTTCAATCCTCTGTAATCAGATTCTACCCCAACTAATTAACTCCTTCTGTGATATCATCTTTTGAGCTCATGCATGACCATAGATAGGATAATCGATGATCACATGAATGATTTCCTTGGTGATTTTGAATGGTTTCTCTTCTAGCCACATGAAATCATCATGAACTCTACTCAAAACAAACTTAACCCATTGGGGCTTGAACACACGAGGGTAGGTTAGGGCTTTAGTCAATCCCTTGATTCTGATGTGTTCATACTTGTTGTTTAATACACAATCAGTACATAATTCATCATAGGTGTCTCTAATCTCAACATGACCGAGTTCTTCAACACGACATTTGGTGAAGAATCTAAC
Organism: Cryptomeria japonica; assembly: GCF_030272615.1. Taxonomy (NCBI): domain Eukaryota; kingdom Viridiplantae; phylum Streptophyta; class Pinopsida; order Cupressales; family Cupressaceae; genus Cryptomeria; species Cryptomeria japonica. The sequence continues at coordinate 297,574,478 of NC_081406.1, read as the reverse complement.
ATATTCAACTAACAAGACTCGATCTGGGATGAGTGAAAAGGTAGTTTCGTCATCCGATTCAGAGGTGAATTTGGGAGTCAAAGTGTATTTTAGTGAGGGTTTCTCCACATTCTTGACAACTATGGGATCTTGGATCTTGGGCGCCATTGTAGATTTTAGGTAAAACTTAGCAAACTATCCTTAGGGTTTGACGGTTTACGAATGACAGACGCTTCACACTCGACAGATAATAGCAATTTGATAAGATCGGTAAACTAGCTTGACAATGCGATGAGATTTGATGTAAATACCTTGGATTCACTTTGAATGAAGTTTGATCGCCTTGATTTTCTCTGTTCTACTCTTTCAAAAACTTGGTGAATGTAAATGACCGCGAAAATGCTTTTAAGTAGACAAAATACCTTATCGGGCTCCGTGTGGGTTAGGTCAAAACATTAAATGCACTCGGTTTACCTTTAACCGATTTCCCTTTTTTATTTTATTTTAACCGAGTAACCAAATTTCCTTCATTTACCGACTTGACATGCTTCCTGTATTCACCGACTTGACAGGTTTCCTGTAAAGTACTTTTATAGAATTTCAAACTTACTCATGCATCTTTACTATGCAGATTTAGAACTTTGTACAAAATAGAATAGGAACTGTTATGATTTTAACCTTCAGAGAATGCAGTCCCTTCATACCTTTTCTGATTAATTTGGAATAGGTGCACCTAACTCGGTAGGTAAGGTGCTTTCTTCATTTGACTTAATTCCCTTCTTTTTCCAAATCATCTTTAATTTTTCTTTTATTTCCTCAGTGTCTCCTCTAGGTTGATCTCTGCAATCTCCAGCTAAATGTCCAACTTTGTGACAATGAAAACATGCCATACCAGGATTTCTCCATGATCTTCGGTTATTCATTCCAAACCTTATAAAACAATTGGCACTTATATGTCCATATCTTCCACAACATTCACACCATATCCTTGTGTTGTAATCCCATGGTACTGCTGCATATTGTCGGTAAGGATTTGTGTGAGTTCGGTAACCTCTAGTGTTTGCTCAGTGTGCAGACCACATGTAGTTCTTTTGCTTAAGCTAGCACTTCTTAGTACTATGTCCATATCTATTGCAGTTTCTACAAAACCCTTTGAATTTTGCTTTCTGATAGTTGTTAATAGACTTTGTCCTACATTGATTAAATGTGTGACCATATTTATTGCAATTGTAACAATAATCATTGGACTTAGAGATATTCAGTTGCTTACCTTTTCTGATTTGGCACATGTTGGCAGTATGACCTTGATTTCCACAGTAGTAGCAAATAGGCTTCTTTCTTTTGATGTTATTCCTTTTTCCAGCTTGCTTTAATGATTCTCCTCTCTCGGTAGTATGAATTCCTTTCTCGGTAGAGTCTTTTCCTTTGTAACCGAGTCCTGCATCTTTATTGGGTCTTCTTGTATTCAGTTGCTCATCCAACATCTTTGATGCTTCATAACTCTTCTTTAGTGTTTCTTTGGATTTCTTCTCTGTTTCAAGTTCATCGGTCAACCTTGATACTTCAAGTTTCAATGCTTGATTTTCATCATTCTTCATAATTGCTTCATGATGTGCATAACCTAGTTGATCTATCATATTTTGTTGAATCCCAGTCAACCTTATGATTTCATCATTTTATCAGATACTAAGACTTCAAGTTGTTGTTTCTCTCTCTGTAGATCTCTTGCTTTATCCTCAGTTGTCCTCAATGCATCTAGATTTTCAGTCATCTGTATACTGAAATGTTCATGTTCTCTTTTCATTGCTTTTAGTTGATCAGCCAATACTTTGTTCTTTTCTTTCAATACTCCAATCATTTCTTCAGTTTCTTCAGATATACTATTCTCAGATGATGTCTCAATTTGTTCCACTAACTCTTGAGAATCCTGCAAGTCATCAGATAATCTTCTTCTTACTTTCAGAGATTTTTGCATTTGCCTTTGCATGTCTGGAATCACTTGATTAGCATGATCCAGCTCTTCTTGCAGATATACAATCCTCTGAGATTGTTTATAGCCTTCCATTGATAAGATCTTTCTCTTTAGGTAGTTAAACCCTTTTTCAAGATATGAGCTTTGATACCAATTGTTAGGCCCAATATGGAAAGATAATGTATTGAGAGGGGAGGGGTGAATGAGTACTCCAAAACTTTTCTTGAATAATAACTTTACTATTATGCATAAACAAAATAATGTAGTAACATAAAATAAAGTTAAAGCAAATAGATAGCAATCATACATGATTCACTCCATAACACATATATTTTGGTTACGTAGAAACTCTTGGTTAGAGAGAAAAACTGGGGTGGGGATGTCACCCACAACTTCACTACTGCAATAATAAAGAGTGCTTGGTTAGAGCTACATTTTAGCTATTTCTGATAGCTTACCCTATTAGGAGTAACAAGATCTATTAGATCTACCTTGCTAAAGGATTTTACAACATTTATTCTGAATGTTGCACCTGGTTAGAGGCTTTACAATTTATAGACTTGATTAGAGTCTTTTACCCTATTAAAGGTTTCTCTTTCAACTTCACAATATTACAATAAAATCATTACAAATATCTGCAACTTTACATCTAAAATGTTATAGCAGATTCTATGTGCTCAGAAGAGATTACCTTGCTTATAGCATACCTCGGTAACCCATATAGTAACTTGGTAAACCCTTCTGTTTACTCTGTTCTTCGACTGTTCTCTGAAAACCTTCTCGATGACCTCTGTGTCTCTGTAACAGTCTTCTTACACATACATATACACCCTTAACTCATGCTGTATAAATAGATCTCTTAAGACGATGATCCAATTCACTGCTTCAATCTTACAAACATGATTCCTCGAATGAATAACTAAACAAATTATTTCATTGGTTAGATTGACCTTAAAATCATACACAATCTTTTGGTGCAATTTCCAATGTGATAACAGTTAGATGTGCCTCGATCTTGTAACACGTTTTCATATGCATGTCCAAGTTCAATGTATCTAGTAACACGTTTCACTCGGTGTATATCAACTCGATGTGTCATCTTTACTGCTCGGTAGACATAAAAAGATACTCGGTAGCCAGCTCGGTGTATACTGCGTTCTGTGACTACTTTCTTCTGTAACCGACTAGACTGTGCATACCGACTTCTCTGTGTATACCGACTGCATGATTCGGTAGTGCTAACCAACTAGAGTATATAGTATGACTTTGAATATAAAAACTAATGGCAACTTGATAAGTAGTAACATCATGGGCAAGTAAGAAACAAGATTTCGTTTCCTTATCTATTGCTGAAGCTAAGTACATTGTTGCTGCTAGTAATTACACTTAGGTAGTTTGGATGAAACAAATGTTGAAAGATATAAGAGTTATCTATGATAAGCCTATTGTCATATATTGTGAAAAATTTAGGGCTATTAATATGTCGAATAATCTGGTGCAACATTCAAAGACTAAACATGTATCAATCAAGTATCATTTCTTAAGAGAAAAAGTTAGTGAAGAGGAAGTGAACCTGGAGTATGTGTCTACGAAGGAACAAATTGTTGATATTTTCATGAAGCCTTTGCTTGCAGATATATTTGTCTATTTGAGAGACATATTAGGGGTATCCACCCCTCCTGATGGGAACTAGATGTATTGAGTTGAATCAGTCTGGCGGACTTCACAATCTTATATTTTTCTGGATTGATGAGCTTAGGTTGCTCCTCTAGTGGAGTGGTCTGTTTGTGGTTCAGTTGAGCTGATTTTTTTATCTAAGGTGGAGAATTTTGGTTTTATTTTTTGACCTTTGTCATTGATGTCAAAGGGGGAGAGAAAGCATGTGAAAAATTATCGTATCTACTATTGGGGAGTTTGTTGGAGATGTTTTCTTTCTTTGCATTGATTATTTTTCACATCAATGTGTTGTCATCAATGCCAAAGGGGGAGATTTTTGGGAATTGTTGTTTTGCTTGGATATGATGTTGTCATTGATGTCAACATATTCATGTGATTTAATTGATCCAGTTTGTAGTTTAGTTTTTCTGATCAATACTTTGTAGAGTTCGGTATTTCCTCTGGTATATTTTGGTGTGATCAAATCTTGACTTGTGTCTTTGGGAGATTGTTTGAGATGTTAATTTGTATCTACATTTCGGATGGTTCATGATTTCGTGCTCTGCAAGCTATCTTTCTAGTCGGAGTTTCTGCTATTGAGTGTTCTTGAGTTTCAGATGTTGATCGATAAAGATTTGATAAGTGGTGTCGATACAGCTATTGCGGATGGTTCTAATGTGCTTGTTGATGTTTCCTAATCGTGTCCTATTTGTTTTGGTGGTCCAAATTGATCATTGTGCACGTTCTTGGTGTTTTTGTTGATCCAGTGATATTCTTTGCGTTATGCGGTTTTCTTGGTGATGTAGCATGTTGCAGTTGATCTTGGTGTAATTAATGGTGGTGTTGCATGTTTGAGAATTTTATTTAGGTCCATGTTATATCATGTATATCATTATATTGGTCTAATGGTTGATCTTTGCATTGTGTGATGTAATTTTGTAATTGTGAGATGAGGGTTTAGCCGACATTGTTGCCAAGGTTGATGATCAGTATATTTAGGTGATGTAGTCATGTAAATTGAGTATCGAAGTAGTGTTTGCATTATCAAAGAGTGGTATATATGGTGCTTAAGCAAATCTATCCTTCGATGTGGTGTATTGAGCAGAGATTGTTGCAAGGCAGACAAATTTGCTTAACTAGAACTGTCATAAGGCATTAGCCTATGTTATTACTGTAGTTCATTCCTTTTGGATTGTAGTATGAATCTTATTGTAAGTCAGTGAGAATTCCCTGAGGGTTGTAACCTTCTGGGTTATTATATTTTGAGTAGTGAACTCTAGATAGTGTGTCTAAATGCATGTGCATTCCCCATTGTAATATTTTCACATACTATTGCAGGGTATCATCTTATTGTGGGTAGGCTCCCACCATGGTTTTTCCCTTAATTGGGTTTTCCACGTCAAATCTTGGTGTTGTGTGTTGTGTTGTCAATTTGCTTATCTTTGTTGTTACTGCAGTTTATCAAATTTTCTTTTAAGGTTAAGTTTGATAATCCTGTGAAAATTGATTCCCCCCCCCCTCTCAGTTTTCCTTCATTGTTGTTGCCAACAATTCTTCCATCCGCTTTGATTTTATTTTTCCTCATTGTCTATCTTCTTTAGAAGAAGTGATTGTTATCCATTTCAATTTGAGAGCATGTGTGTATGTATTCAACCATATCTTATTTATTTCAACCACTCTTTTGGATATTTCATTAATAGATGTAGTTTTTGGCTGATTCCAATCTATATTAGGTATAGACTTATCAAAGATTTATTCTACTTCATATCTAGGGTCCAAAATCTTTTCATCATCTTCAATGACTTGGATTGGTATTTCTAAAAAACTAAAAGTGTTAGTTTGTTTCAGGTTCAACCTTGATGTTGTCTCATTCTGACATCGCACACATGTAAGCAATCAACCCAATAATCTTCTAAACGAGGTTTATGTTTCCTCTTCCTATTGATGCACTTTTAAATCTTATCATAGGGATCATAGTTTGACCTTTTCAAGTTTAATGGTCTAAATCCTTGCGTGTGAAATTCTTCATCTGATGCTCTAGCATTAGTCATAGCATGACATTCATAATGCCCACTATTCAAGGGGAATTTAACAATTCCTCCTCTATGCAATGCCTCAAAACCTTTATGGGATTCTATAGCTTGCTAGAGAATTTTAGTAGTATTATCTTATCTGTGTGGAAGCATATAATGGAGGGTTGAGTATCCTTCAATCCTAATGTAAGTAAACTTGGGAAATTGAACGAACTAGCTTTCATATGGATGCATCATTGATTTTGCATCCACAAATATCCTTTTCCTTTTATATCCTTCTATGATTTTGACTAGCCACATGGTGAAGAAAATATTCACCCTTCTATAATTATTTATTGGCTATTGTAATTCCAGATGAGGATAATATTTATACACTAATTTTTTTCAGGACCATTAATAAGAAATTTGACCCTAATCAATTTGTTGCATTGAATTTTGAAGATGTGAATAAACTACATAAGAGGTCATATATAAAATTCCATTGGAAATGAAGTGGGTCATGTGTCTATGAAAATAATCACTTATAGCTTGTGACTAGTGTACCACTTTTGCTTCTTTTCAAATATCCTTTATAATTCCATACATCCAAGGTTCAAAAGCACTTGCCTTAGGCGACCCTTCTATTTTGCTTAGCAAAGTAATTACATCTCTAAGCTCTTCTTTGAAATATCCCCTATACAAGATCTCGGGCATCTTGGAAAAAGAACTTAGTTTTTTAATCATCAACCAACCACCTTATGTGAATATATCTTCTATAGGCATTTTCGTTGTCTATGTAGTGATTCTCCAAAACTTCCTTATCCAGGGCATGCATTACTGGTTGAATAGGTATGTTATTTTTTTTGGGAATGTCCTCAAGAGTTAAGTTGACATAAGCCCTTCCTTTATAAATTTCCTTGACGCGATAATGTAAAAATGAATACATTGTAGCATTAAATCTGGTGATTTTAAGGACATTGGAAAGCCATCATCCATATGCATACATTTAACTAGGTTTTTTATTGTGTGAGTTACATTTAGGGTTGTGATCTTGGTGTGAAATTTTGCAAGGTTAACATGCCCCAAGATTGGTATATGAGATGTTTCCAAGTAATGTGTGATTTGTGACTTAAAAAATATCCTTTTAAATTCTAACTTTAATTCTCTAAGCTTGTGACTCATGATTCATGATTGGCATGAAGTAGGGCTTACCTTATGGAGTAATTCAATCTTACCAAGAGTTATACAAATGAGTGTGAATAAACCTAATGTTTAATGTTGAAAGGATTCTGGTGTGTACATATTTTGAAAACTCTTTTCTAAATGAAAGAAAAACCCTACTATGAACCTTTCAAGTTTAGTTTTTTTTGTGAATAAAACAAACTTATTATAGACATACCTAAGTGATAGGCTTTGTGAATAGGTTGAAAATTGTACCTGAAAGAAACTATGAGAATTGGGCTCTCTTTTCAAATAAAATACTCGTTCTTGATTCTTCTAGAGACCTTTGCAATTTTATGATATTGGTATGATTTCTCTCTCTCTGTAATTCTGTTCACCGAAAGAATTGTACAAAGAAACACAAAAAATCTATCTAAAAGTGGGTTTTCATGGAAAAATGGGTTGTAATTAATGCAGAAAGATGTATGAGTAGTGCATCAATGTTAGTGGGAATTTGTAGCTTAGTACTATTGATTAGACATTTTCAATAGTGATGAGTTGAAGCACATTCCTTATTGTGTTGATATTTGGCATGTTTAAACATTTTTGCGAGAGGTTGTGAATAATAACATTCACTTTTTAGTTGGGTTCAAATTACCCTTTGTAGTAAGGAATTAATACTTATTGAGGTGGGAATTTTTGGAAATGATGGTTTAGACTAAAGTTCTCACTATTTGGTCATCAAATGCACATGATGATATATATGGTTTGTTTGTTAAGAAATTTTTTAAATCATGACAATTGAACACAAGTAAGATGACCTTTAGCTTGTAGAGACTTTATTGTTTGAAATTGCAATCTAGAATCCTTCACATTGAAAATTTTGTGGGTAAATCCATCTGGAAATAGATTATAAAAATGCAGTCTAGTTGGGATATGAGCTTTTACTAATTCGTTTATATAATTCACTGGCTTTATAAATGAGCGAGGTGTAAACTTTCAAAAGAAAAAATTCACTTAAGACTGAGTATCCCGCTACCAGGTAATTCCAAGTGAACTTCCCAATTTAAAGAAGCAGAAGGTGAGTTTGAGAATTAGGATGGTAAGGTTCAAAATGTTTGCAAAAGCGTAATTTATGATTTTGAATATACTATGCATTATAGGACTCGTATATGCATTTAATTAATAATTATTTCAAAATACGAGTCCTTTCTTGATTCTAACCACATCATGCTCTCATTTGGGCCCTTAGTTTTAGGTGTTCCCTTTATATTTCAATTATCTTGATTTATCATAATTCCTACCTCATTTTAAATTTGAAGACACATTTCCCTCATCTAAACATCAAATATGATCGCACAAACTTAATTCTGGCTTTATAACCCTATTATCTCACATTCCTAAAAAGTTGGGCTAAAAATATCAAGTCTGGGGTGATTTTTTTGCCATGGTCCTATGCTTTTGGTCCCAAATTTTCATAGGATAATAAGACGATCCTATCCTATCAAATCTAGCTTCATGCAAAAAATAACAAATCTAGATTGGCCATTTATTCAATCAAGCCTAGAAAACCATATATAAGGAAATTATTTTCCTCATTTGTGATATCTAGCAATAAGGCAAGCATTTGATGTGAAATTGAAGACATCATTATGAAGTGAAGGTGTTTCTTTTAAGAGAATTAAAGATATACAATCTATTCATCATCAAATCTTCATCAACATTCATCAACTATGGAAGCCTTTTGAGATATTGGAGGATAATAGGGAATTAGCGACTGATGATTGGCTTGTACTTGTTGATCCTGAGGATTTGATATGATTTCATGTTGTTCTCGTATTTATGCAATTACGCTTCAAATCTAAAATTTTATCATTTAAGTCATTTATGCATTTAGTTCATTCAATCAATTTCATTTTAGGGTTTTGCTCTAACACATTTTAGTAGAATCTAGTTTGTATACACATACTCTAGCTCATAGCAATCTTAGACACACTTAAGGTTAAAGAGAACACACATTATTCCAATTTCAATATCTATTATTCATGGAGGTGGAAATCACCAAAATTGGGGGGGGGGGGGGGGGGTGGTTGACCAAGGCAAACCCTTGTATAGTCACCACCATACCCTTTTTCTATTTTACAAGTACAACTATAGGTTTCTGGTAGAGACATGGAGATAGAGGAATAATCAACAAACTAATATAGAGCTATATCTGGAGGTAGAGCCAAGAACACCAGAACCAAGGCTACTTAGGTGACCTCGTCCAAGACTAGAAAATATTTAGCCATTCAATTAACATTCAATGGATAGCTATAGTTGGATTTTAGAATGAAATGGGGGGAACACTAGACTTCAAAACTAAGACTTTTGAAATCATCTAGAAGCCATTAGATTCACAAAAATCAATGTTTGGACTTAATACAAAGACTCTACAAAAACACAAAACTTAATTTACACTTGGCCTAACATTGCTCATTCACAAATTAAAACAATTCAAACATTTGAATCTTGCGAACAAAAGCTTGCTTGCGAAACAAAGTAAAATCTGTCATGCAAATGCCACTTAGACAAAAGCTTTAATCTAAAAAAAGCTTACATCATGGACACCTAACAACTTTTCATGTGATCATGACTTCAAAAGGAGACATGCATTAAGAATACACTATATGAAGGAACACATAAGTCAGTTGGCTTGGGACAAGTATTGGCTTATTGAAAATTCACAAATGCTCGGTTTAGCTTAAATATTTTGTTGTGATTAGAAAAAAAGCGATATGACCAAAATTGGACAACTCGGACTTACGCAACACATAATAGACTTATTAGTTCCTGCCCTAGGTAGGATACTTATGCATTCACCTTGGTCATTTTTTTTTTTAGCTGACCAATCAGATTTAAGAATTTTAAACAAGTCTATAGTTTATATTTGTTTTATATTTTATGTGATTGTAAAAATATCATTTTTCTTTACTCTCATTGGACCATATTGAAAATAGTAAGTAGAAAAATCAATTTTCCAAACAAAAAAATACTCATTTTATATCTTTAATAAATGATATGTCATTTCTTCTCCTGCAATTGTTGCCAAGTGGTCATCCGGGTACAACCCATTAATGGCACAAAATTGCTTTTTTAATGACACGATACTACTTTTGAATTAAAAAACAAAATTAAAATACAATATGTCCACTATCCCACGTCATCCCAATGCAACACTCATTGAAATTTGTACCGTTCACTTTTCCTTCATTGTGAAAAGTGTAATACCGTAGCATTGAGAGATAAAATATTAGTCTCTTACTAACTCCGTCAAACTGCAACATGGACTTTACATTTTCAACCCGTATAATATATATTGAATCTATATTAATGGTAGTAAAAAAATTGCCACAAGCATTCAATTTTTTTATTTTAAACTTTTCAAATTTTAGTGTTTTAAATGTTAATAATAAACTTTTCAAATTTTAGTGTTTTAAATGTTAATAATTATATGATAATATATAATTAAAGTTCTACATAGTATATATCGATATTATTTATATGTTTTATTTTTAATTTAATTTTTTATTTATTTTAAGATTTATAAAATTATTTCTTTTAGATTTATTTAAATTATAATGTATAAATAACATATATAGTTTTAAAAATATTTGCTATATATTATTCATAAAAAACTTATTTTTTAAGTAATTTTTTTTATTAATTATTATATCATATTTTATAATAAATATAACATATAATTTTATATGTTTAATTTTTTTAAATTTTTAAATGGCAAAATGTTTAAGATAGATATTTTATTTGTCGAAGGAGAGACCATAAGTTGATAGCATATTTTTTAAAAAATATTAACTTACATATTGAATGCTTTCTATTTTTTTAATTAGTGTATTATATCTTTTGAATTTTTTAATATGTATGATGTTTGGATTTTTGTTTATTATCAAATATGTAATTTAAATTTTTTTATTATTAATTTAAAAAATAAAAATTATTTAATTTAATTATTTATTAAATTTATAAGTTAATTATTTATTAATATTTTTAGTCACTTTTATTAATATTTAGATTTTGATATATTTTGATTTGTATTTAGTTTATTCTATTTTAATTCTTAATTAAAATTTAATTTGAATTATTTTATTTATTTATTCATTTAATGAAATTATTATTTTTATAAATATTTGGATTTTGATATATTTGGATTTTGTATTTATTTTATTTGTTCTAATTTTAAATTTAATTTTAAAGTTTAAATTTTATTTTATTTTATTTCCCTACCTCCCCCTTCTCTATTTATATATCATTATCTCTACCTCCCTTTTATTCACTCCACCTCTCCTACTTTATATCTCTATCTCACTCCTCTCTCTGTCTCTTTCTATTCCTATATCTCTACCTTTATTTGTCTATCTTTGTCTATCTCTTTTTATATCCCTCTATATCTCTTTCTATATCACCCTCATCTTTGTCTACCTCTCACTATATTGACCTATCTCCCTTGCCCCCCCTTCTCTCTCCCCATCTCTACCTTTCTCTCCCTTAGAACCCTATCCCTCTCTATATATATCCCTTGTTTCTTTCCCCCTCTCCATTTGTATTTGTCTATATCTACTTCTCTCTATTTGTTTATCCTTTTCTCTTTGTCTTCCTCCCTGCCATTCTATCTCGCATTTACCTATATCTCTCCCTTTCTCTATCTCTCTCCATATCTCCCTTCCTCACTCCCTTTGTATCCCATATACATCTCTCCATCTATTTATCTCCCTCTTCCTCTCTCACTCTATCTTCATATCTACCTCTATCTCCCTCTCTCCTCCTGAGTAACCTGCAACTTGCATGCCCCTGTTGTTGATCTGAATTCTGTAATCAAGTATGAGAGCTAAGATAAATCTTCTAGTCTAAATATGTGATCAATGACTACTTTATAGTTTATTGAATCGAGCCCCCAAATGTAAATCAAATATGGAGTATTGAGGGTGACAACAAATACTCCCAAATATTTGAATACCTTTATTTCTCCATCTATATGTACCTATCTCTTCTTCTTTCTCTCTATCCATTACTCTCATTCTTTTAATGGCAGGAACTTGATGCTTTGCGTCCTTGTTTACGATATTGACCTATACCAAGGGACAAAATCCATTTTTTGTCTATAATATGTATTTTTTGTTATTTGTTAAAAGAATCACATCTTTACATTTGATATCAACATATTTTGTTTAACCGTGAAAAATTCTAATTTCTAATTCATTGGAAGGTAAATGTATCAATTTTCATTTTAAGAAATATGTATTAATGCCTCATTATTATCACAAGCACTTATATATTATTACATGTACTAACGAAGTACACAAAACATTTAAACCTCTAATATTTTATTACTTAAAATGTACTTGTCATACATAATATATTTAAACGGCCATTTTTTAATTATTTTATAAGCACTTATTTTTCTCCAATGTGAAGGTTCCAAGAATAACTCAAACCTCATCAACCAATCAAATTGTCAAAAAATAAATTTTGAAACATGTTAACAATTGATAACATTTAAAAACATAAATATTTGTTTTAGAATGAAAAAAAAATTCTGGCAATGAAAAATTAACAAATACATGGATTAATGAAATTGTTAAACAATATAAAATGAAAAAAAAAATATAGATTAAAAAAATTAAAAGCTACATAAAATAATATCCGGTCACCCTTTCCAAATCCAGGTTAGTTTATGCCTATTTTTGTGTTAATGTTGCTATTAACAAAGTGCTTCCCAACTTTGTATCCCTCAACTCAAAGTGGGAAAAATGGTCCCAGGCCATTGTCTATGAAAATGCTACTATTTTTTGTTAGAAATGTGCTAAGCAAGGGCATACGTTTGCTGATTGTAAGGCCCCAATGACTGTTGAACCCAAGCTTAAAGAGAAGGCTATTAACAAGTGCTTCCCAACTTTGTATCCCTCAACTCAAAGTGGGAAAAATGGTCCCAGGACATTGTCTATGAAAATGCTACTATTTTTTGTTAGAAATGTGCTAAGAAAGGGCATACGTTTGCTGATTGTAAGGCCCCAATGACTGTTGAACCCAAGCTTAAAGAGAAGGCTATTGTGGATGATCATATCAGCCCAAGTGCACCCTCTTCTTCAACCCCTTTGGGACTGTCCAATTTGTGAGATCTCTGAAGACTACCCCACATTGATAAGATCCTGGATATTATTAAAACCCCTGACGATCCAGTGAAGAAATCTAGTCCAGTGGGAAGATGGAGAAATTCCCCTGGTGATTAGCCTACAACTATCCCCTGGTCCTTCTTCCTCCCCCTCCTTGGCTATGGTTGATGGTCACCTCTCCCCTAGGACTTATGTTGAATCTAACCCCATGCCTCCTCAAGCCCCATTTAATCCCAGTGGTGTTAAGTCTCCCCCAGGAGGAACTAATCTGTTAAGTTTCTCATCCCCTCACTGTCCCCCTAGTAGTTTGGGGATTTTGGAGGAAGTGGCCAAATCTCCCCTGCTGACATCTAATGTGAAGTTATCCCCACCCTGTTCCCCCTTTGTGGATAATGAGGACTAGTTGATGCATAAGAAAAAAATGAGGACTAATAAGGTGGATGTGGGCATTGACAGCAAAGTTGGAAGGCCAACTGAGAGAGTACCGAGACATAAAGTTATGGCAAGGGATATTGCAAGGAGCGGGCAGTTGACCCTTGATGGAATCAACAAAACTAAGAAATGAAGTTCCTCTCCGGGAACATAAGGGGACACAATAGCCCCCAAAAATAATTTGTTATAAAGCAATATATCTTAGAGAAGAATTTCGATATTTGTCTGAAGTTAAAATGTCCTATGAAACTTTTGCAACCACCGCTGAAAAACTTTGGCTGGGGGCTGCTTTTTTGTATGTTGAGGCATTGGGGGCATCTGGTGGAATTGCTACCCTCTAGAATCCCTACAAGCTCTAAGGAAAGGTTTATGTAATCTCACAAAATTTTCTGGCGGTTACTTTTCAATGTGGCGATCTCTATTGGGACCTGTTCAATATATATGCCCCTAATTCCAAAGTGGGAAGGCATCTGGTGTGGGAGGAAATTATTGAGTACATCCTTGAGGATCAGAATTCTCATTACATGTTGGCTGGTGATTTCAACACCCCTCTCTACCCCTCGGAGAAATGTGGGGGACTTGTGGATTTTTTTGATAGCATGGGAGATCTTGCTAATCTTATATATGCTACTAACCTCTTTGATCTTGATCTTTAGGGTGTCCCCTTCACCTGGTTGAATAATAGGAAAGAGAAACATCTAATTGAAGTCAAACTAGATAGATTTCTAGTCTCTGCTAAATGGGATATCGGTCACAACTCCTATCTAAGGACCCTCCCAAGGACCGCTTCTGATCATAGCCCTCTCCTCCTTCACTGGGCTGATAGACCCCCCTTGGGTCCTCCCCCCTTCTGATATGAGATCATGTGGGCCTCCCACCTAGATTTTAGAGATCTGGTCAGGGGCCGGTGGGCCACCTCGGTCCAAGGGACTGTGATGTTCAGAATAGCTAAAAAATTGAACCTCATCCGAAGGGAAGTGAAAGGATGGAATAAAGTGACCTTTGGTGACATCTTCAAAAAGAAGAAGGATTTGTGCTCCAGACTGGAATAGTTCCAAAGCATCATGGCCTCTGGTGACCCCCCTTCATCTCTCCTTAATGAAGAGGAAGAATGCAAAAAGAATTGGAAGGAAAAAGATCCAGAATTCAGTGGCTGAAAGAGGGTGACAGAAACTCGGCTTTCTTTCACCGCTTAGCTATCATTCACAGAAAGAGAAACTTGATCAAATGCCTAAAAGATGACAAGAGATCACTAATGAAGCCCAAATTGGTCAAAATTCTACTGATTTCTTCATCTGTATGTTTACAGAGTCGGGAAGAGGAAATGAGGCCCTACAAGACAGGCTCCTGAGTAAACTTCCTAATGCCATTGAGGAGGAGGATAACTATCAACTTCTTTCTCCCATTTCCTTGGAGGAGGTCTGGTTGGTTGTCTTTGTGATAGGTTCTTACAAGACCCCAGGCCCAGATGGCTTCCCCTCGACTTTCTTCCAGGAATCCTGGGATATTATCAATTGTGATGTCACTAAAGTGGTGAAGGATTTATTCAGGATTGGTAAATTACTGAAAAAGCTAAATAACACCTACATTGTTCTTCTCCCCAAGTCTCTGGACCCCAATTGCATGATAAAATTTTGGTCTATAAGCCTCTGCAATTCTATTTACAAGATCATCTCCAAGGTCTTGGTGAATAGAATTAAGCCGCTGCTATCTAAGTTTATTAGCCCCTCCCAAAAAGGCTTTGTCCTATATCATCAAATTTTGGATGCGGCCATTGCCACTCATGTAATTATTCATTCCATGCACAAAAGTAGAACTCCAGGTATGGCCTTTAATCTCGACATCTCAAAAGATTATGATAATCAGCTGGTGCTTCCTATTCAAAACCCTCTCAAAACTGGGCTTTAATAAAAAAATTGTTGATATGATATGAGAATGTGTTTCTATGGTTCAGTTTTTTGTCTTGGTCAATGGGATTCCTAGGGGCCACTTTAAAGCTGGAAAGGGTATATGACAAGGAGATCCCCTGTCCCCTTATCTTTTTATTATGATTGCTGAAGTTTTGGGCAAAAATTTTGTGGACTTGATGGTCAATGGAAGATTGCAGGGTTTCAAAGCAGCTTTAACTATTGCCCCCTCCGTGATTCAATAATTTGTGGATGATACCTTTCTTTTTGGTAAATCCTCTGTGATTGAGGCTAAATACTAGAAGAATTTGCTTGCTGACTATGCATTTTCTTTAGGGCAATGTATAATCTACAATAAAAGTAATCTCTTCTTTTTCAACACCCCTTTGGACCTTCAGACTAAAATCCTCGATATCCTTGGGTGTAAGTCTGCTATTCTTCCTGTGACTTACTTGGGTCTCCCCCTCACTGTTAAAGAGGTTACCCCTACATTTTCGAATACTATCCTTGAAAGAATATAGAAGAAACTTGTTGGATGGAAGGGAAAATTCCATAGTAATGTGGGGAAACTTCAACTCCTTGCTACTTCCCTCTGGGGCATCCCTATGTACTTCCTTTCCCTGTTCAAAATCTTTGGTGCTCTGGGGGACAAGCTTGAGAAGATACAAAGAACTTTCCTCTGGACGGGCATGGAGGAAAATAAATGCCTCTCTCTGGTTAACTGGGATATTGTTTGCTTACCCAAGACCATGGGTGGTCTTGCTATTAGAAAGATACATGTCTTGAACAAGGCCTTAATTAACAAAGTGGGTTGGATCCTTGCTAAAGGTGAGGCGGATTGGTGTAACATTATCAAGGCTAAGTATTTGGAAAAGGAACAATTTTTCTTTAATTTGAGCTCTGGTGACTTACCTCCTGGGTCAAAATTATGGAACAACATCCTAAAGCTTAGACCTCTTATCAGAGAGCGACTAAAGTGATAGATTGGAAATGGAAGAAAGATTAGGTTCTGGGAGGACTCTTGGCTAGATGATAAACCTTTGGCTGAAACTCAATTTTGCCAACTAATAAACTCCTTAAATGTTCACTTTGGTGGTTATATTTTTGACTACATTGTGCCAGGAAGAGGAAGGTGGAAGAATATCTCACCGGTCTTTACTGATCGACCTAACCTGTTGCCTACTGCCCTTGAACTCCAAGATCTCATACTTGCATGCAGGATACCCCTATCTCCCCATGAGGACAAATTCATCTGAAAAGGGACCCAGTTGGGGGAGTTCTCGATCAAGTCTACTTATAGACAACTTTTGAGACCCATTGATGATGTTGAATGCTAGAAAAAGATATGGAACCCGTAGCTTATTCCTAAAATTAATTTCTTCTGGTGGTCCCTTATGCATGGTTTTTTTTTTACTCGGGACAATTTGAGAAGGAGGGGATTCCAACTTCCTAACAGATGTGTCTTATGTAAATCTGAGGAGGAATCTATCAATCATCTTTTTATCCACTGCACTTTTGCTAGGCACATGAGGGCCATTACCCTTCAAAAATGTGGTATACAATGGGTTTTCCGTGATAGCATTCACCAGTTTGTTAATGGATGGTCACCTCCTACCCACCACCCCCTAGTTATTTAGCTATGGAGGCAAATCCCTCCTTATATTTGCTGGAGTGTTTGGAAAGAAAGAAATAACAAAATCTTCAGAGATGTTGAAACCTCCCCTGATAATGTTTTTACTAGTTGTTTCAAAATGCTTATGGACAATATCTTTGTGACTCGATGGAAAACCCCTTCCAATCCTCCTAACCTGGTTGATCGGAGAATTCCGGAACACTGGAAGCTCCCCTCAGAGTTTAAGCTCTTCAACAAAACTTCAAAGATCAACAAAAAAGGGCCAAATGGTTAGCCACAAGTCCCTCTTGGCATAAACTAAATTTTGATGGGTCGGCACAAAATTTCTAGCAAGCTGGAGGTGGAGTTATTCGTGATCATCGGGGGACTACTATTGTTGCCTATGCAGGTAGCCTAAAGAATCATGTTGTCACTCAAGCTAAGGGAATGGCCCTCCTATGGGGTGTGAAGTTCACCGCTACTATAGGTATTAGACAACTGGAAATTGAAGGTGATTCAAAAGTTATTGTGGAAGCTGTCAGTGGTAGATCTGTAGCGGGATGGAAAGTGGAATATATTTTGAAGGGTGCAAGAATGTTTCTGGCTAACCTTGACAGTTTCACTATCTGCCACATTTTCAGAGAAGGTGATGTAGAGGTATGGTTCAGACAACTTGAAAATGCTCCAAGTTACTCACTTGCTCAACTAAACAACAAACCCTCCTTTTAAGGATTCACTCCAACCAAGCCTCACACCTTTAAGAGTATCAATTCAACATCCCATATCACCTATTTCCATCCCCATAACCCCACAATGGGACAATGTGCAAGGTTATCAATATTTGGTTTCAAACCCCACAGGCAAAAGTGCTCAAAATGGCTCAAATTGCTCACAACCCCTCCAAATGGTTTTATAGAACAAAAAAGGCTCAAGATAGGTTTTATAGGTTCCTAAAAACTCAAATGATTCCAAACAACCCTCTGATTTGGTTGTTCAAGTCCCAGAAGTCACAAAGTGCAAGTTGGCTCCTTAGACCTACTAGCCTTCAAAACTCACTTTTTGGCTTCCCACCCGAAAAATCCAAAGGACAGGCCAATATTGTTTGATTTTATTGAACACCAACCTAGGTCAGCACTTTCTACCAAAGGACAAGTTCTGGAACCTTTTGTAAGTACCATTTCTATTAAACCCTCATCTAGGCTAATAAGGGCTAATTTAAGCACTTAACAAAGGAACTACCCTCCAAACCTTAAACTCCACCAAATTAACTATTGGAGAACCTTGGGGTATCCAAATAATCACAAAATACCAAGTTATAGCTTTTGATTTGCATTAAAACTAAAGTTATGGGGACTATTCATGAATTTTATTCAAGTCCCACAACCAGTCACATAGAGATGCCTGGCCAAATTTAACAAAATCTCACCCAAAATGCATCCTTTAGGTCTAAAACCTTTTGGATATTAAAATACACTCCCAAATCCTCCATTTCACCAAGTTTTAGAATTTTCCCATGGTGAATTTGGAAGAAATGGGAAATTGAAGTTGAAACCCTAGGAAAGGGCACTTTCACGAGCTGTTTGGATCTGTTGCAAATTTTCTCCCTCAATACTCCACTTCCAAACCTCTGGTTGGATTAAAAAGAAATTTATTTCACCCCTCTAACTCCCCATGAAATAATTTTTCACTTTGGAGGTCATGAAATTCCATACCAACCGAAAGAACAACAAATTTTTTGGAAAAATGCAGTTTTTTTATTGATTTCAAATATCAAGTTTACAAATTCCATCCACAACAACCCCCACACGAGTTTGTTGAGAAATTTTATAGTTTTCCCAACATGTTCAAACTGATTTTATATGGTTATGAACATTGGGCAACCAATTACAACAACTTTTTGAAAAGTTGCTTTACAAATTGACAACTTTGTCAATTTTTGACAATTTTTGCATTTTGCCATCCAAACTAATTTTATTATCAACCTAGGGACCTAAACACATTGAAATGGATCTAAATAGAAAAAAAAAACCTTGAATCCCTAATTCTACTCATCCTAATTCCCTTTGACCATAGTTGACCATAGTTGACCATAGGGTTTATAATGCACCCTAGGCCACTAGGCTTTACAAAATGGACAATTAGGACCTTATTACAAAACAAAACATAAACAAAGGACTCTTTTATCCTTCCCAACACCTTTCTATCAAAAACATGAAGTTCTAAAACAATAAATTATGAAATTGAGGCTTGTGCCCCTGCACCATACTCTCGGGGTGGGCTAATCTCATTTCCACATGAGATAAGTTGGTCCAATGAAGTGCCATGCTTCAGAATTTTTGCCTCATCCATCCATATTGCCTCTCCAACATGTTGTCCTACCCATTTCACAAGCTATTTTTTGTATTCTTTATTTCTAGTCTTCTTAATGACCCTTTCATCAATGATCTTTTCAGGCTTCTTTGGTGCATGAGGAGGTATATCAACAATGTCCTCTTGAATCTCCTTCACATGAAAGTCTGTACCTATAGCAACATGCCCTTTATAGGGTGTTAGATCACAAACATTAAAGATAGGAGAAATACCAAGGTTAGAGGGAAGGGATATATCATAGGCATTCAACCCATGTTTCTTCAAAACCTTGCAAGGACCCACTTTCTTCATGAGTAACTTTGTATGCTTCCCCTTTGGAAATATTTATTTTCTCAGGTAAACCCACACCATATCACCAATGTAAAATTGTGCATCCCTCCTTTTCTTATCAGCAAGTTCTTTGTACTTTTGTGAACTCCTTTGGAGGGCTAGCCTTACTTGATCATGCACTTCTTTCATGCTATCAGTAAATTGTTCACCATGAGCACTTGTTTGCCCATCATGTGGACGGTCTCTCAACTCCAAGATGCCTCTTGGATTCTGCCCATACACAATTTTAAATGGACTCTTTCCTGTACTCCTATTCACAGAATCATTGAATGCAAATTCAGCTTGTGGAAGTACAACATCCCACTTCTCTCCATATTGCTTTGTCAAGCATCTCAATAGGTTTCCCAAGGACCTATTCACAACTTCAGTTTGCCCATCTATTTGTGGATGGTAGGCTGAACGAAAGTTCAAGTTTGTTCCCAACCTCTTCCATAAGATTCTCCAAAAATGGCCAATGAATTTCACATCCCTATCAGACACAATTGTTAGAGGAAGTCCATGTATCCTTACAATCTCTTTGAAACACAAATTTGCTACATAGGTTGCATCACTTGAACTCTTACATGGAAAGAAATGTGCCATCTTACTGAACCTATCTACAACAAAAAAGATGTTATCAAAGCCTTTTTGAGTCCTAGGCAGTCCCATTACAAAATCCATGCTACAACTTTCCCAAGGCCTTGTAGGTATGGGTAATGGTTGATACAAACCTGCATTGGTGGAAGTACCTTTGGCCTTTTGACAAATAGTGCATGTTTCAACAAATCTTCTCACATCACTTTGCATCTTAGGCCAATGGTAGTGTCTTCTTACTTGCTCAAGGGTTTTATCCAACCCAAAATGTCCACTCATGCTTCCACAATGCTTTTCTTTCACAATATTCTCCCTCATTGAACACCTAGGAATGTATAGTTGATGTCCTTTGAACAATAAACCATCTTGGATCAATTAATCAACATATTCAACAAGGTATGCTTTAGAAAAATCAGAACAAACTTTATAAATTTCATGAAAGTCTTCATCACCTTCATACATACCTTTCAAGGAGTCAATCCCCACACTTTGCAACTTCACCTCTTGCACTATCAAGGATCTTCTACTCAAGGCATCTGCCACCTTGTTTGCAACTCCCTTTTTGTGTTTGATTGTAAAGGTATATGCTTGGATATATTCTACCCATTTCATATGCTTGTGACTCAACTTCTCCTAGCTATTCAAGAAGCTAAGTGCCTAATTGTCAGTAAAAACAATAAATTCTTTTGGAAGGAGATAATGCCTCCACTTTTTCAAGGCTTTAACTAAGGAATACATTTCCAGATCATATGAGGAATACTTCCTCTTTGCCTCATTGAGTTTCTCACTAAAAAATGCAACGGGCCTACCCTCTTGGCTCAAAACAGTCCCTATTGCAACATTAGATGCATCACACTCAATTGTAAAAACCTTTTGGAAATCTGGAAAAGAAAGTACAAGTTGCTTTGCTACCTTTTGTTTGAGACTTTGAAAAGCCTCCTCAGCCCCCTTGGTCCACACAAACTTTCACTTCTTCCCCCCTTTGATTGTTTTCAGGATAGGTGCACAAACTTGGCTAAAACCTCTTATAAACTTCCTGTAAAAGGAAGCCAAGCCATGGAAGCTTCTAACTTCAGTCATTGACCTTGGAGAAGGCCAATTCAAGATGCTCTCCACCTTCTCAGGATCCATCTTGATGCTTCCACCTGAAACTATGAAACCAAGATACACCAATTCTTCCTGCATAAAAAGACACTTGTCCACATTGATTAGGAGCTTTTCTTCCTGCAATCTCTTAAGGACCAAATTCAAGTGTTGTATATGTTCATCTCTATTCTTACTGAAAATAAGAATATCGTCCAAGTAAACAATAACAAATTTACCAAGGAAAGGTTTTAAAACTTCATTCATGAGTCTCATGAATGTACTAGGTGCATTGGACAAGCCAAATGGCATCACTCTCCACTCATAAAGGCCTTCATTAGTCTTAAAGGTTGTCTTCCATTCATCTCCAACCCTTATTCTGATTTGATGGTACCCACTCTTCAAATCCACCTTTGAATACCACCTTGCACCCCCTAGATGATCCAACAAGTCCTCAATCCTAGGCATAGGGAACCTATAACTGATAGTGATCTTGTTAATGGCCCTTGAGTTCGTACATAACCTCCATGTACCTTCTTTCTTAGGTGCTAGCACAGCTGGAATAGCACATGGACTCAAAATTTTAGAAATCAAACCCTTATCTAAGAGTTCCTAGATTTGTCTTGTCATTTCCTCATTTTATTGGGGTGTTAACTTATAGGCAGCCTTATTTGGGAGTGTATCCCCTGAGATTAGATCAATATTATGGCTAATCTCTCTGATTGGAGGTAGGGTATCAGGCAACTCTTTTGTTACAATATCCTTATAGGTCTCAAGCAAATTTGCCACCTCTTTTGGTCCTATCCTCCTAGGTTCTTCCTTTTTCTTGTGCACCTTTCTTTCTTCTTGTTTTGGCAATACAACCAAAGCATAACAAGGAGTATCCTCCTTATTCAAACATTCTAAAAACTCTTTCTCTCCTACAAACAAAAACTTAGAGTCTGTTGCTTCTTCACCATTATCAGGGAGGGGTAGTAGTGTTACCTTCTCACCTTTGTACTAGATGGTGTATGTGTTCTTCTCACCATCATGTTTTGACTTCATGTCATATTACCATGGCCTTCCAAGCAGCAAATGGCATGCATCCATGATTACAATGTCACAAAGTACCTTGCCCTTGTACTTGCCAATAGAAAGCTCCACCCATGCTTGCTCTTCTATGACGGTATGTTGCCCCTTTGTGAGCCATGATACCTTGTAGGGTCTTGGATGTTTAATCCTCTTCAATTTCAGTTTCTCTACTACCTCAATGGACAACAAATTATCAGTATAACCTAAATCAATCACAACACTACATACTTTGTCACCACTTCTACAAGTAATCTTGAAGAGTGTCTTCCTTTGGGGTGGTTTTAGTGGACTAGGTGCTTTGATCAATGTCCTTCTCATCATCATGATCTCTCCTTGTTTAGGCTGCACAAAGGATCCATGATAGTGAACACTATGTGTGTCCTCATCTCTCACCAAACTTTCTCTCCTTTCACCTTGTTTGTTTGCCTTCTTTGGACATTTGGATGCAACATGCCCCATTTGATGGCATCTATAGCACTTTATGCCTTCTAGGCCTCTTCCACCACCTCTTCCTCTAAAGTTTCCTCTCTTTCCTCTGAAAGATCCTCTAGAGCTTACTTTCCCTTGTTCATTCCCTTGACTTGATTCACCAAGGTCTTTGGAACCTTGTCCTCTTCCTTGAGACATATTTCTGCCCCTATTTCCAAAGTCTTTTTTCCCTCTCCCTCTTCCACCTCGATCACTCTTCCTCTTGAGTTTTTATTCAACCTTCAAAGAAAGTTGAAAACATTTTTGGACTGTGGGAGGGCTTCTTAGACTGAGTTCATCTTGTATGGTAACTCTCAACCCTTGCAAGTATCTTGCAAGCTTCACACATTCAGGCTCCACTACATTAGACTTCATCACCAATTTATGGAACTCTTGAGTATAATGTGAGACACTCATCTCCTTTTGTCTCAAGCTCATTCTCCTCTTATGAAGTTGGACTTCATAATCATCAGGAACATATGCATCCCTGATCAATGCAACCATCTTCTTCCAATTGGTCACTGGATTCTTCTTCTCCTTCACCCTATCATCTTGAGTGAAATTCCACCATGTAAGGGTTGATCCCTTCAACTTGGACTTAGAAATCTTAACTCTATGACTTTCAAGTATGTCTTCACATTAAAAGAATCTTGTGAGGGCATCAATCCAATCCACAGCAACATCTGGATTCAAGTTTCCATCATAGGAAGGTAGGTCCAACCTAACATCCATGGTCCTTCTCTCGATGGCCTTCAAGGTCTTCACAAGTAGTCTCTGATCAGCAGGCACTTCTTCTTCATCACTCTACCCAAGGGGTTCCTCACCACTCCCCTCTTCAACAACATCAGAGTTTCCACCACTCTTCTTACGGAGTTCCCCATTAAGTCTATCAACCTCCTTTTGCAAGGAATCAATCTTGTGAACCAAGTTTTGATCCTTAAAAAAATTCACTATTTGTGCATTAGTCATCCTTGAGGAAAACTCACCCTCATCTTCTTCCCCTAACATGTCTAAATTGAAACAATCCTTCTCCTAAGGTTCACACTCGCTCTGATACCAATTGATGTAGAGGTATGGTTCAAACAACTTGAAAATGCTCCAAGTTACTCACTTGCTCAACTAAACAACAAACCCTCCTTTTAAGGATTCAATCCAACCAAGCCTCACACATTTAAGAGTATCAATTCAACATCCCATATCACCTCTTTCCATCCCCATAACCCCACAATGGAACAGTGTGCAAGGTTATCAATATTTGGTTTCAAACCCCATAGGCAAAAGTGCTCAAAATGGCTCAAATTGCTCACAACCCCTCCAAATGGTTTTATAGGCCAAAAAAGGCTCAAGACAGGTTTGATAGGTTCCTAAAAACTCAAATGATGCCAAAAAACCCTCTGATTTGGTTTTTCAAGTCCCAAAAGTCACAAAGTGCAAATTGGCTCCTTAGACCTATTAGCCTTCAAAACTCACTTTTTGGCTTCCCACCCAAAAACTCCAAAGGATAGGAAAATATTGTTTGATTTTATTGAACACAAACCTAGGTTAGCACTTTCTACCAAAGCAAAAGTTCTCAAACCTCTTGCAAGTACCATTTCTATTAAACCCTCATCTAGGCTAATAAGGGCTAATTTAAGCACTTAACAAAGGAACTACCCTCCAAACCTGCAACTCCACCAAATTAACTATTGGAGAATCTTTTGGTATCAAAATAATCACCAAATACCAAGTTATATCTTGTGGTTTGCATTAAAACTAAAGTTATGGGGACTGTTCATGAATTTTATTCAATTCCCACAACCAGTCACATAAAGATGCCTAGCCAAATTTAACAAAATATCACCCAAAATGCATCCTTTCGGTCTAAAACCTTTTGGATATTAAAATAAACTCCAAAATCCTCCATTTCACCAAGTTTTAGAATTTTCTCATGGTGAATTTGGAAGAAATGGGAAATTGAAGTTGAAACCCTAGGAAAGGGCACTTTCACGAGCTGTTTGGATCTGTTACAACTTTTCTTCCTCAATACTCCACCTCCAAACCTCTGGTTGGATTCAAAATAAAGTTATTTCACCCCTCTAACTCTCCATGAAATAATTTTTTAGTTTTGAGGTCGTGAAATTCCATACCAATCGAAAGAACAACAAATTTTCTAGAAAAATGCAGTTTTTTTATTGATTTCAAATATCAAGTTTACAAATTCCACCCACAACAACCCCCACACGAGTTTTTGAGGCATTTTATAGTTTTCCCAACATGTTAAAACTTATTTTAGATGGTTATGAACATTGGGCAACCAATTACAACAACTTTTTGAAAAGTTGCTTTACAAATTGACAACTTTGTCAAATTTTGACAATTTTTGCATTTTGCCATTCAAACTAATTTTATTATCAACCTAGGGACCTAAACACATTGAAATGGATCTAAATAGAACAAGAAAACCTTGACTCCCTAATTATACTCATCCTAAGTCCCTTTGACCATAGTTGACCATATGGTT
The DNA here is from genome assembly GCF_030272615.1 of Cryptomeria japonica. Classification (NCBI taxonomy): domain Eukaryota; kingdom Viridiplantae; phylum Streptophyta; class Pinopsida; order Cupressales; family Cupressaceae; genus Cryptomeria; species Cryptomeria japonica. The sequence goes on along the minus strand of NC_081406.1, from coordinate 297,549,182 downwards.
TATAATGCACCCTAGGCCACTAGGCCTTACAAAATGGACAATTAGGACCTTATTACAGAACAAAACATAAACAAAGGATTATTTGATCCTTCCCAACACATTTATATAGCAAACATGAAGTGTTCAAACAATAAATTATGAAATTGAGGCTTGTGCCCCTACACCAGAAGGGAATGTGGTTGTTGACTCTATGACTGCTATTAGTAGGCTGCAATATGGCTTACGATGTTGGAGGAACATTGATCTGCTGCCAGTGATCACCAAGGAGATCTTGGAGAAAGAAAAAACTAAGTCTTAATGATGAGTCCTACTAATTGTAATATGATGAAGAGCATTAATTATCAAATTTTAAATTTGAGGTGGGAACCTGCCCATTATGGGATGGGTATGCCTCGTAGCTTCATATGGCCTTGTCATCAGTCTCAAGGGGGTTTAAATAATGATGATACCTACTGGCGAAGTATCGATATCAGGAAAGACAATTCTTTTTTAATCATCCTAACGAATGTCATTGGCGGTGATGAAGGCAATAACTGGTCTTAGCTATATCACATTGGGTGTATTGATGGCTCACATGAGCGAAATAGATTTTGTGATGGAGAAATCTATTTAAACATGACTTGCAATAATCACGGTGATTATTGCATGATTTTATTTCAAAAAATTTTGAGCTTGCTTCTCGACTTTGCTTTTGCTCTTGAATGGCTTTGTATTCTCTCTGCCCTATTTTTCATTACCACTTCTAAGCTAGAGGAAACAATCATGGGGGGTGACAGACTAAGGCTTTAACCTGATAAAATAGATGAATTTAAAGCTAGGTTTACGGTTTGGTTTGTGTGCACGGAAGGAGGCATCGATAAATTCATGGAGAGCATGAAAGGAAATGACGAGATTGTCGAAGCAGTTTGCACGACTTCTTGGGAGGATAAAAGGGTCACTATGGGTGGAATCTCATTTGAAGTTAACAAAGATGTGATTTCTCAGTCGACGTGCTTGTCCATGGAGGGCAGAAAATGGAAGAAACAAAGCCACATATCAGACACCACCAGCCTAAACCAGTTTTTCCACGATGAGGAGAATCCTATGAAGCGGGCCAACCATTTCAATCATGAAGAGATTTTGTCGCCTTGGGATGATGTTTGCTACATCATCATGAAGTATTTCACTC